>NC_090921.1:1470602020-1470902020 GCF_040938575.1 Ambystoma mexicanum | reverse complement strand
GGGATACTAGGTAACCCCTCCAGCACACTTTAGGAAGATAGTGTGTGCTGGGTCTAGGAATTTAAAAAGACTAGTAAAGTCAATTCAACCTTACATTCTCTGGGAAACAGTAGTTCATCCCAGAACTGGCATTTAAACATTTGGGCAGTCTAAAAAGACATCCCTGTGTCACTGCAATGAGGGTGCTGTGTGACACAAAGATGATGCCTACGGTTCAGCAAAAGAGCTCGGGGTCTCCAAGGTAGAGATGAATTAACACATTTTGAGAATTCTCCCTAACACCACTGGACGAAGGACCCAAAGAAGAAACTGGAAGAGAAGCTTGCTGCACCCTCCTGAACCGTTGGTTTGCCCGTTGAAGCCCTGCTGCAGTGCTGAAGCTCCATATTTTGAATCGACTAGAGAAGCCCGGAAAGGACATCTCCCCTGTTGGTGGGATCAACTGAGCCCTAGACAAATTCGACTGGAACCCCTCTCCCTGCTGGCTGTACTTTGATGCTGCAAAAACCGAGTGCCAGGGGACTCTAACACCAAAATCGAGTGCATCGCCTTTAAGCCAAACAAGCTCCAGGGAGATCTTAAAGACTCCCTCGAAGCAGCACTAATCAAGCCTGAGCCACCTCAGAGTGCTAGACCCCTGAAGCAAAGAGTCCACGAGGTATAAAAAAGAACCGCAGTGGTGCCATTGCGAGTAGCTAAAACTGTAAAGTGCAGCTGATCTGAATTGTACCCATTGCTGCCGCCGACCTTCAAACCGTAGTGCAGGAGTCCCAGACGTCCTCCCTCTTGTCCCCACAACTGAGGCCCAGAAACAGGATATGCAGGACTACAACAGGAACAGAAGCCAGCTGGACCTTTTTCTTCAGACTCTACATAATGTATAACTAGGGGTACTTACCTCTTGTTGTGTGTAGCTTGCATGCTCTCACTGGAGACTTGCATTTCGCTTCCCTTTGCAGAGTTGCTTGCATCTTTGCTTTTCACAAGGCTCCCAGCTTGTGGCCGAACAGTGATTCTTTTACTGCAAAAACTCACCTTCTGCAAGACTTTTGTGCCATCTTCAAGAAGTGCCTCAGCTCCCCTTTGACTCTGTTAAACTGCCCCTCAAAAAGTCATACATACTTTACTTGTATAGCTCGAAATTGGTTAACCTATATTTCATTTGGGGATTATGAAGTACTTACCTGTTTGGAGAAACTTGTTATCCTTTGTCTTCCCTAACCTGTTCCTTTTTGACATAACTTCAGTAGTGCAGTTTAAGTGTAAAAAGTGATATATTCATGTCCACAGTGTCCTAGCAATTTAAATCACCTCAGGGTTCAGGAAGTGTGTGTAACATCCCAAAAGGGTATCTACCTACTTAACTGAAAGAGTGTATTTTTGAACTATATTTAAGTGTTTTATATTGCCCCCTTCTGAAGGCGGCTTATTTTAAAACTGACTTAAGTTAATACATTATTATTTTAATCAAGAAACCTTGAGTATAAGTGTTGAATTCCTGTCACTGTGAATGTCATGTTACAACCCTACAGCTCATATTTACCCCTCTTGAGATAAGCCTGGCTGCTCAGTCACTCTACCAACCTGTGTAGTACAGGCCTATACCAAAGGTTGGGTTACCTATTGCCAAGAGGACAAGGCTGATATAGTCTCCCCCAGGGAAACTACATACACTCTTGCCTAACAGGGGCCCGCCCTGCTTGTTAAAGTAGAACATGGTCGTGGAATTGTCAGTCCTGACCAGAACCGCCTTGCCCCCGATGACCGATAGAGGTGGGCCTAGCGCTCAGGGTTTTTCTATGAGTTCCAGAAGATTGATTTGCAAGAGAGCCTCTGTCCTGGACCAAGAGCAGTGGATCAAATAGCCATCCAGGGTAGCCCCCAGCCCTTGAGGGAGAAATCCGTTGTCACTACCAGAGTAGGCGCCGGCTCAGTAAAGGGGACTCCCACACACACATTGCAGTCCATAAGCCACCAGTGAAGATCCGGCAGGAGGGACAGAGCAATAGGCAGCCTGTCTGATTGCACCCCCGTTTCCCGGTTACAACTGGCCGCCAGGTGGAGCTGAAGGAGCCTCATCTTGAGGGGCGTGCCGCACTAAGCACAGGACGCCATTAGGCCCACAAGGTGCTGGTACTACCATGCAGACGTTGGCCAGTAAGTGTCAAATCGCCTTTCGAAGGGACTGAAGCCTTTCAATCGTGGGGAACACCCATTTAACCGCCCCGTCCCAACAAACTGAGGAACAGAAGGTCCCAGGAAGGTGTCAACTCGGATTTCCGCTGGTTGAGGGGCAAACCCCAGCGGCAGAAGAAATCTGCTAGATGCTGGCAAGAGTGCACCGCCTCCTCGGGAGAACTGGCCCTCACCAGCCAATCATCCAGAATGGGGTATAGGTGGTGGCTCTCCAGGCAAAGGAGGCCAGCCACCGCTTTCAAGAGCTTCATGAACACAGAAGGGGCCGAAATGAAGCAGAATGGCAGCACCCTGTACTGGAAATGATGTGACAATCATGAAACAAAGGAATCGGTGTGGTTCGTAAATCGTAACATGAAGACATGGATCCTTGAGGTCGAAGGAACACATCCAGTCCCTGTGCACAGCAACTCCACAATGTGTGCTAGGGTGATCATCTTGAAGCGTTAGAAAGGTAAAGAGATCGAGGAACGACTGGTCCAGGGCTAACCTCAGACCGGCCTGGTAGTTCTTGGGTACTGCAAAAATCCTGGAGTAGCACGCAGAGCAGCCCTTGTCTGACTGAGGCACCAGCTCCACCGCCTGCATGTCCAAAAGAAGAAGGATCCCCCGCAGCAGCGCAGGTGACCCTATCTGCAATAGGGAAGGAGAAGAGGGTAGAGTTAAAGAAAGAGGAAGGCTGAAGCCCATGGAGACCACTGAAATTATCCAAAGACTCCTGGAACAAACGCTTCCAGCTGTCCGGGAAGAGAACCAGCCGCCCCCTCGTCCCCCCAAACCCTCCACAGATGAGCTGTGTTCCCTGACCAAGACGCCATTGCTTTTTGGCATTCGAGGTGGGGGTGGATGAGCGAAAAAAAGTCCTGCAAGGTCCACTGCCACTCCCTCCTGTAGTCGCTGGGAATGTCCCGTCACTGTGTCCCGTGGTCCCTGAACCCCTTGAAGCCGCTAAAAGAGCGGGGTTTGAAATGTAACCTGCCCTGGATCAGAGGAAAGGACGTTTGGACCGCTTTGTTAGGATGGCCAAGGACTTGGCGGTCTGCGTTGAAGTCTTGTCAACTCGTCATCGCTGGACGAATGAAAGAAGTCTGTGTCCCTTCGAACACAAGGTCTAGGATCCTCTCCTGCAAATTCAAGAACTTTGTGGTGTCCACCCAGGCCATTCGTTTCATCTCGACACCCAGGCAGATGCCTCTCCTGGTTGTGTCGATATGCGAGACCGAGGACTCCATGAGATCCTGCACAACAGCGCGCCCCTCCGCCAGCCCCACTTTGAAGGAGGCCTGACTCTTCAGAGGAAGGTCAAGCAGGACCTCCCCAATCTCACGCCACAGCTTCTGGTTTGCCACAGCAAGGAGGGTGTCAGCGTTAGCCTGTCGCAGGTGCAGACCGGCGTTGAGCCAACATCTCCTGCCAAAGAACTCTAGGGCCTTGTCCACCTTGGACAAACAGCTGGAGGGAGCCCAGCCTTGGAAGACGAAAAGGAGTGCTTTGAACACAAAGACGCCACAGGCCACCACTAAGGAGTGTGGGACACCAGGAGGCCATGCAACAGCTGAAACCGGCTGTCTAATTTATTTTTCAGTTGGGTGTTGGCTCGAGGCTTCTCCCAGACCTTTTTAGCTACAGAAAGGAAGTTGTTCTGTGCCTGAACAGCTGGTGGCACGGACCCCAGTAGGAGGGCCCACAGGATCGCCCTCAGTCTGTAGGCTGATAGTAAAATAGTCTTTGTCACGGCTCAGATAAGCTGCAAGCCCTCAGCTGGGGAGCCGGTAGTCGTAGTGCACCGTGACTCAGGTTGCCACCTGGAACCAGAGCTCAAGAGCCCTTTGCATCCAGGTGCAGAAGATGAGGATGAGCTAGAGCGCACCTCAGTGGAACACTGTAAGAGCCCGTGGGAGCCGGTAGGCTCAACGGCCTCAGGTCTGTCCAAGAATCACCCGAAGAGCCCCTGAGCTTGGGAGCCGGTTGCCTCAACAGCATTGAGTTTGCTGCCAGTAACAGAGTCCCATGAAGCGTTGCCAGCCGGAGGCCCAGGAGAACAAAGGACCCACCTCTCTTAACAAGAGGTCCTGACGATGAAGTCCTTTAGATGACCGGGTGATGAAGAATGACGTTATCTCCAGCAGGAAAGACAATTCAAGGAACAGTGACCGAGAGAGCTGCAAGCGGTGCACGCGTGCGAGCAGTGGTCAGGCCCCAGGCACTCAAGCAGAGCGCATGGGGGTCCGAGACCAGGAATGACCGATCGCAGAATGCGCATCTCTGGAAGCCTCCTGTAGCTGACATGCAGTGGGGGAGGCAAGACAACAAGGGGGGTGAAAAAATTAGAAGGAAAAAAATAAAGAACGGTGAGCATGTGGCAATTTGAAAAAGTTACTGCGCTAGCTGCCAGGACCAACACCGTCCATGCGGAAAAAGAGACTCGGGTGAGGTGCTGTAGGGTGGTGTCTCAGGGGCGTTCCCAACAGTTAGCTCATTTTTCGCTGCCAAAGGTCCCGCCCGTACCTTTTCTTGGGGTACGCACACAAGGATGGAGGAAAGGGGACAGGGCGTATGAGTATGTAACCGGGCATTGCACAGTCAGAAAAGCTACTCCTGCAACATGAGGGATGCTAGCTTGACAGTTTGAGCTTCTTATAACGGTCAGTATTCCAAGTAGAGGGCAATAACAGAACGCTGGGCTGTAGAAACAATCCTCCAGACATTGCTGTACCCTACACGTTTGACCATTCACCTCATGATCGTACCTTTTATCCAGGATTACTTCCTCCTGCCTCTCTGGACAGATTATATCAGATTCTGTTGTGATCTACCCTTCAAACTCTACTAGTTCTTTTTGCACACCATCCCTCTCTAAACTTCTCCTTCTGGGGGGTCTTCGTCTAACCAATATTTATGCCAGTGAAGGCAAGGTACCACAGTCCCTGGCATCTTGCTTTGGTGACTGCTCCTCCCTGCCAAATAAGCTAGCGGGGCAAACTACCAGGAACAGCAAAAGTATCGATTGTTGCTTGGGATGGCTGGAAATCTGCACTTCACCTCTGTTAGGCAAAGTTTCAATACAGTACCCTCTGGAAACAATACAAACAACTATGACCACAAGTATAGGCAACCCAACCTTTGGTATAACCTTGTACTACACAGTTTTGGTAGCATGTTGAGCAGCCAGGCTTATCTCAAGAGGGGAACCGTGAGCAGTAGTGGAGTTACACAAAGATTCACAGTTACAGGATTCAAATAAACTCTTACACTTAAGGTTTCTTGCATAAACAATTATTAATTTATTTATCAGTCAGTTATAAAGCCTTCTTTAGAAGGGAGCAATATAATAGTAACACACAAATACACTTCAATACTGAGAACTCAGTTTCTGAATCAGACAAGAATCTTTTGGGAGGGAATTGGCACATTTCTGAGAATTCTCCCCAACAACCATCTATGTCACTTACTTCAATGTAGAGACTGGAGCCTAAAAAGCAGACATCAGCACTTTTAAGAACCCTTTCAAGATTTACAAATTGAGCACAACAGACAGTTAACAGAACAGTTAATTAAAAAAAGACACGCCACGTACTCTGCTCTGTACCTGTTCTCTCGCTGCACTAAACATAGGCTCTTGTATGTCGGTGTACATTCTGCGCAGAGCATTGTAGCCACCAGGTATGCTCTCCAGGTTGCTCAGAGCTCTGTCCTGGTTTCTCATCATTTCCTGCATCATCGCAGGGTTGCGGGCCAACTCCATCGTCTGGATGAAAAATAAAGAAAACAAGAAAACACTGATGTGTTTAATCCCCATTCAAACTTCCTCAAAAGGGGGTGTATTGGGTCCAGTACAAATTTAAAAAGCAGCAGACTTCATTATACCATAGATGGACCACAAACGCACTGCACTCAACTTCAAAACTAGACAGTGGCTTACAGATCAACAAAACGTTTAGGTTTTACTAACAAAAATATGAAGGTACAGTACATGGTACCGCATTTAATTTCATAATTATGGAAAGATGGATGTCAAACTTAAGATGCCAAATGCATTGAAAGGTCTGAGGTACTTAAGGTTAACTGAAATTTGTAAACTATGAACTTAATCATGTGTTGGTGCAGGGCTTTGGCTCTGCATGCTAAAGTAGGGAATTGGTGAAAAGCTAAGGAAATGACAATGTGATGAAGCCCTTAATTCCACATGATGGAAATTAAGCTAATGCTGTCCAGAGAAGCGTAATCATTTGTATCGGAAAACATTTTCCTTGACCAGTTACAATTCATTAAAGATTTGAGTTTTATTGGCAATAAATGTAATATAGATGGACTGATCCATATTACACATTTCACAATGAGTTTTAGAAGCGAGAAATACTGGTGAGACCAGTTCAACTCAACTCCAGTATTTAAGACCAGTATTTACAAAATATTTATAATCAAGGCAACTAGAAATTTCCAAGAGTTTACAGAAGTCAATTTAGAGAAGAAAGTGATCAAACTAAAAAATATCCAGCAGCTATTCCCATGAAAGAATGTACCCATATATCAAAGGAGTCTTACCAATAACAAAAAACGCTGTGAAAAACCCGTCTCACCCGCTAGTCCCTGGGATCTAACATTGAGGTGGCCAGGACACAGCCATCGTTATTGGATCCAGTTCCTGTGGGTGGATCAGTGCGGGAGGCTCACCTGGATGGGCTGTTTCGGGGAGTGGAGGTGGGACACTGAAGGTTGAGACACAGTATACCCTTCCTTTTGACACCTTTTCCACATCCTGCCCAGTAGGCAACTTAGAAACTCTCTGCACCCCCCTTTTCCAACATGAACACTTTCTCACAGCGTGAACGACAACTGAATATCCAAGCCGTTTACCTGACATGTCCAAACACAAGAGTCGGGCAGAGTCGGGCAGAATCGGGCAACTACACACACCAGACTACCCTTACCCTTCTCCATAGGGATAAAAGGAGGAACACAAGATCACACTCCGACCAAGGCCCAACGCACGAGGAAGCAGCCATTCAAGGACGGCAGGTCAAACGGAGACGAACAGTGGCGAGACCTGAAAGGACACCAAGGACGGAATTGCCCTTGCCCTTTTCAACCCAGACCCACAAAACCTCAGATGAAAGAAACAAGACCAGGATCGCAGCGGGCCCATGGTGAGACAGATGTCAGCGGTACAGGAGCCCCTCCCCGCACTGATAGCCAGGGTGGGGAGACATGGTTGCCATTGTGGTACTGTCCTCAACTCCCACAGCAAAGGAAACTGACAACGAGTGCAGCACAGCCGTTGAGTCGGAAGAAGTGGATAGTCAACCGAACTGTGTGGAGGGCAAGGTTGCAGTGGCAACAGTAAGAAGATAATCAGAAGGTCTTTTGTGAACACATTGGTACCAGAGATAGTGGTCCAGTGCCACTTGGGTGCGTCTAAGGTCTCTGGCTGGTACCGGTTAGGGACAATTCTAATTTGTGCCAATTCAACCTTAGAAGACCCCCCCAGTGCTTTTGCTGGACTTTAGAACTTTTTAATTTTAATCCTGGAGCGAGTGGGAACTTTTTCTCACTCATGTATTTTGATCTGATTTGGATTCTGTATTTCCTTTGTTTTTGGAAATCCTTCAGATTTCTTTTAAGGTTTAAATACCTTCTCTTGGGTGAATTACTGTTCCCAAGAGTAGAAAAGTGAAATTGACTTTACTTATCTTTTTCCTATCTAGGTCCAGCACACACCATCCTATGTGGCATGCTGGGGGGTTACTAAGTAGCACCTTTTCCTACATTTTTTATGTTACCTTCACGACTTTAAATGGCTGGTGGTAGTGGTTTAATTTTCCTACCATTGTGCTTTCTACCGCAGGCTGAACCCTTAGCTGCAGTAGTGCACCTATGGGTGACCACTGTCAAAATGGACCCGGTCGTCTTTTTTCACCATTTCTTGTTTGTGAGGTCTTTGTGTTTTACTCTGAGCGCCAAAGCAGGTTTAACCCTTTTGTTCCGTTAGGCAACATTGCATGCCTAACGGAACAAACGGAGGTCAGGGTTGTTGTAGTGCACCCTGTGGTTGCACTACAACAACCCTGACCTCCTGGCAATAGGAACACAACCTTTGGTATAAGTCTATACTACACAGGTTGGTAGCGTGTTGAGCAGCCAGGCTTATCTCAAGAGGGGTCAATGTGAGCTGCAGGGGCGATGTACATAGATTCAGTGACAAGCATTCAAATAAACTCTTACACACAAGGTTTCTTGATTAAACAATTATTAATTTATCAGTCTGTTAGAATAAGCCTTCTTCAGAAGAGAGCAATATAAAGTAACACAAATACACTCCAAAAATACACACTTAGTTTTCTAAATCAGCAAATACCCATTTGGCATGACACAGGCGCTACCTACACCACACAGTCAGGTGACTTCAATAGCTAGGGAGCAGTTGGCATTAATATATCACTGTTGCATTGGCGTTAAAGAGAAGAGAGTTCAGAATAAAGCAAGTATTCACACAATTATTCTTAAGTAGGTAAGTACTTTCAAAACAACCCCCCAATGCAAAGTTAGTTAACCCTTTCCTGGAAGGAAGGCAAAACACATAAGCATAAGAGATAAGAGTCATTCAGCCTATGTTAAGTTAGCAAAAGTCAAGGTAACTGAAGCACTTCTTTCAGGTATGTAGAAAGTATTTTTCAATGTCTAAAAGGTCTTTGTAGAATAGAAGAAATCAAAGTAGGGCCAGAAGCCGATTAGGCTTGTGAAGTAAAGAAGCTGATAGAAACTCGACAAATGCAACCGAGGAAAAGTGGCTACACAACAAGAGATAGTGCAGCAGATGACTTCTGTTCCTGTGCAGCTCTCACTATTCGTAGGCCTCAGTCGTAGGGACAAGAGGGAGTACTTCTGGGGACTCCTGCACTGCAATGAAATGGTCACCGGTTGCAACCGGCAATCTTCAAACAAGTGGCACTTCGGTGTCTCAGCACCTCGCGGCTACCGCAAATAGCAATAACGTGGTTCCTGGCTGTCGAGATGGGCTTTTCTTGGGTCCCGCACTCTGTTGAGGGGGCTCAGGCTCGGTCAGTCCTGCTTCCTGGGAGTCCAGCAGTCGATACGAATTTGGAGTTTCAGCACAGCAGCAGGGCTACACCAGGCAACCGACGGTCCAGGAGTTACAGCAGGCGTCCTCTTAAAGTTCTTCTTCGGATTCCTTCGTCCAGTGGTCGACGCTGCCTTCCAAGCCAAAAAAGCCTCACCTATTATGCAGCTTGCTCCCATTCATTCCAGCCTAGCTGTCAGTCACCAGGCAGAGTGGCTGCCCTTGCCAGCCAGCCAGCCTATCACCTAAGAGTGCATTCCTGTCTCCTAGGAGAATAAGCACAGGGAGTTTCGGCACCTCCCTTGCTTCCTGCCCCTGCCAGACACCTTGGAGTCAGAGGCGGGCTTCACTCGTGAATCCCGCCTAAGGCAAAATGAACAAAGGGACCAAACCTGGTTTGGCGCGCAGAGTAAATCTCAAGAAGGACCTTTCCACCAAGAAATAGAGAAAAAAGAAGACCGGGGCCATTTTGACAAACAGCGAACGCTGCCCACGGTAAAATCCCATAATGGTAGTAAAAAGTAAGCCACTGCCACCAGCCATTCAGTGAGAAAAGGGTAACAAAAATGTTCCATGAGAAGCTAGACAACGGGGATACTAAATAACCCATCCAGCACCCTATTGTAAGATAGTGTGTGCTGGGTCTAGAAAGTTACAAATATAAGTAAAGTCAATTTCACTGTACTGCTCTGGGAAACAGTAGTTTATCCCAGTGAATATATTTAAACCTTTAGGAAATCTGAAAGACGTCCTTGTGTCACTGCACTGAAGGTGCTGTGTGACAATGTGAAAGATGATGCCTATGGAGTTTGTCAGACTCCACAACAAAAAGAAACTCTGTACACAGTAGGAAAAAGGGTCTCGCTCTCTCCAGGTCGGTTACCTAAATGAACCGATTGGCTGGCTAGCTGTCCTTGCACAGCACCCTGCAGGACAGCCAACCTGGTGTGCGAGTTAAGGCTAGGCTGTGCATGAACTGGAGAAACCTGCATAAAAGGCGATGCTTCTTTAACAGAAGACCGAGTTGACACTGGGTGAAACATCCGACAAAGGAATCGTGAAGAGACGCTTGCTGCATCCTCCTGGACCGTTGAACTGCCCGGTGAAGCCCTCCTGCTGTGCTGAAACAGCTTTTCCGAATCGACTAGAGAAGCTCCGACAAGGACAACTTCTTCCCTTGGGTTAGTGGGACCAACTAACCCCAAGACAAACTTTGCTGGATTACCTTCCCCAACTGGCTGTACATCTTTGCTGCTGCTGCTGGAACCGAGTGCCAAGGGTCGAGAAATCAGTAGTAGAGTGCATTGTCTTTGAGCTGGACTGAAGCTCCAGGAAGATGCTGAGGAACCTTCCAAAGTAGGACGGCTCAAGTACGAGTCACCTCACCAGAGTGCTAGACTCAAGGAGTGAAGCAAGCCCATACAGTGTCCAAGATCCATGGTGGTGCCATTTGTCAGTAGCTAAAACCGTGAAGTGCCGCTAAACTGAAAAGGGCCGTAGCTGCTGCAGACGTTCAAACTGCAGTGCAGGAGTCCTCCCTCTTGTCCCCACGACTGAAGGCCAAGAAACCCAGATCTGCAAGACTGCAAACACAACAGAAGCCAGCTGGATCCTCTTCTTCTAACCCAAGGTACTGTGCTGACGACTAAGGGATACTTACCTTGTTTGTCCGTAGCTTGCATTAGCTCACTTGAGACTTGCAGTAGCTGCTTTTTACAGAGTTGATCTCAGCTCTGCCTTTCACAAGCCTAACACAGCAAATGGCCCAAGAGTGATTTTCTACAAACTAACTTTGTGCAAGACTTTTGTGCTATCTAATAAGTGCCTCAGCTCCATAGACATTGTACAAATTGACTTTGGCTGTCCTGGCTCCCTGCAGACTCTTCTGATCCATTCACTGATTCTAACTGTCAGTCATAGATGATACATTGGTTTAACTAAATATTGCTGGGAAAGATTCTATCTAGACTTCATTGGGAGATTGAAAAGTACTCACATGCTCTGAGAACCCGTTAACCTTTTTCCTTTCCCAACCTTTTCCACAACCTTAGAATTCTACTAAGCGTAAACATGTGTATATAAATGCCAATACTATCCTAGTAATTTAGTCACCTCAGGGTGTAGGAAGAATGTATGAAGCATATCTAAAGAGTATCTACTTGCTTATCTTGATTCTGAGAACGTGTTATGAAGTTATTTTTATTGTTGCACACTGCCCTTTTTAAAGAATGCTTATTTAAAACTGATAGTTAAATAATTATTTTACTAGAAAACCTTGAGTGGAAGTGTTATTTGGATACTTGTATGTGTGGATTTCGATGCTACAGCACACATTTACCCCTCTTGAGATAGGTCTGGCTGCTCAGTCACACTACCAACTTGTGTAGTACAGACCTATACAAATAGGTGGGTGACCGAATACCAAGAGAGCAAGACTGGTGTAGTCTTGCTACAGGGAGACTGCATACAATCTTGCCTAACAGTACACCTCTTACGAGCAAAGACTATATTGAATATTGGGAAGAAAGCAATCTACAAGAGCCAAGAGGCCATAGGGAAGGCCAGTATAGAGAGTTAAGGTGGTTATACAAGGGTCGAGCCAAATCCCTTGTACAATCTAAAGTCCTTAACCCATTGCCAAGGTTTTAACATTGTGAAACAGGTGTTTGCAGCTGGCTGAGGAAAATGCTGTACGAACTGTGAATGTGTGAAAACTGCGCTTGCCGTAAGCTACAGTGACCCAGCAAGACAAGATCGCACTTTGGAAGCCTGTTTGGATTGGCAAGTGCTCTGGTTGGTCTGAGCCCGACTGAGGGAGACTGAGTGCAGAGAAGGATCAGAGCCCGGCTGAGGGGATCCAAGGGTGAAGGGTAATCACCCAACGCAAAAGATAAAGGAGGAACTGGTGTTATGTTGTTTTGGCGTACCAGGCCCTCTGAAGCAAGAGACTTTCCATGAGAAAGAGCCTTGGCACAGAAGGCCCCGATCCTGAGAAAAGGAACTTTAAGCTTGTGCAGAAGCAGCCCAGGAGTGTGCTGCATTTGGGAATCCTGCCTTGTCCCGTGCTAAAAACGTGGCGAAGGGAGACTCCGGCTGTTAGGGAGAATTCTCAGAAATGTGCAAATTCCCTTCTACCTAAGAAACCCCCAGCTCTTTTTGCTGGACTTTAAGATTTTTAAGTTCTAACCTGGAGAGAGAGAGACCTTTTTCCCACTCCAGCATGTATTTCTGTGATTTGGACTCCGTTTCTTTTGACTTTGGAGTCTGACAAACTCCATAGGCATCATCTTTACATTGTGACACACAGCACCTTCAGTGCAGTGGCACAGGGAAGTCTCTTAGACTTCCCAAATGTTTAAACACTGTCTCTTGGTGAAACTGTTTCCAAGAGCAGTCTAGTGAAATTGACTTTACTTACATTTTGTAACTTTCTAGACCCAGCACACACCATCTTACAATAGGGTTCTGAAGGGGATAGCTTCTCATTTTTACGTTACCCTTTCTACAATTAACGGCTGGTGGCAGTGGTTTACTCTTTACTCTTTCCTACCATTGTGCGTTTCTACCGCGGGCTGCAATTGCAGCTGCAGTAAGGCACCCATTTTGTCAAAATGGCCCAGTCATCTTTTTTCACCATTTCTTGTTGGAAAGGTCCTTCTCTGTGCCCCAGACCAGGTTTGGTCCCTTTGGTGGTTTTGTCTTTGGCGGGATTCAATGGTGAAACCTGCCCCTGGCTCCAGCGTGTTTTGCAGGGGCAGGAAGTGAGGGAGGTGCCCAAACTCCCTGTGCTTGGTTACAGGAATGCACCGATGGGTGATTGGCTGAAGGGCTGTCCTTGGAGGACAGCCACCCTTCTGGGTGACTGACAGCTAGGCTGGAATGAATGGGAGAAACCTGCATAAAAGGCAAGGCTTTTCGCTTGGAAGGCAGAGTCTACCACTGGACGAAGGAATCCGAAGAACTACTTGGAAGAGACACCTGCTGCAACTCCTGGACCGTTGGTTTGCCTAGTGAAACCCTGCTGCTGTGCTGACACTCTGAATTTGCCTCGACTAGAGAAGCCCTGCAAGGACGACTTCTCCCCTTGGGTTGGTGGGACCAATCAACCCCAAAGTGTACTCGTCTGTACATCCTCTCGGAGCTGGCTGTACGTCCACTGCTGCAGGAACCAAAGTGTCAGGGAGAGGAACGCAAGATAGAGTGCATCGCTTTTAAGTCTGGCCCGAGCTCCAGGAAGATCCTTCAGACTCCCACGAAGCAGGACTGACCAAACCTAAGCCACCTCAACAGAGTGCTGGACCCTAGATGCAAGAAAAGTCTAGAGTGGTATCCCATAGACCACAGTGGTGCTATTTGCTGAGACGCGAGCAGCTGAAACTGCAAAGTGACGCTGAATTGAAGTTTGGCCCCTGCTGCCACCAACCTTCCCATTGTGTTGCAGGAGTCCCCAGAGTTCTCCCTATTGTCCCCAAGACTGAGACCCAGGAACAACAGGATCTGCAGAGCCACACAGGAACAGAAGCCAGCTGGGACCCTTTCTTCTAACCAAAGGCACTGTAATCCTAAGAGGACTTGCCTTTTGTTGTGTAGCCTTACTTGTTCTCAGTCTAGACTTGTCTTGGTTGCCATTGCAGAGTTGCACCTCATAAGCCTCCCAGCTTGTGGCCCTTCAAGTGAATCTATTTCTACACACTTTTCTAAAAACATTGGGCAATACTTTTACTTACCTGCAAGAAGACCTTCAGTTCCCCTAGACTGTTCAACTAACATGGACTGTCCTGGCTCCCGGAGAGACTCTACCTCTGACTTTGTGCTTTTGCCTTTCCTCCAGGAAAGGGTTAATTTACTTTGCATTGGAGGATTTAAAAAGTACTTACCAGTTTATGAACCATTTGTTAACCTTCGTTTTATTCGCATATCTAATCCTTTACACCCCAAACTCAGTACTGCTCTAAATGTACCAGTGATGAATCAATGTGCACAGCGCCCTAGCTATTTAAGTCACCTGATGGTGGAGGAAGGGTCTGTGTGTCATCCCCAATGGGTGTTCATCTCATTTAGAGAAACAGTGTGTTTTGAAGTGTACTACAAGTGTTACATGTTTTGCTTCTGGCTTATATAACTGACCGTTAAATAAATTAATTGTTTAATCAGGAAACCCCGACATGCATTACTGACCGTAATAGCATTTCTGATGATTGTATCTGCTTAGATTCACATGCTGTGCATATGGTCCGACATCCAGTGGTAACCGCAGAGTATTGCATCTCATCTTTCGGGGACCGAAAAGGGACATCAGCATAGTCGTGTCTAACACCATCCCTATCGGAATGTGTAGTGTACCCAAAATCCCTCACGCGCCGACGCCCCTCCGATTGTATTTTTTCTGCCAAGAGGGAGACCAAGGCTATTGTGAGTGAGTACATGAAGAGAGAAAGTAATAAGACGTCTATGTTCCTTCCACCCAAAGCAGGGAGGTAGGGAGGGCGCATGTGAATCTAAGCAGATACAATCAGAAATGCTATTATGGTGAATAATGCATGTCTTCTGATGCTTGTTAATCTGCTTAGAATCACATGCTGTGCATAGACTAGCGAACAGTACCCAGAGTTGGAGGTGGGTTGTGATAAGGAACAGTAGTGAAAAGATGCCTTAATACTGCTTGTCGCACATGAGAATCAGATCTAGAATGTGTGTCTAGGCAATAGTGTTTTGTAAAGGTGTGTAGTGTACAGAACTCCAGGTTGCCGCTTTACAAATTTACTCAAGGGGAACATTTGCAATGAAAGCTATGGAAGCCCCAGTGCCTCGAGTAGAATGTACTCTAGGCTTGAAGGGCAGTTCTCTTAGCAAGAGTATAGCAAAGTGTGCAATCCACCTTGAGATAGCTGATTTAGAGACAGGATCCCCTTTTCTACCAGCAGCCACTGAAACAAAAAACAGGTTCGTCTTCCTCAGTGGTTTCGGTCTTTCCAGATAAAACATGGCTGGCCTGTGCACAGGCTTCTTTATGCCATGCTAGTATGATTCTGGAAGAAAGTGGGTAGTTCAATTGATTGGTTCACATGGAACTTTGAAATGTATTTTGGCACAAACCTGGGATGAGTGCGCAGAACCACCTTATCCTTGTGGACTAACAAAAGGTTTTAGGACTGAGAGGGCCTGTAGTTCGCTAGCCCTTCTAATAGAAGCGATAGCCACTAGGAAGGCTGTTTTATAAGTAAGGTCTTTTTGACTTGCTTTATGCATTGGCTCAAAGGGAGATCCCATGAGCCTGGTTAAAACCACATTTAGGTCCCATCCGTGAGCTGGTTGAGAAATGGGGGGGGGGGGGGAATACATTCTCTACATCCCTTCCATAACAGGCATCTTCCACCACAGCACCTTCTGCTGTGATGTAGTGTAGGCTGAGAGAGCAGCTAGATGGACCTTTATAGAATTAAAAACCAGTCCCGAGTCTAACAAACGAGTTAGGTACAACACAATATGTGTAGGCGAGCAGTCAATGGGATTGACACCCTTTGTATTACACCAGATAAAGCGTTTCCACTTACTGGAATAGCAAGAACGAGTGTTATGTTTTCTAGCTTCCCCAAGTATGTCCAGGTTACGCTCACCTAGTATCCACGGGGACGCCACCTAGCTGTGGGGACTCTGGTGACCTTCTCAGCTGCTCCCAGGTATAATCAGCAGAGAAGTTCTGCCTGGAAAACAGGTGGGCAATGTTCAAGACTGGGCAACTGGGGTAAGAGCCTCCCAACACCCTGTATGCCCGCAGCCCCTCCCCGGACCTTTCCTCACCTTGTTATAGGTTTTGGCATGCTCTCCGTCCTGCCTTCTTGGCAGGGGCGCGTTGTCCTTTGTGGGCGAGTGCGATCTAGGTACTTCACTGATGCAAGCCCTTTAATGTCTTTCAGGTAGGTCTTATTACTGTTATACTGTATGCCTTTCTTGGATTTAAATAATGTCTTTCTCTCACCTTAAATGCGCGGAAGTTCGCTCTGGGACTTTGGCTGAATTGGGCCTCGCCGACAGGTGATGGTGTCTTGAGAGCGCCTTGATGCGGTAAGTAGGCGCTATGCGCAGCGCTATGATGCCTTGCCTTTGCTAACCTGTTGTCTTTTGTTCATAGGTTGCGGTGCTCACCTGGAGCAAGTCGTCCCAAGGCGATGGGCGATTCGTGAGGTAAGCTGCCGGCACAATTGCAAAATGTCTAATGTCCTTTTCTCTCCTTTTGCATATTGGACGATCCGGGCGGCTCGGTGTACCATGGATGATGGTTGCAGGAGCGGAGGGCAGCTTGCGGTGGAATCACAGGTAAGCTGCTGCTTTTCACGATGTCCTTTTGTTTTTCAGATGCTATTCTTCTGAGGTTCGCAGATGCAGCTGAACACGATGAGCAGCACGTTGCTGGATTGCAAAGTAACGCGAAGCATGTACTGGAGTCCAGGCGTGGCTTATATAGCCTGCAGGCATCCCAGGTGTCTCTGGGCCTGCCACACCCAAAATGCTAGACCGCATAGTTCAGTAACGGAGCCATGTGGAAGGATCCATGTTGTTGCGCAATGTCCTTATGGGCCCAGATTACTGCTTAAGCACATGAGCCTGGCGCCAGGACTGACTCCAAGAGAGTCTGGGGGCAAATGTCAAGGCCCTTGAGGGCCTGATGGGGGTACTAGAAGTAGGCCACCTGGCCTGGCAATCCAGGCCTAGGGCAGGGGTCGTGACAGTCTATGGGACTCTGAGGGAGCTGAAGGTGTCCAAACTATGACCTCAGGAGCTAGGCCGCTAAGTTCAAAGTTTGAATGCATGGGTGCAACATCTTCCCAACCCACCCCCACCCGTCCTGAGATGAGTGAACCAGGGTTGTCGGGCTCACATGGGGGCCACCAATATCATGGTGACTGGTTCATGGTGCATGTTGTGTACTATCTTGTTGAGTAGGGGAGTCAGGGAGGGGAAGACACATTTCCCTGACAGTTATCCAGAGTCCGTTCCCCTTGGAGCGGTTCTGTGGGTACCTGGAGGCGTAGTCTCGGCATTGGGCGTTGTCCTGAGTTGCGAACAGGTCGCTCTCTGGGAAGCCCCTTTCTGCGAAGAGGTTGGAGACGATGTCTTCGTGCAAACGCCATTCGTATTCTACGGGCAGTGGGAAATCTCTGCTGAGCACATTCACTAGAAGATTGAGTTCTCCTGGAACGTGTTGGGACACTAGAAACATCTTGTGTTTGAGAGCCCACATCCAAATATTCTGGGACAGCTTGAATAGCCCTGGAGAGAGTGTGCCCCCCCCGTTTGTTTAGGTAATCCATGGTTGTGGTGCGGTCTGTCAGGACCAGAACTGTCTTCTCCTGTTGCCAAGTCTGAAAGGCCTTCAGTGCTTTGAATACTGCTAATAGCTCTAACAGATTTATATGGTTGGATGCTAACTGAGGGGACCACACTCCATGCGCTGTCTGCTGAAGCAGGTGAGGGGGCCCCCCCCCCACCCCACCTCATGAGAGATGAGTGTCGTAGGAGTGGCTTCTACTGCAGGGGTGAAGGTTTTCCCCTTCAAGAGGTTTTCCCTCAACCACCACTGCAGAGAGAACGAGGGCTGGCGAGACAACCAGATCTTCCCATTGTCCGCTGGCCTGTTGAGCCACTCTTGCATGGGACGCATGCGCAGCCGGGCATGGGGAACTAAGTAAATGCATGACGCCATCATACCTAGCAAGCACATTGCCTTGCGTACAGTCACTTCCCGACTGGCTACATATTGAGGGATCTGAGACGGCATGTTCTAAACCCTCTCGTTGAAGGGGAAGACGAGACCCTCCTTTGTCTGAATCAGAGCCCATAGGAATTTCTTGGCTTGACTGGGGTCTAAGCTGGATTTCTACTCGCTGATGAAGAATCCCAGACTGAAAAGGAGGTCTATAGTCCTTTGAGTATTTACTAGGCATGTCTCTTAAGAGTCCCCTGTTATGAAACAGTCGTCGGGGTAAGGGTAAACAGGGAGGGATAGCCTGCGCGGGTGTGCTGCTGCCACTGCCAGGACCTTCGTAAACACCCTTGGCGACAAGGCAATGCCGAAGGCGAGTACTTTGAATTGATAGTGGTTGCTCTCTATCATGAACCTTAGGTATTTTCTGTCCGCTGGCAACATTGAAATATGAAAGTATGCATCTTTCATGTTCAATGTCATGTAATCCCACTGTTGAAACGGGGGGATTACTTCCTGCAGAGTCACCATACGAAACTTTGGCGGTTTGACAAACTTGTTTGCTGGGCGCAAGTCTAGTACAGGTCACATGGTGAGGTCCTTTTTGGGTAAAAGTAAGTACACTAAATACATACCCTTGTTTACTTGAAGAATTGGGACAGATTCTATGGCGTCCTTTTCCAGAAGTGCTTCCACCTCTTGTTTCAGGAACCGCAGATGGTCTGGCGTCAGGCGTTTTGTCTCAGGCGGTCTGAACTGTGGTGGTTGTGCAAATTCCACACAGTACCCGTGGGCGACCGTTTTTAGAACCCACTGGTATGAAATAATCCCCTCCGATGCCAAAAGGAAAGATGTTAAACGCCCCCATCCGGGGTGAAATTGGAGGCACCTAGAGTTGGGGCCTCTGCCTTTCCCACGTCGCTGACCCCTAGGTGGATAGTTGGCAGGGGTGCTGGATGCTTGTCCTGAGTTCCAGTTGTTTCCTGTGTTGTACGTGGTTTGAGCGGAACGGGATTGGCCTCGAGAGGACTGGCAGGAACCCCTTCACCACTGGGGGGGCGGGGGGGGTTCTTTGTGTGATTTGTTGAAGGGACTTAAGGGTCTCGTGTTCTTTTTTTAGCTGTCTCCAGAGCATTGTCGACTGCTTTACCAAAGAGATTCGACTCTTCGATAGGTTTGTTTATAAGAGCTGCTTGGGTCTCCGGCTTGAAGCAGAGTTTCAGCGCCAAGCGTGCCGTTTAAGCAGTGTCCCCTGAGCCAGGGATCTTCCTGCCGTCTCCACAGTGTCCAGAGTTTTTAATACATTCTGGTCGACCTGCCTGCCCTCGGCCATGATGGCGAGTAATTTGGTCTTTGCGGGTTCCGGTACCTCCTGGAGACCTTCCTGTATAAGGTTCCATTGTGCATCTGCATAACTGGCAAGCAACAGTGTTTGCTACGCGCGTGGTAAAAGAAGCAGCCGAGGTAATACGCTTACCCAAGGCATATCATCTTTTTTACTCCTTATCAGGCGGTGGCTCACCTGTAGCAAGTGGTACTCCCGCCTGTTTCCGGGTGGTGGTAACCACTAGGGAATCGGGGGTGGCGTGGTCTTTAATATATTGAGGGTCAGTAGGTGATGGCCGAAATAATTTCTCCACTTGGTTTACTGCCCTGGTTTGGGCTGGTGTGAGAAGAGATGGTGCCAATCTCCTTTTAATGGAGTTTAGGAGAGGAATGGCTTGACGGAGGGGGCAGGGGGTTTATTTAAGAATGTCCTCCACAAAATCTTGCTCAGGTATAGCCTCTTGGGTAGCGATCTGAAAACTAATCGGCTGCCTTCCTTAAGATGGCATTAAAAGCCATTTGATAGTCTACTGGTGAATGCTGGCGGGCCGGGGTGGAGGGAGTCCAAACATAGGACATGTGTCCAGATCGTGACTAGGGAGTGCCCATGGCTCTGTCTCAGCCTGATGAGTCCTCCCAGTTGTCCCTGGCATCCGCCTGGTCATCTGCAGTATAGTCCTGTAGGAAGATACTATCTTCTTCCTCATCACCATAGATGTCAGGATGTGTCCATCTGAATTTCATCTTCAGGGTGGATACAAGTGAAAGGTACCTGAGAAGGTTCTACATTTCCAGGAAACCTTCAAGGAGACAGAGAGAGGGTCCTCCCGAGGTCTCTTGGGAGTAGGGTTCTCTGAAAGTGAGAATCCTTTCCAAGCAGTCCATGCACCCTTCAAATTTTTCCCTGGTCCATTTAGACGAACCAGAAGGTGCAAAAGGTGGAAAATCTTCATTTTCTTGCCTTTGGCGCCGAAATGTATTACTAATAGTGCTAGACAAAGGCTACCGACGGTCCTCGCGAGCATCGGGGTGCTGTGGCGCATCTTTAGACGTGTCCGCGGCACGCTCCTTGCGTTTAGTCAACTCCTTAAGCATTAGCCCCACTGTCGAAGTAATCCTCGCGATGCATTCGGCAATGTCCAGTGAATCGGGGCGTACCATACGACTAGGAGGCCCAACGGTAGATTGTTCGCTTACCGAGAGGCTAGGAGGCCTAGCGGTAGCTTTGTCATACCGGGGCGTCGGAGCAGCAACTGAGCACACTTCGCCGTCCAAATGTGATTTTGAGGTAGCACCCTTATTTTTCAGAGGCCCAGTCGCATGATGCTGCTGCGGATGCAGGGGAGGCTGTTGATCTTCAAGAATTCCATCAAAATCTTCGGCGGTCCTGTTGGCGCTTTCACCAGTTTCAATGAAACCGCCAAAACCGGGGATCGGGTTGTGTGCTTAGTGTGGGTTTTTTGTACGCCCCTGTTGCCGGGTGTTTTCCCCGTAGCATGACTCGCGCCAGGCCTGTTGGGGACGAGTGTCCATCGTAAGGTCTATGGCATCCGATACGGATGCTTGTCATCACTAGTTCCCGTCACTTTCAGCAGGTGCAGCAGTGGGGGAAGACCCAGCTCGTGAAATGCCATAGGCGGCCCACCACTTAACGCAGCGCCCCTCAAGTGTCTTAGGTCAAAGGAGTCTACAGGTCGCGCACCTCGCTTAGTCGTGGTCGAGGGGCAGACATTTATTGCACTTATCGTGCTCCTCCTTCCACGGGTATCTGACCCTGCAAGAGGGGCAAAACCTAAATGGTGTCCTTTCCATAGCGAAAGGTAATGAAAATGATGACCAGACCTAGAGGGGAAAGAGGAGAGACATATCGAAAGATAAGACCACCTCTCCCCATTGTGTATGCTGGCCAGAGGGCCCAGCCACGTGGAAGACTGCCACCGGATCTTAGGCGTCGAGGTCCAACGCCAGTTAAAGTTCCTGCAGTCTTCGTCGTAGTCTTTGATGTGACTTAAAGGAAATAACCGACAAAGTCGGTAAACAAGGATAAACAATGTCTCTTATGAAGAGCTCCGCAATAGGGCCACCAGTGATCCTGGCGGAAAAAAACAATCCGAGGCACCTCGGCGCGTGAGGGATTTTGGGTACACTACATGTCACGATAGGGATAGTGTTACAACCACGCCAATGCCGATGACCCCTTTCGGTCCCCGAAAGACAAGATGCACTAGATGTCAGACCATATGCACAGCACGTGATTCAAAGCAGATTAACAAGCATCAGAAAAGAGTTTATTTGAATAACTGTCACTGTGAAACTCTGTGCGACAACCTTACAGCTCACGTTGACCCCTCTTGACATAAGTATGGATGCTCAACCACACTACCAAACAGTGTAGTACAGACTAATACCAAAGGTTGGGTTCCCTATTGCCAGGAGGACAAGGTTGCTGTAGTCTCCCAAAGAGTACTGCACACAATCTTGCCTAGCATGTCAGGGTCCTCCTTCTCATCTTTATCCACCAGAGTGTCCAGCTGGTCTGGAGCGGGTCGAGGAGTGCTGGGTGTGGGGACTGGAACCGGAAGCTGTTGAGCCGCCTGAACTGTGGGAGGCAGGGGAGCTGGAATCGAAGGAGCCGGCAGAGGCAGCGGGGGCTGCGCTGGGGCATGGGTGGAATGACGAGGGTTCACATCATCGCCAGGAACCTTTCGAAGAACCTGTCTTCGGAGGCTGCAGAGGTGGCAGGAGGCATTGACTGAGTGGCTGGGGGCTGCTTGGGCCGGAGCGCACTCCGTCTAGTTTGCAGGGGGAACCTGCCCTGCACTGCTGATGGATAAACTGTAGGACACGTTCCTGGTTAATACCAAACCCACCTTGAAACTCGTTCTTCCGCCTGCTCCGTTCGCAGGAGTGGCATCGGACAAGCGGCCAGGTTGTCTGGCACGGCAGCCATCTTGTCGAGATGCGTGCCACATGCCAAGGTCGTGGTGTTTGGCTCCCTGGGCCCGTCCTCCTACAAGACTCTTGGCGGTGGAGCATGAGGCCTACCCTGCACCTCAGGCCGAGGCTTGGTAGGCGTATTGCCCTCAGTAGGCTCGCCGGTACTGCTGCGTGCAGGCGCCCCCTCGGACATAAAACTGGTACAAGGACGTTACCCCTCGGGTGAACACTGGGTAAAAGAACCTTGTGGTCCCTCAGCACTACTTCCAGAAGGATCTGATGGCCCCTCGGCCGGGAGGCGGGGAGCTGGACAAGCCTTGGTACGGGAGCAGGTGCGAGAACCTGAGGTTCCTCCCACTCGGGCATTTTCTCAGGAAGGAGTCACCCTCACTGGGTGCGATTGAAAATAGCAGCCCTCCCTTAGGCCTGGATCTCAGTCTGACGAAGTCCTTCAAGTGCTCTGGAGGCGACCTTTCAAAGAGCTCACTCCACATAAGCTAGCCTGTTCTTCAGTGTGCGTGGAGTCAGTGTGTAGCATGCGGTACAACCTTCCCTGCCATGGCCGAGGCCAAGGCAGCGGAGGCAAAGAGCGTGGAGGTCTTAAGTAGGGAAAAGCCCCTCGCAGGCTGGACACCTGCTGAAAAAGCCCGCTGAAGTTGACATGCGCCGGGAAGGAGCGTGACGCCAGAGGACCAAGTACCTGAATGACAAAGAAGACAAAAAGATAGAAGAATCCAGGGAAGAGCATGTGGTATTACATGGCCGAAGCCAAACCCAGGCGCGCTGGTGAAATCGGCCCGTTCCCGTCAACGCGTAAAAGGACTGAGGTATGGCACCGGTCGGCAGAGTCAGGGTACTGCATGCTCCCAGTGCCGCACCTCTAAATTTAAAGGGGGAAAAGGTTTTTTCAGGTGAAAGGTTCTGTCTTGCGTCCCTAGGAAGGGACGCCCATGCAGTATGGCTGAAAGGGAACAGGACTCAAGAGTAAGAATGGGAGAAACCTGCATAAAAGGCAAGACTTTTTGCTTGGAAGGTAGAGTCCCACTGGACAAAGGAATCCGAAGAAGAACTTGGAAGAGACGCCTGCTGCAACTCCTGGACCGTTGGTTGGCCCGGTGAAGCCCTGTTGCAGTGCTGCAGCTCAGAATGTCCCCCATGACTAAGGCCCAGGAACAACAGTATCTGCAGACCTACACAGGAACAGAAGCCAGCTGGAACCAAGGAACAAGTTACTTACCTGTAACTGTTGTTCTCCAGCATGGGTCTGGCATGGATTCACATGCTCATGAATATTCCCCGTCGTCAGGCTGGGAATCCTCGGTAAAGAAAAAACCAGTATCAGTTTCGTTTCTGATCTGTCTTTCGTAGTAATAACCAATCACTGATCTCTGCGTCATACTGACCACAGCCAATGACTGCCCTCTACCTAAGCCCCGCCTCTGGCAGCCATCTTCAGATTTGGAAGCACGTGAAGTGGCAGTATGACCAAGGGAAGAGCCGCAGAGGGGTAGGCGGGAGGGTTCGCATGTGAATCCATGCCAGACCCATGCTGGAGAACAACAGTTACAGGTAAGTAACTTGTTCCTTCTCCAGCATGGGGTCTGGCATGGATTCACATGCTCATGAATAAAGAATACATAGCAGTACACACATGCACAACCACGGGAGGTGGCAAAGGCTCAATATTAAGCATCACATCAAACTCAACATTAAGCATCTTACCTCCTCACCAGGCTCACCTCAGGCGAACAGGTTGCGCAGCACTGCTTGGCCGACCCTGGACTCCTCCCTGGAATCCCGGTCGACGCAGTAGAATTTCGTGAAGGTGTGCGTCGACCTCCACGTAGCAGCCCTGCATATGTCCCGCAGGGACACACCAGATAGGAACGCCGTGGTAGCTGCGATCGCTCTGGTGGAATGGGCTCTCGGACGGCCAGGCAGCGGTCGGTTTGCCAACCGGTGACAGTACATGATACAGCCGGAGAGCCATCTGGAAATGGAAGCCTTCGAGAGAGCCTTCCCCTGATTGACAGGTCCAAAATTCACAAAGAGTTGTGACGTCTTCCGAAAACACTTCGTGCGGTCCACGTAGAACTTCAGCGCTCTAGCCACATCCAGCGAGTGCAAAGTCCTCTCAGCCGGCGACGAAGGCGACGGGAAGAACACAGGCAACACCAAGGGTTCGTTGAGATGGAAGTCCAACGGTACCTTGGGCATGAAGGAGGGGTGCGTCCTGAGCACTACCCTCGTGTCGTGAAAAGTCAAGTACGGGGCCTTGCAGGAAAGGGCCTGGATCTCTCCCACTCGTCGTGCGGAGGTGATGGCCACAAGAAACGCTGTTTTCCACGACAGAAATTTCAACGGAGCTGAGTGCAGAGGCTCGGAGGTCCCATGAGCTTGGTCAGCACCACGTTGAGCTCCCACACCAGGGCCGGAGCCTTCACCGGCGGGAATGATCTGAACAGTCCCTTCATGAACTCTTTCACCAGACGATGAGACCACAAGGACGTCCGCCCCGTGGTTCTGGTGTATCGGGAGATCGCAGCAAGATGGATCTTGATGGACGCGTGTGCCAGTCCAGCTTTGGCCAGCGTCAGCAGGTACGGCAGTACTTGGGGGGCCGTAATCCGTAGAGGGTTAATCTTCTGTGCGTGGCACCAGACAGAGAACCTCTTCCATTTGTGTCCGTAGCATTTAAGAGTCGAGGACGCCCTGGCCTTTGCAAGAACCTCTCTGCAGTCGGCCGGTATGTCGTATCCTCCAAACTCTAGCGCTGCAGGAGCCAGGCCTGCAGGTTCAGCGATTTCGGGTCGTGGTGGAAGATGGCGCCTCCTTCTCTGGAGAGTAGATCCGCGTCCACCGGCAGCTTGATTGGCGGGGACGCCGACAAGTCCAGAAGGTCCGGGAACCATATCTGCCTCGGCCACGCAGGTGTGACGAGGATCATCCTGCACCGTGACCTCTTGAGCTGGTTGACGAGCCAGATTAGCAGTGGCAAAGGAGGGAACGCGTAGAGGAACAGGCCCTCCCAGGGGAACGAGAAAGCATCGCCCATGCTCCTCGCCTGGGGAAACCTGCTGGCGAACCTCCGGCACTTGGAGTTCGTCGACGTCGCGAACAGGTCGATCTGGGGTGTGCCCCACCGTCTGAAGAGGCGATCCACTAGATCCTGCCGTAGCTCCCACTCGTGGCACGAGCGCAGCTCCCTGCTGAGTGAGTCGGCGATGGTGTTTTTTATCCCTGCCAGATGAAACGGCACCAGAAATATCCTTTGGGCGATGGCCCAATGCCACAGGTCCTGCGCCTCCTTGGACAGTGCTGGGGACCTGGTTCCGCCCTGTTTCCTGATGTAAAACATGGTGGTGGTGTTGTCGGTGAAGATCCTCACCACCTTGCCCTTGAGGGACGGAAGGAAGGACCTGAGGGCCCAAAACACTGCACGGAGCTCCAGGACGTTGATATGTAGGGATTTCTCCCTCGGGAGCCAAAGGCCTCTTGCGTGCAGATTTTCCGTGTGCGCTCCCCACCCTTCCAGGGAGGCATCCGTGGTCACTGTCTCCTGGTGGGCTGGGGTCTGGAAGTCCATGCCCGCCGTCAGATGCGCGCGGGTGCCCCACCACCGGATCGCTCGTCGGAAACTCTCGTCGAGTGTGATCCTTTCCTCGAAGCTGCCCGTCGTTTGGATCCAGCGCGCGTCCAGGAACTCCTGCAACGGGCGCATCCGGAGCCTGCACATGGGGATGAGGTAGATGCAGGAAGACATCATTCCGAGGAGGGACTTGATGGACCTCACCTTGGCCGCGTCGGCCACCAACATCCGCTGCACCTTGCCCAGGATGGTCCTGGTCCTCTCCTCCGACGGGGAGGCCAGAAGGGACACTGTGTTGAGCCTCGCTCCCAGAAACAGAGCGTCTTGCGCGGGTACCAGGTGGGATTTTGCGTAGTTCACGGAGAATCCCAGGTCTGTGAGAAGTTGGACGGTCCTTGCCGTGTGGACCACGGCGAGTTCCCTCGTCCTGGCTCGGATGAGCCAGTCGTCCAGGTAGGGGTAGACGTGGACCCCCTCGCGGCGCAGCTGCGCCGCCACCGGTGCGAGGCACTTGGTGAATACCCTGGGTGCCGACCGTAGTCCGAAGGGGAGGGCTTTGAACTGGTAATGACGCCCTTAGACCAAAAACCTGAGGAATTTTCGGTGCCCCTTTAGGATGGGAATATGGAAGTAGGCATCCTCCAAATCCAACGACGACAGGAAGTCTCCTTCCTCCAGCTGACCCAGGACGTGCTGGAGGGTGACCATCCGGAACTTCTGCGCCTTGATGAACTTGTTGAGACGTCGCAGGTCCAGGATGGGGCGTCATCCCCCCGTCGTCTTCTTCACAAGGAAGTATCTCGAGTAAACCCCGGAGCCCCGAAGCCTCTTTGGGACGAGTTCGATGGCGTCCTTCCTGAGCATCGCCTTTACCTCTAGGAGAAGTTGAGGGACGTGAAGTTCTTTCCTGGCCACGGGGGAGACGCGCGGACACCTTCTTTGAAACTCGAGCGCGTGGCCCCGGGCCAAGGCGTCCAGCACCCAACGGTCGGTGGAGATGGACTCCCACACGCTGACGAAGCTCGCCAGCCGGCCTCCCACCGGGGTGCTTCGGTGGGGGCCCGACCCCACGGCCGGTTCAATCCTGCTTCGACGAGGCTTTGCTGCCTTGACCTCCTTGGCGACGACGGCGGGGTCCGGTAGACTTGCCTCGTCCTCTGTAGGCCTCCTGAGACGACGAGCGGGCCGCTTGACGGTAGGTGGAGAAGCCGCCGCCGGAAACTTTGGAGGCGCCCCTGCCTCCGCTGCTCCGAAAGGGCGTCCGTCGTTGTTGCAGAACTCCAAGGGCCCGGGCCGTCTCAGTGTCCGCTTTAATGGCCTGAAGGGAATCGTCCACTGTTTTCCCAAACAGGTTGTTCCCATCGAAGGGCATGTCCGGGACTCTGGTCTGAACGTCTTGACGGAAGTCCGTAGCCTTGAGGCATCCACGCCGCCTAAGGCAAACGCCGTTGCCCAACTGGCGGAACCCAGTGTCGGCGATGTCCGTCGCAACGGTAATGGCGTGGTCCGAAGCCATCTCACCTTCCTGCAGGATCTCCAGGGCCTCTGCCCTCTTGTCGTCCGGCAGGAAGTCCAGTAGGGGAGCCAGTTTGTACCAGAGCTCCCTGTCGTAGCGGGCCACGATAGCCAAGGCGTTGGCCGCTTTAATCGTCGTCGCTGCAGACGAGATGACTCTGCGTCCCATAGCGTCCAATTTCTTTCCCTCGCCGTCCGGTGGGGAAGTCGATGTGGAGGCCGCACCCCCCCCCCCCGCTTTCTTCCTGGCCGCTGCGGAGACGACGGAGTCCGGGGTAGGCTGCGCCCGGAGGCACAGGGGGGCCGTGTCCGGGACCCGGTACTTCTTCTCGTACCGGTCTCTTCTAGCTGGCGTCGTGGAAGGGTTCTTGAGGAGGGTGAGGCCCTCATCCCAAATGTCGTCCAATAGAGGCACTGCGAGGACCGTCTTCCTCTTGGCCTCGCGCCGTTGATAAAGGAATCCTTCCTTTTTCTTCTCCTCAGGGCAGAGTTGGAAAAGCTCGGATGCCCTGGCGATCATGGAGTGGAACGATCCAATCTAGTCGGGCAGAGAAGCCCTGGTGGGAGGTGGCGACGGCAGATCCTCGTCGTATACCTCGTCGTCCGTACCCGTCGCTGCCGTGTCAGTCCCCGTATCATCCCCTCGGGTGGACGGGGAGGAGGGCTGGACGGGGCGCGACGGCTGAAAAGGAGGTGGAGGGTGGATCCTTCTTTTCTTGGTAGGGGGATCACCAGAAGGTCCCGGTTCTGGGTCCCCCGACGGGAGAGGTTCCTCCGTCGGCAACGGTAGTCTCGTCCTTATCTCTGAGCATAAGGACTGTATAGCCAACAAAATGGCCGCCGAGTTGTCTTGCGGCGCTGGCAGAGGGGAATCCGACGGGCGATCAGGGGCCCCGTCGGAACCCTCGACGATGTCGTCGTCACCTGCGTCGGGATCCATCCCGACGGGCCGGTCTTCTTCCACGCCAAGGCCGTGGCTTAAGACCTCGACAAGCTCCTCCTCCGAGGTTGAGGCCGACTCTACGAAGACGCCCTGCCCCCCCTTTTTCTTCCCCATGGGGGATTTCACGGGGGTCCTATCGATGGGCACGAAAGAGGACTCCCTCCGAGGTGGCAGGGAGACTCTGAGCCCTGAAGTCGCCCCCACTGGTGTAGCCTCCACAGGCTGAGCCAGGGCCGCCGCGACAGTTTCGATAGAGGGCTTGGCCGGATGGATTAAGGCCTTCACCACCTTATCCTTGAGGGGGGGGACACTGCCTCGCTCCCCCTCCGCCTTCGAGCTCGACCGGGGCCTCTCCAGGAGCTTCGCCGGGTGCTCGGCCTTCCTCTTACCCGACCCAGAGCGTTGGCTCGTGGTTGATGGTACCGGGGAGGGTGCGCCCTGCCTGGAGACCGTAGAGCCCGACCGTTCGGCGCTCCCGGTGCCAGTGGACTCGCGGTGCTTGGCCTTATGTTGGACCCCCGTCGCCGGGGCGTCCTCAAAGGTCTTAGAAGACCGCTCGGATTTCTTCCTCTTCTTCTCGCCGGACGGGCTCTTCCCTTCTAGCCAGTTGGCGAGACGTTGATGGCGGTCCTTCATGGTCCGCTCCGACATGTTGCCGCAAAACGCACAGTCCTTCTCCACGTGCGTCTTGTCCTCATGTAGGCAGTAAAGACAAAAAGAGTGTTCGTCCTCCTTGAAGACGTTCTGCAGCTGGCATCCAGGGCAGACCCTGAACAGCTTTCCGGGCGTCGAGCTTCCCTTCTCTTGGGCCATGACCGAGCCTGAGAAACTTCTGGAATCCTCCAAAAGCGTAGCTCGACGAAATCTTCACCCTTGAGGGGCGCAGACGAATCCGACACGGGTCCCCGTTGATCGGATGGAGAGTCGGTGGAGCTTGAGGCTCTTTTGACCGAAAAAACGAAGTTTTTGAGAAAAAACATGAAAAAATAGCACTAACGCTCGAGAGCAATAGCACGAGGATCCCAACACATGAACGTGCGGTAAAAATCTGAAGATGGCTGCCAGAGGCAGGGCTTAGGTAGAGGGCAGTCATTGGCTGTGGTCAGTATGATGCAGAGATCAGTGATTGGTTATTACTACGAAAGACAGATCAGAAACGAAACCGATACTGGTTTTTTCTTTACCGAGGATTCCCAGCCTGACGACGGGGAATATTCATGAGCATGTGAATCCATGTCAGACCCCATGCTGGAGAATTTCTTCTAACCAAAATGTACTGTAAAACTAAGGCGACTTACCTCTTGTTGTGCAGCCTTGCTAGTTCTCAGTTGAAGCTCGTCTTGGTTGCTTTTCAAGAGTTGCTTACAGTTTTGCTCCTCACAAGCCTCCCAGCTTGTGGCCCTACAGTGATTTCAATTTTGTACAAAGACTTAAAAACATTGGGCAATACTTTTTACCTACCTACAAGAAGTGCTTCAGCTCCCCTAGATTCTTGCTCAACTAAAATGGACTGTCCAGGCTCCCTGAAAGATTCTTACCTCTGACTTTGTGCTTTGCCTTTGCCACAGGAAAGGGTTACTTTACTTTGCATTGGAGGGTTCAAAAAGTACTTACCTGCTTAAGAATATTTGTTAACCATTATTTTATTCCTTCGTCTTTTCGTTTCAAAACTAACTTCAGTATTGCTCTAAATGTACCAGTGATATTAATGCCACAGTGTCCTAGTTATTTAAGTTACCTCAGGCTGTAGAAAGTGTCTGTGTGCTATCCCAAAAATTGATATTTACTGGTTTACAGAAACAGTGTATTTTGAAGTATATTTTTGTGTTGCATATTTGCCCCTTCGAAAGAAGGCTTATTCAACTGACTTAAATTAATAAGTAATTGTTAATCAAGAAACCTTGCGTTTAAGTGTTTATTTGGATACACGTCACTGTGAATCTCTAATAAACCTACAGCTCACATTGACCGCTCTTGAGATATGCCTGGCTGCTAAGTCACTCTAGCAACTTGTGTAGTACATGTTTATTCCAAAGGTTGGGTTAACTATTGCCAAGAAGACAAGGCTGGTGCAGTCTTCCACAGGGTACTGCATGCCATCTTGCCCAACACCCCGACTTATTTTGGTAACACTTCCTTCTTCTCTTGTGAAGATTTTCCCACACTATTTTGTAACATAGCTGTAAGGTTTGTCAATAGGTTTCTTAGCATAGGCCCTTTTATTTGACTAGACTCCACTTGGACGGTTTTATTATTTGATGGTCATAGCTTGCGCCAATCTTAGATTTAGGTTTAGATTAGGGGTTTATCTCACCCACTTTACGGTTTAATAAACACCCTTGAACTGTGATCACTTGTGTCTGTCTTACTTTAATCATGCCTTCCTTACAACGCTGACAGGAAAGTGCACACTATTAGGAAAAAAGCCCAGTTCTTACCTGATGAGGGAGCCCCCTGTATATTTTGCTGACCTTTCTAGATTTTGGACTTTGTTTTTATCCCAGCCAGGCTAAATCCAAAGATTGCCATTATGACTCCTAAGGTAGGATACTCCAAAAGGTGCCACATGGTGTCCCAGAGAAGGTACTCTTTTGTTAGTCACACAGCATGGTTTCACTGGAAGGCACCCATTTGACTAGACTGTCTTTTTTGACCCCCTCCTCTAATCACCAAAACAAAGGTAGTATTGGTTTGCCTCAAAGACCTGAGGGGTTACATTACTAGCGGTCGTCCCTCATGTGTGAGAGAGTGTCCATCTTCCACCAGGAGTCCTGATGGTGTGAGGAGACCCTCCTTCCTGCTCCTGATAAGACCGCAGGCCACCTGTGGAGCACAAGTATTCAAATTGGTTTCATTTCATTCACTGCATTACCTGTGCTCATTTTCAGGCATCTGTGCCTTACCTGCTCCCCCAGCCCCTACATCCACCCAGGGCACGCCCACCCACTGCTTGATTGGCTGTAGCTTCCAGGAAGATCAGCCACAGCTGAGAGAGACAGGGCAGCTGGCAAAGGGCCACAGGCAATGGGCACGTCCCTAGGGCACATCCCTAAGGCAACTCACCACTGCCCGTTTACTGTGGGTGCTGTACAAAGTGGCCTACTGCTACAAAACAGGTATGTTGGTAGAAACTGGGAGCACAGCCAGTGCTGTCTAAATCCTACCACTACTTTATTACATCATCACTACCATGCGATTCCTACCACTGTGTAGAATGTCACTGAGCTCCAAAGCTAGCCACTATATCACCAAGACAAGACCAAGACAAACTATTGAGATGAGCCAATATATTGCACTTCGCTGAATGCTAAGGGTGGCCAATATATTGCACTGAGTGCAATATATTGGCTACTGTCAAAAGTTCATCTTCGTGAAATATATTGGCTACTCTAAGGAGTCAACCAAGTGCAATATATCTGCTATCCTCAAAGGTTCGTTTTAGTGCAATATACTGGCCACCATAAGAATTCATTTAAGTGCAACCGATTGGCTATCCTCAAAATGCATCTTACTGCAATATATTGGCTACCCAAGATACATTTTCGAGGGTAGCCAATATATTGCACCAAGACGAACTTTTGAGGGTAGCATGTTGAAAGCGGAGGACGTCCTAGCGCAGCAAATAGATTTATTTAAATTTAGCGCACATCAGCCCGGGGGCATTGTGGCGATGTTACAGGATGCTCACTTGGTACAGGAATACATTACAGCGGGTAGGTGCATTCATAGCGTTACATACAGTCCATATGTCTAGGAAAGGTGAGGAAACTGGTTAGTTGAACAGAGTGGTTTTCAGCAGTTTGCGGAATGCGGTGTAGGATTTTTCATTCCTTCGAGCAGTGGGTAGTGCGTTCCAATTTTTGAGTGCTAGGTGTTGGAAGCTGCATCTATATGATTTTTGAGGTTAGCCAATCTATTTGCAGACCATGCAAAAAATTAAACATTTCACTAGGCCTACAGGGCTAATTACTCAACCTACTCGCCCCAATAAATTAATCTCGCCTTTCAAAAGTGTTGAAAAAAAATAAAACCTTTGTTAACTGGTGCATTTCAGAAATAAATATATTTGGTGCAATGCTGCCACCCAGTGGCCAACTGAGCAGTGACAAATAATTTGCTATTTACAGCAACTATGTTGCTTTGCAGTAATTCACAAATTCTTCATCCCTGTACTCGCCATAAAGGGAAAGGACAATGGAAATTGTCCAAGCCCTTCATAAAATCTCCTTGTGTATGCCAGTGGCCAAGGAGATTTTGCGAGCCCTGTATTACAGTGTAGACACTGTACTGAATATGGTACTACTTGTTAGGGAGATTTTCAATGTTATTTCAATTTTTTTTTTTTTTTTTTATAAATGTGCTTAATACCAGAGTTTGGTTTCTAAGCGTGGATCCGGGATTCAAACCTCTGTTGCTGTGTGTCGTCTTGCTTCCAAGACCAGCACGTTGCCCCTGTACTATCCTCTGTTATGCTTCATCCCCTCTTCTAGTGAGACCCCCCCCAGCACTTTGCCTGACTTCAGGACCTTTTTCCTTATATCTTGAATGAGTGGACCCTTTTTCCACTCATTCATTCTTATGGGCTCTGTCTTTTGGAACTCTGTTCTCTGTGTTTTACCTGTCCTATGGAGTCTACTTTCCTCCAAATCTCTTTTAAGGCACTATTTTAATTTTGAAGCACACAGCTGGTGTTCTCCTTTGAGATTCTTTATGAATCCTTACTTTCTACAGTGAGATACCAAGTATCTCTCCTAAAACTTTATATACTGATAGAATGGCGCGCACACACACACACACACCTTATGTGGAGTGGCAAAAGGGTTACATAGTATCTCCCTTCGAATGGATTGTATCCTCCCATGTATTCCTCATATTTGATCATTATCGTTCCAGTTTCAGCTGCTTCAGAAAAGAATTTTCTTGACAGGGGGCGCTGTGTGGTAGAGCCGATGACTCGTGGTCCTTCGAGGGCCTCCGTCTGATCGTCGACATGATCCGCAGTATATGTAGCATGTTTAGCCCCAGTTGGCTTCAGTTCAATTTTTTCGACGCAGCTTTCGCTTCCAGAGAAATTATGACGCGCTTTGGTTCTTGAAAAAAACCTAATTCACCCACGATGCCCAAGACAGGTTTTAAGAAAAGTCAGGATTATGGGTCGAAGATGTCCATCACGGACCCCCCACTGCGTTTGCCTGTGGTGCCTCGGCACGGAGCAGCGTACCAAGGAGTGTAAATTCTGTCGGGCGATGACTGACAAGGCCCTGAAAGAGTGTAGAGGTAAATTGGCGTTGGGTAGAACTAAATCCCCTTCGTTCCAAATAAATGTACTTCTGATGAGTCCAAAGATTTATTTTGTCAAAAAAGATCGATGAAATCACGATCGTGAAGTCGTTCACGTCATTCTTCAAATTCCTCCAAGAAGTCGAAGAAAAGACGTCATAGGTTTCCTTCTTCCTCGAGTGACTCCTCACCCGAGAGAATATCATGTCCAACAAAATCCGACTCCCTAACCAAATGTGAAGGGTTTAGGAGGGAAATTATGAAAATCTGAGAGAGAAGCCCCTACTCCCTCGAAAGAACAGAAGACTTGTCTAGAGACATCGTCAGGTGTTGTCAGAGCAAAAGAGGAAAAATGAAGAGGAGAGAGAGAGGCAGCCAAAGGGGTACTGAGAGAGGGAGAGGAAGAGTAAAGCAAGGACAGGATGTCCTGGTTTTAGTGGTGAAATGAGAGGCCAGAGCCATACAGAGGGTCTGGGAAGAAACAGGAGAGGTGGAGACTGCAGTATGATTGGACAGATCCTTGTAGATTTTAAAGAGTTTGGCCGTGTTAAAGGCCGCAGAGACACAGTATTGGATATTGACCCTCTTCTTGGAGAGGAGAGTCTGTATTGCCTTTGTAGCAGCCGTTATGCCAGATTGTCAGAGGATGCACCCGAAGCCATCCACTTCCTCTCAGCCACCCTGCACTTGCGTTTCAGGGCAGCAAGGTTGTAGTCATACAAAGAGTTGCACTTGGAGGTAGGCTTCAGACGGATTCTCATGACAGGGGCAAGGATGTCCAGAGTGTTGGAGATAGAAAAATACAGGTTAGAGGGGGCTTTGTCAGAGGCCTGGGTTTGGTACCACGATATCCCTCTTGAAACTTTCCCCTTCAAGACTTAGTGAGAGGGATGATGGCACATTTCTGAGAATTCTCCCCAATGCCAATTCCCTCCACCTTAGAGACCCACAGCAACTATGCTGGATTTTGAGGACTTGATTTTTTTTTTACCTCGAGAGTGACCTTTTTTCCTGTATTTTATTGCGATTTTGAACACTTGCTTTTCGTTGTGGGGTCTGACAAACTCCATAGGCATCATGTTTTACATTGTGTCACAGCACCTTCAGTGCAGTGGCACAGGGAAGTCTTTCAGATTACCCAAAGGACTTCATATGTGAAAATGTCTGAGTACGTGTTATAAAAACCGGAATCAAAACAAAAAAAAGTGAACATTGTGAAGCGGCCTAAGGGATTAAATAAATAAATAATGGAAGGAAGTCTGACAACATAAACTGGTTAAAGACCTTGAGAACAACTAGATTTAGGTAAGGAACCCAATAGGTCAGGCTGTGGTATTAACGGAAAGGGTCAAAATGGAGGACCTGGAAGGGACTTTCCTTTCGTGTTTTCTTTAGGAATACTTAATGTTGAAGGGGATCTTAATGGAACTTTATGGATACATTGGACTTTTTTTTTATTTTACCTTTGAAAAAATTGTTTGTACAATTGAATCAAATAAAAAAAAAATTACCCAAAGGTTTAAATACCATCTCTTGGATAAACTACGATTTCCAAGAGCATTAAAGTGAAATTGACTACTTATCATTGTAACTTGCTATACCCAGCACACCCTATCTTACAATAGAGTGCTGGTGGTGTTACCTAGTATCCCCTTTGTCTAGCTTCTCATGTAACATTTTTATCTTAACCATTTCTCACTGAATGGCTGGTGGCAGTGTTTTCGTTTTAACTACCATGGTGTGCATTTACCGCAGGCTGCGTTCGCAGCTACAGTAAAGCACCCAGGGGTGCCATTTTTGTCAAAATGGCCCTGGTCTTTTTTTTTGCCATTTCTTTGTGGAAATATCCTTCTTGAGATTTCCTCTGCACACCAAACCAGGTTTGGTCTTTGTTCATTTTGCCTTTGGCGGGATTCACGAGCGAAACCCACCTCTGGGGCTCCAGGGTGTCTGGGGTAGGCAGGAAGTGAGGGAGGTGCCGAAACTCCCTGGGCTTAGTCTCCTAGGAGACCCAAATGCACTCTGTAGTGATTGGCCAGCTGACTGTCCGGCAAGGATGGCCACCCTGCAGGGTGAGTGACAGCTAGGCTGGAATGAATGGGAGAGAACTGAATAAAATGCGAGGCTTTTGCCTTGGAAGCCAGAGTCAACCACTGGACGAAGGAACCGAAGAAGAACTAACAGGACGCCTGCTGCAACTCCTGGACTTTTGGTTTGCCCGGTGAAGCCATGCTGCAGTGCCAAAATGCCAAGTTCGCATCGACAGAAGCCCCTGCACGGACGACTTCTTCCCTTGAGTTGGTGGGACCAATCAGCTCCAAAGTAAGCCACCTGCACATTCATCTCAGAGCTGGTTGAAATTCCACAGAGTTGCTGCTGAAAACCGTATAACCAGGGAGAGGAACACCAGACTCTGTGTGTTGCTTTTAAGCTGGCCTAGAGCTTCAGGAAGATCCTACGGACTCCAAGGAAGCAGGACTGACCGAGCCGGAGTGCGGTAACCCAGAAGCAAGGGAAGTCCATCTCCACAGCCAGGAACCGCAGTGTTGCTATTTTCAGTAGACGCGAGGCATTGAAACACTGAACAGCCACTGAAAGTGAAGTTTGCCGGTTGCAAGTTTTGACCGTCCCAGTGCATTGCAGGAGTCCCCCGACGTCCTCCCTCTTGTCCCCACGACTGAGGCCCAGGAACAACGAGATCTGCAGAGCTGCACAGGAACAGAGGTCATCAGCTGAAATCTTTACTTCATTTTTAAGGTACTATAAAAAGTCCGAGAACTCACCTCTTACTGTAGAGTGCTTGCAACTTCTACAACTCACAAGTCTAATCAGCTTGTGGCCGTACATTTGATTCTTCTTTTCATCGAAGACTCCCAAGAACTTGTGCAAAGACTTTTCCATTTGCTTACCAGAAGTGCTTCATCCTATACAAGACTTTTGACCATTGAATTGTATGACTCTTCTTGAGGAATCCAAAAGTATTTGCCTGCTAAAGAATATTTGTGGTCTCTTGTTGTTCTAATAACCTTTGCCTTTTACCAACTTCTAAGAGTATTCTAAATGCAAACAGAAAGCTACTATTGTCCCCATTACGGGATCCCCAGCGCCTTAACTATTGAAGTCACCTGTGGGTGTAGGTGTGTCTGTGGGCCATCCCAAATGGGTCTTTACTGATTTAGAAACTAAGAATGTACAGTATTGAAGTGTATTTGTGTTTTATTATATTGCTCCCTTCTGAAGGCGGCTTATCCTTACGGACTGATAAATTAACAATTGTTTATGCAAGAAACCTTGAGTGTAAGTTTATTTGAATGCTTGTAACTGTGAATCTTTGTGCAACTCCACTACAGCTCACATTGACCCCTCTTGAGATAAGTCTGGCTGCTCAACATGCTACCAAAACTGTAGTACAGGTTTATACCAAAGGTTGGGTTGCCTATACCTGTAGTCAGAGTTGTGTGTAGTGGTCCCAGAGGGTACTGCATACAAACTTTGCCTAACAGATAGGAGAAAGAGTTGCAGTTTGAGAAGATGGGAGAGATTGAGAGCACCATCAAAGGTGCAAGGAGGCGAGATGGGAGAGTGAGGGAGGAAAGTAAGCACAGCCCACGTGCGTGAGCTCAGGAGCTGTTCAGCAGAGCTTACCAAGGGGTTGGCAGCGGCTGGAGAAACGCAGGCTGATCCTCGATTACATTCTTACCGAGCGCAGAATAAATCAATGGCGGGCAAAGCTATAATAACTTGCCCTCTACCACTTGAAACTTCACTGGACCCTAGAAACCCTACACTAAGGGTTTCCCATCTCACAAAACTGTGTGGAACTTTGGTGAACCTTTGGGCACAAGGCGGCATACATCTCAAGGATGGACTTCTGAAGGAAGTGTTGTATAGTTGTGGACCTGCAGTGCTGCATACTAATACTTACCTTCCTTTACAGAGGTTGGTTATGTATTTTGCGCTACTTCAGTGATTGTATACATGCATCTTTTATTTAGAGTTGTGTGATATTACATGCTTGCAGTCATTTTTCATGTTATACAGCTATAAATATGTATTTTTTTTATAACTGATCATCCAAGTGTGTAATTCTTCCTGTTAAGTTGTACTGGTGAAGGGTGTTAAAACTATTGACTTCCTGTGCAAACGACTGCCTAACTTAACTTGAAATCGTACCTTACCAGTCGTTCTATATAGCTGGAACAGTAAATTAAGCCATCGCAACAGCAATCGGGGAGGCAAGCATCTATCTTCCCAGTACTGCATCAATGCATAAATATGCCTATATAATTTCCTTGGATTGGCAGGTAAAGTATCCACATTCCACAAATTCTTATGGAGTTTACAAATTGAACAATGTAAAGAATACTGCAGGACAAGCATGCCACGAACCTGCCTCATGAGTTCAGGGTTGTTCAACATGTGACTGATCTCAGGGTTCCGCTCCATCAACTGCTGCATTTGAGGATTGGCCATGATCATCTGCCTCATCAGGTCTGGATTGGACATCATGTTCTGCACCAGGGGGTTCTCCATTATCTGGGAAAGCATTTCTGGATTTGACATGAGCTGCCGCTGCATCTGCTGTTGTAGGTCCATGAAGTTAGCAGAGCCCATTCCAAGGTTGCCAAGCCCAGAAATGCCACCAAAGCCAGCTAGGGAAAAGAAAAGTAAGATGGGGAATCAAACACATGGAATTAACTGCACAGCAAGGTAAGCAAGAAAGTCGACTGAAAAATTAAAAGCAGTGTACAAGCAATAACCAAAACCTTTAAATATAATGTGTGCTGCTAGAACCATATTATTAACTTAATGGCCCAAACAGCTTTACACGTGGGAATGACAATCTAAATGTATTAATACTGGAGCAGGTGCACTTGCCCATAAAAATATTTAAAAAACAAAAGATTTAAGGATGGTTGAGGTTCCGCTACATGCAAATCACGCTCTCTTAACTAAGTCCATTACTTCCCACCTTGCAGGGGGAGGTGAGGGGGGGGGCTTGCACTTGACCATTTGGGAGCTCCACGTGAGATTGTTGTTTTTAAAAAAATGTAATCTTCAAGTTTTCAAATGATACAACACAAAAAAAGGCCAGAGGCACAGTACAGTCTCAAAATGAGCATTAAACACCAGCCGATGCACACACTGGCCATCTTCTGCCAAACCTCCCGATCGCCCTCCAACCTCCTGGTATAGACTTTCCTTTTGCCTTAGGCTCAAGTAAGTATCAACAGCCCACAGTTATTCCAACTCTGCTTGAAGTAGGACCTCTGTGATCACCCCCATCCATTCTCCTCAATCCTATCCCCACTACCAGCAGTCAGTGAACCTAACACCTACGGTCCTCAATCCTCCATTTTCAACTTGCCCTCTCCTGAACGAGATCACCCTCCGTCAGCATATACATAGCCCGGAATTCACCCCATTCTGCTTCACAAATCACACCGCCATGTACGGCCGCAGTAATTCTTTCCATTACATAGATATTATTAGCCGTACTGACCCATTCCCTTTTTCCTGGAAGCTGCACCCTCTTCCAATGTGTAGCCAAGTATGCCCTACCTGCCAGTACCAGGCAGTGCACCATGTGTGGGAGAACGTAGTCCCCTCCCCCCGCCCCAACCCTTCCTTCCCCTCCAGACCAGAAAATACCAGCAAGGGACTGGTGACCCGATCCAGCCCCTAGCATTTCATCCCAAAAGAACTGCACTCTCTCACAGCTCCACTACATGTGCCAATAGTCTGCCTGCATTCCGCATTCATGCCAGCACAGAGGGCTAAGCGCCCCCAAGGACATTTTTTAAAGTCGCATCGGGTCATATTGCCGCCGATCACAGAGCTTGTACTGGCACGTGAGCGACACCTTAAAAGCCCTGCAGCACATTTTATACCATAGGGCCACTCCCACTTCCAGTCCCAAGTCACTCTGCCAATGTTTCCGCAACTTCTCTGTGCTTCCCTTCCCTGCCTCTACCAGAACCCTGTATAGAGAAGAAATCGGCCCCTTCATCTCAGTCCTGGATTCCAGGAGTTTCTCCATCCAAGTAAGGTCCCTCTGTAAGCTTTCCCTCCAGACTTCTGCTGTAAGCCCTCAGTTCAATTGCAAGTATGATAATCCTGACAGTTTACCTATCCCCAATGCTTCCTCCAGGTCCACTTTAGTGATGAACTGGCCATTTCTCCATAACTAGCCAATCCTCACTAAACCAGCCTCAAACCAACTTTGAAACCTTTCCGGGTTCGGGAGATCATCCCTCACACCAGGTGTCCATAGGTGGCTCAACAGGGATGGCCATTTAGTTACAACCTTCATCGCTGGGCCTCTCTGCCAAATGTTCAAATGACTCCTAGGATAGGATGTTCTCCAACCCTTTTCGGGATCTGCTCCTGTTGTACCCATAGCCATTCTGCCACCGTTGCAGGCGCAAGGTGAAAGTTGTCTAATTCTACCAATTGGTATTCCCTTTGCTCCCGCAGATGGGGGATCAAAATTCGAAGTTGGGCGGCCTTATAGTAAAGATAAATTTGGGAAACCTACCCCTATCAATCCGGAGGAACCAGACTTCATACGCTACTCTAGCCTTCTTTCCCTGCCACAGAAACCGCATGAGGCAACCCTTAACCTCCCAAAAGTGATTCAAATGCTCCTGATTTGGAGCCCTAAAACAGGTACAAAATCTTTGGGAGGAAAACCATCTTTATAGCATTAAGTTTTCTGAGCCAAGATATAGTCAGTTTACTCCACTTATCTAGGTCCTCAAAGAGCCTCAAAATTAGGGGTGGAAAATTCACCTCCGAGCTCCTGCAGTTCACCTGTGACGTTAATTTATCCACAATGACACGCATCACTAGGGGAGTCCATCTTTGAACATCGCCCTCTCCCATGTCACCCAACGGGAACAGAATGGACTTCCCCTTATTGATTTTAAACCCTGATAACCTCCCAGATTGTTCAATCAGTTCCACTGCCGCTGGGACCGAGGTTACAGGTTTACGTACATGCAGCAACATATAGTCCAAGTAGAGACCAAACTTCTATTCAACCCCTCCCACAGCTATTCCAACACACTGATCATCCCTCAACTTCTGGGCAAAAGGCTCTAAGGAGAGAGCAAATAAAATAGGTGAGAGAGGACAACCCGGCCTTGTACCGCACCCTGCCGAAACCAACGGGAGGAGCCCACATCCCCCGCCACACGCTCTGGGTCCCAAGTATACTGCCATAACTCCCTGTAAGAATTTGTTCCCCATGCCAAACTTTAGAAGGGCTTCCTTGAGAAAGCTCCTCTTTTCTGTCAAAGGCTTTTTCTGCATCCACCATCAGTAAGTGGGGTCTCCATACCAAGCTCAGTTGATCAGATGTAGGGATTTCCTCATGGTATCCACGCCCTGGCATCCGCTTATAAAGCCCACCTGGTCTGAATGTACTAGCCGTGGCATATACAGTTACAACCTTGAGGCCAGCACTCAAGTAAATATCTTTGCATGGACATTGAGGAGTCATATCGGGTGGTACGAACCACATACCCATGGATCTCTACCCTCTTTAGGTGGGACAGAGAAGTGCCCTGAAGAATTACATGGGTGCATGGCTGGTCTCCAAGATATTACTGAACAACCCAACCAGGAATGGGGGTAGCGCATTAAAAAATTATTTATAAAAGACTGAGGTGAATCCATCTTCACCCAGCGCTTTACCCAACTGCAATCATCAGATTGTGTCCTGGAGCTCCTCCCGAGTAATCAACACGTCCAGCCACCTAGGCTCATGTGTCAGTGTTGGTCATGGGACCTATCTCAAATAACTTTCAATTCCCTCCCCATCTGGATGGCCTGCGCCTTCGTATAGGTCCTCGTAAAAGGGGGCCAAGGTCTCCAGGATCCAGCAACAAGTACCCTATACAAGGACCCCTAAAAAGCAATATACCCCTCCTATACTTCCATGTTGTCTAATCGGTGGGGGTGTGGTGTGATAGCGCTCCACATCCACGGCCCACAATAGGGATCCATTTGCAGGCCCTGCATACAGTATCTGTGTTCTATGGCTCACACACAGGCCTCAAACCCGCAGCTCACCCAGTCAATGCAGGTGCTGAGTGCTGCGTCAGGGAAAATACTTTCACTTTCCCGCTCCGACGTCTGCACAGCGTATCTCGGGACTCCTTGCACCATTTGCTTGCCTTTTGGTACTTACATGCCCACGGTACTTATAGGCAGGACAGTCAAGAAATCATATGCCTAGGGGTTCCGAAGTGAGGGCTCAAATCACTTTACGACCTGTCCCTCGCTCCCCGCCACCCTCCGGGAGTAGAAGACTCGGGCAGCAACCATAAGCGCACTCCTTGGTGGCCTCTGGTGCTATGAAAACTCTGAAGGAACCCGGCAGCCAGTGAAGAAGCAGACTGGGACATTAGCGGGGCAGAGAGAAGGAAGAAGAGAAAAAGAAGGTCTTGAGAAGCTTCAGGAACATCAGGATATCCGGCTGAAGTCTGAGAGGGCAGGGGGCCATTCAGAGGGATGCACCTGCAGAGAGAGATCTACACCCACCCCCCCCCCCACTCTCTGCTCGGAAAAGCATCTGATCTGCAGAGAGTTCGAGCTAGACGTCCAAAGGGCTCTAGCAGGGAGGTATTTAGGGAGAGAGAGTTGGATGCAGAGGGGTGCTAGGCCCCAGAAAGCCTGGTGGATGATGCAAAGGGTCTTGAACTTGATCCTCGCAGCAACCAGGAGCCAGTGGAGACACTTTAGGGCTAGAGAGATGCGGTCCTTGGGCTTGAGGCCAAGGATAGGTCTTGCAGTCCTATTCTGGATTAGATGGGGGTTGTGGGGGTTGGGCAGATTAAGGAAAAAGCTGTTGCAGTAGTCCAGCCTGGCGAGGACCACATCTCTGGTGACTGAGTTTCTGGGGGAAAGGGATAATGCCCCTGAGGAGGTTCAGTTGAAAGTGTGCTAGCTTGGCAAGGACCGTGATGTGAGGAGAAGAGGAGAGGGGGGAGTTGAAGAGGACACCAAGGTTTTTTGCCTCACAGGCTGGGAGGGGACCATGGAGGGCGGCCAGAGTGGGAGGGGAAAAAGGGAGCAGGGGTCCCAATGAGAAGGATATCTGTCTTACTGGCACTAAGGCAAAGATCATTAGAGTACCATGCCGGAATAGCAGCCAGGCATTCAGGAATGAGAGAGGAGGTAGAGGAGGAAAGCTTGAAGGAAAGCTGCGAGTCATCTGCATAACACTGGAAGTTAGAGAAGGTGGAGATCAAGTGGGCTAGAGGAGCCAGGTAGATATTGAACAGCCAAGGCGGAACTCTGCAGGTGGAGAGTGAGATGGTGGAGAGAAAAGGGCCAGTTGAACCTGGGAAGGTTGGTCCAAGAGGAAGGCGGTAAACTAGTCCAGAGCCAGGTCTGTGGTGCCAAGTGTACCACGGAGAAGATTTATCAGGGTGGCATGATTGACTGTATCAAAGGCAAGGTCAGGAAGGATGAGAACAGAAGAGAGCTTGAGTTGAAGTTGAAGAAAAGAAAGCAATCCAAAACGCGGCATGTAGATTTACTGGCGTCTGCAACTTTAACGTCCTGTACCATCAACCTGACTCCTCATCCTTTCATTGATCTAGCTTTCTACAACCTGGTCTATTCTTGGTTTTCACTGCTTTCCACACAATCTACCCAACTTATCAGGCAACATATGTCAATGCAAAGGGTTTAGGACATACTATGTAATCCAGCGATTCATAATGTTTTTTAAAACCATCCAAAATTATAAACCGCCTCCCCCAAACAGGGTAGATTACATGAACAAAGCAGACCTCCAACCTCATAGAAAAAAGGGCAAACACCAGAAAGGCAATATATTGCTGCCCACCTCCGCTACCTAATCTTCTTCCACACTTCGTATTAAGTGATATTGGAAAATGTCCCAAGTATTCCTAGACAGCAGCAGGCAGGTCCCTTTGATTTTGTATTTGTTATACATCTGTGTGGACCTCCATTACTTGATTATACTTGCATACCAATCCTGTTCTCCCAAGGCAAAGCTTTTCTGCTCAGCTTAGAATGCCCACTAAGTGTGGCAAACACATGCTAGATTCACTGCATTAGATTGTATTCCACCAGAGACGATTCTGAAACACCCTCCAAACATCCCAACAGATGCAAGACAGGGGAATACAAGAGTAGGACTCATGTGCCACACAGTAGGAATGCAAAAGAAAAAATACGGTTCTGCAAAAGAATATTTTCTTGTACTGGTGCAGCAGGTGGTCAAGAGACCACTCTTAGTCCCCTTTCGACAAAACTTATAAGATGTTGCATAAAGGGCATGGAATCCAAGAACTTAGACAGCAATCTTTCTTCTTTTTTTTAATAAAAAGGCAACCGGGCACAGCACCCACATGTTTTCTCCTTTCCTTGTGCTCCATTGGAATCTTTGCAACAGTCCTTTTTGTTTTCAGCTAAAACTGATATTACCCAGGGAGTAAATAATGGTATATGGTGGAAAGGGGACTGTAGAACTGTGGTGAGGATTCTCTGGGTTGATTTGGATCGGAGAGACTTCAGAGTCCTGGCAGTTATGGGGAATCTAATTCTGGGTCTGGTGATGCAGGCACTGTCGAGCGCTTCAGGCAAACTAGGCTTTTGAGCAGGACCTGCGTTCCTGCTGGCCACATCACATCAGGGGAAAGGAGCGCCACACAGCATTCCGGCTGGTCTTTAGAGAGGCCTTGCTTCGAAATCAGATTTTTGGGGTATTTCAATGGGTGCTGGTGCAGAGCTTTGGTCCTTACTCGATCAGCAGAGTGAGAAATCCAGCTGTAGACAAGATAAGCGGACAAGGGTGTGTGGTTTGATCACACACCAAGCATTATTGAAACAAATCGGGTGCCCAGCCAATGGCAAACGATTCTTCCAAACATACCCAGACGTTTTGGAAGAGTCTCTCACACATCCTTTCCACATTGTTCCAGACAGGGATCTACATATGCCATGTCAGAATTGCCTTTGAGGCAAGAACTACAACCTTCATTTTGATAAATGGAGGTGAAATGGAGTATGCCATTTTACACACGCAAGAAAGCCACTACCAGCCTAGCCACATGACAAATACATGGTACTCTCTCTAGTAGACTAAGGGGTATCCCTTGGGTACCCCATCTAAGGAGTCATAAGAACTTTAAAGGCAGAGCACAAAACAGAGCCAGTTTACCAGGCTTGGAATTAAGACTAAGAAAAATATGTCACAAAACCCAGAAAGTCAGCAAACGTGCAGGGGCCACATGTGGTTAAAGTGGGCTTAATGCCGTACAGTGTGCATGTCATGAAACCCCATATACAGAATGCTAAACTAAAAAAGAAAGGAGAAATCAAAGGCTTGACATACACCGAGAAATGGGGAAAGACGGTCAGCTGTCTACTATAATGCCCAGTGGCTCTAATTATCCAAGTGCAGTGCAATGTAACAGAGACCTTTAAGATTTTTGAAGGAATGCCTATCTGGCGTAAGTGAACCATAACGGGTAAATGGAAATGGAATTAAATGGCATCGCTAGATGTCGCACAATGAATCAAACCAGGACCAAGAGCATCATGCAGTCATTAACCAGTGTCCGAGCTTACAGACAAATAGGCAACACACCTTTCACTTGTAAAGAAAACCGGTCCCAGCTGGCTACCCATTAAATAGCGAGACATGCAGAGGAGAAAAGGGTCATCAGAACGCATGCGCAACGGAGCGACTACCTCAGGCAGCCATCAAGCCTACAAAGAAGCAATGCTGCTCCTCAGCAGTCAAAGAGGGAGTTCTCACCCTTCCGACAAATTTCAATTCTGTGTTTTACATACAATCAGTCCCAGCTCCTGTGCCAACTTCTTTAAGCTCAAACACAGATACTGAAAATATGGTTTTCTCGCGTCTCCTAGCATCAGAGGCCACCGTGCACATCTGGAACTGGAGTTGATGCTGCTTCTCTGGTCCTTCCATCATAGGAGAGGCCTTCATCTTTCATCAGCTGACAACAGCACCACATCCTCTTCCAGTCCCCCACCCCGTACTGAATTCCCATTCTAGCCTCCCAATGCAGGAAAGACATTCCACTCATTATTGCTTGCTACAGCACACGACACCCACCTTCACATTTCTGGCTACTGAGAGTTTAAAGGAAGGCACCTTGGTCCCCAACAGATAGTTACAGAAGATGGAACCTATTATAGAGTCTAAAATGGCAGAGGCCCTTCTCGTGGATGATTAGCAAGTTGCAGGGCCATCTGGGGTGATAGCTCGATGAAAAGAAACTATCAACAAGAGGAATCTGGAAATGGGGGGGGCGTGGCTAATAGCCATGTGAAGAGGACGCATCCCTGGTGAACTCTGTAAGATGTGACCATCATTTGCTGCTAAATGTGCGTTTTTGAAGCTCAATATCCCTGTGCGCTGCCAAAATCAACGCTGGGAACATCTGAAGGACCCACCTGGGGGAGCTTTGCGGCTTGGAGAGCCCTGCTGAGACCGGGACGCCGTCTGGCATATGCCACGAAGCCGAGCAAAAACACCGACGCTGAGCCACAGACTGTGCCAAAACAGACCACGGACACCGGGGGGGCAGACTGGAGACCCCCGCGCGTGGCCAGCGACTTGTGCAAAGTGGACATCGCGTGTGAGAGTGGCGCTCCGGGGGAGCGGCCACATAAACCTTGGGGCCCCGTGAACAGAGCTTCTCCTGCAAAGCTGTACAGAACGCGCACTGGCATTCAAACCGTGCTGAGAAGGGCCGGTTGCTCCGGTGGGCTTGAGGCCCGCATCCAGGGTGAGGTCGTGCGAAGCATAGAGAGGCGTGGACAGCGCTGCTGCGGGCGCCCCCGGTTCCTGCAGACGATACTGCCTCGCCTAGACTGCACGAGAAGTGGGGCAACGGTAGAGGACTCAGCCGTCCACCCGCATGACAGCTGCAAGCAGGGTGCCAGTGAACACCGTGTAGGATGGCGCCTGAGCTGGATAGAGTGGAGCCAACCGCGACGGGGGAGCTGCAAGAAACTAAGCTGCCGCCGCGGGTGGCTGGAAGCCCGCCCGAGGAGCCGGGATTGGAAAGGCGTGTGAGTGGGGAAGCTGGTGCTGCGGAGGACACGGCCTAGAGCCCGCAGTCAGGGCTGCCCCTCTGGGCGGTCTCATGAGGTGAGGAGCTGGGAAGAGTGAACCCACCTGGCCATCTATATTGCGGCTCCTGCCCCCCCCCCTGCACATAGAGTAACGCGCTGCCTGCAACACCCAGGCTGAACCCCAGGTGGGGGAAATACAACATAGGCTGGCAGTTGGGTGGCCTGCCTGCCCGGGCCGCCAGACACGCTGTGCACCCTGCTGGGCCGGTCTGCACCCGGCTGGGAGCAGGATTTGACCGGCATGCTACAAGGCAACCACCAGCCTGCTCCCAGGCTGCTCCACTGGGCGCTGCCGACAATAGCTGGACCATTGCGAGTTGACAGCGCCCCAACAATAGATCTGCGCTCCCGCCCCACACGCTCTGGAGAGCACATACATAAACGGCGCAGAGGACACCGAGTGCCTGCGACGCAGTGCCACCACTCTGCCACTCCATAACAGGTTAGCAGTCACAGCGAACACAGGCCAACAATGGACTAACTGAAGCCCCCGTCGGCTCTGGAGAGATGTCCACGAAGGGAGCTAAAGCCAAGCAGCGCCAAACCACAATGTAAACCTACGCCTCCGGAGGGTCCCTGGGACCCCACACTGCAAACAAAAGTGTGACTGAGGTGCTCCCAGATCCCTCCAAGGTGTCGGCTGAACCAGCCAATTCCCAGATCCTTGAAGCCATCATGATGCTCCAAACAAAAATGGAAAACAAAATTGATGAAGTGGCCATAGACTTGGGCCTCCTGCGACAGGACATCCGCTCCATATCCGGCAGGACTGAGGTACTAGAAACCCATGTACCATGAAAATACAGAGGCAAAACTACTGCTCCTAAAGGATGTTGACGCACTACAACAAAGGGTGAAAAACCTGGAAGACAGGGCTGAGGAAGCCGAAGGACGGGCATGCCGAAATAACATCATGCTCTTAGGGCTTCCGGAAGGCATCGAAGGATCGGACCCCACAAACTTCGTAGAGAACCTCTTGATCCAGGAGATTGGAGCTGGGAAGCTCTCGCAGGGCTTCACAATCGAAAGGGCTCACCGATCACTTGCCGAGCGCCAGACCAGTGATAGCAAAAGTGCTAAATTACAAGGACAGAGACTATTTTGGCTTTCTGTAGGTCGGGTGGCCAAAACCATAGAGATTCGGCAAAGATAGCTATTTATCCTGACTATACCTTCCAGGTACAAATGAAGAGTGCAATTCATTTACTCCAAAGCCAGATTGAAAAGAGCCGGGTTGTGCTACATGCTCCTATACCCTGCAAGACTAAAAGTAATACATAACAATAGAGCACATCTATTTGACAACCCAGCAGAGGTTCGGGAATGGATGGATAGGGAGCAGATTCCAGACACTGAAGTCAATGGGCGTAGTTCGCGCCGAACCGTGTCACGAGTGCCCACACACCGGACTAGTAACCTACAAATGCACAGAAGCAAATAGCAACCGGATTGAAGCGCAGCAGGAACGATTCTCTATGAGAGCAACACCAGAGATGGAATGTCTGTCCTTCAACCCCCAGAATAGTCTCTCCTGTGCATTATACCCGCCCGTAGGGCACCAGGAGACCAATGTGCGGTCGAATGGAGCGGAACCGGGGTAGTCTTAACGGGGGAAACCTCGCTGGACTGTTTTTCCGTTTGGACTGTTCGCATTTACAGGGGGAGGGAACATGGACTTTGGGGTTAAGGTTATAGTTGGGAAAGTTTTTTTAGGGGAACGAACGAACAAGACCACTTAGGACGGCAAACAGCACCAAAGTCAGCAGAAAGAACACCAGTGAAGCCACCACCAAGTTCATCTGGACACCCATAACACATGGCAGACAAGATTAGAATCATGTCATGGAACGTTAGAGGAATCAACAACTTTGAATTGCCCTACTGCAAGAGACACACTTGGATGTGCGCAAGTTAGAAGCATTAGCCAAATTCTAGAGTGGGACCCCGGTAGGCTCCACTTACTCCACTTATGCTAGAGGAGTCCTGATCTGGATTGCCCCCTCCGTCCCCTTTAAGCTAATCAAAACAAAAACCGATGACGAAGGCAGAATGGTCTGGGGGGGGGGGGGGGGGGGGGGAGATCACAATTGCACCCTTGATAGCAGTATGGACAGATCAGACGACAAACACACGGTCATCCCCACCCGCAAAAATACTACTAACCCTGATGCAACAACTGGGCCTAGCAGACCTTTGGCGTAAACAGAACCCGGGAAAGCATGAGTATTCATTCTATTCCCTTCCCCACTCTGTCTACACTAGGTTAGATTACCTATTAGTCAATGACAAACGGCTAGCGCGGTTTGAAGACGCTCATTACCTCACCAGGGTTCTATCTGACCATTCCCACTAGTGACCAACTGGGTGGTGTTCCCGCCCAGACCCCCCCCTTCCCCTGTGCCCACGTGGAGGTTAAGAAGTGAAGCATTGCTTGACCCAACCTTTTGCGAACAAGTCAGGAGCAGCACGATTGACTTCTGGCAGGTAAATGAATATAGCGTGCAGCATATAGGCACTGTTTGGGAGGCGTACAAAGTTGTCATGAGGGGCGAAATGCTAGCAAATAGACTGGCCCAGAGGTCCATTCTAACCTCGCTTACAAACATGGAAAAAGAGCTAGCCGAATTAGAAAAAAGGGACACCCCGGAGCCAGACCACATGCACAAGATGGTTGGGATCAAGCAGACCTGTCCAATGTGCTGGGACACGCTGGGAAAGCTCAGCTACACGAAATACATTGAGAGAACTCATGCCCTCGGAGACAAACCCGGGAAGTTATTAGCATGGCTCTACAAACGGGAAACCCCCAGAACGCCCATCTGCCATGTCTGCGGGCCCGACGGCACCACAGCACATACGCAGCTGGGCATAAACGCGGTGTTTGCCGAATTTTATCAAGAATTGTATGCCAGAACCCCATCTCCCTCTGCCGTCGAAATCGACGACGTATTAGACATTATTAAACTACCCAGCTTAGAAGTACACTTAGCGGAGGCCTACCCCGGAAGAGAATAGCCACCATTAGGTCCATACCCTCTGGGTAAGCCCCAGGTACAGACAGGCTCCCGGGAGGGTTCTGTAAAGCATATGAGGACATACTGGCACCCCTCTTGGCCAGAGTGTTTAAGGGGGCGTACGAAGTGGGCGTCTTCCCAGACACCATGAAGGAAGCCATCATTCCCCTATTGAAACCAGGCAAGGATGAAAAAGAGTGCAGCTCATACAGTCCCCTGTCCATGTTGAATTCAGATAACAAAATCCTAACAGCACTACTTGCTAGAAGGCTGCGTAAAGTATTCCCCCTGCTGATCCACCGGGACCAAACGGGCTATGTGCCCGGGCGATCCATCACCGAAAACCTACGTAGATTACACCACATTATCTATAGCACTAAGGACAGACCAGAGAAATGCGCAGTGGCATCTTTAGGTGCCACTAAGGCTTTCGACTCGGTTAGATGGGAATGGTTATACACAGCCATGGCAAAAATGGGGATAGGCCCGGCCTTCCTAAAGTGGAGCAAACTAATATACAAAGACCCTACGGCCAGAGTGCGCACCAATAACACATTCTGCGACAAATGGCACCTCCACAGGGGTACGCGGCAGGGCTGTCCACTTTCCCCCATGCTCTATATCTTAGCAGTTGAACCTGTGGCGGCATACCTGCGCCAGGAATACGGCGATTGAGGTATAGTGATTGATGGGGGTGACACCTGGTATCAATGTATGCTGACGATACTCATATATCTAAACAACCCAAAACACATCCTACCAAACATCCTAGAAACACTAGAGGGTTTCTCCAGATTCACGGGGATCCAGATCAATAAGGCAAAATCATGCCTCTTCCCCCTAGCTGCCCTGAGCAAAGACTCCTCTAACTACCCCCCCATTGGCCTTTCAGTGGACGGACACATCCTTCAAATACTTGGGGATCACTATTCACCGAGACCCCAACATGGAATACAATTTAAACACTGTTAGAGTCAAAGAAAACTTAGAAAAAAATCAATGTCCTTTTGGGGGAAGTTGCCGCTTTCAGTGGCGGGTAGAGCTGGACTCCTAAAAATGGTAGCACTCCCCCGTCTACTACACCACTTTACCAATGTCCCGTTCAACATCCCCCCACGCTTTTTCGCGGAAGTAAATAAACTCTGCAGAAGATTTCTTTGGTAAGGAGGCAGGAATAGAGTCTCACTAGAAGTGCTACAAAGACCTTACGACAGGGGCGGACTGAAAATCCCCAACTTCGAACTGTACTACTTGGCAGCCCAATTAAAACATGTCATACAATGGATGGCTGATGAAATCACGCTCGACATCCGACTTATGCAACCAGCCGTCCCCCAGTTGCTGCTCAGAGACTCATTTTGGGTCCCATCGGAAGTGACCCGTAACTGCCCCTACCTGGTGAAACTGGGAATAAAGATTTGGAAACGGGCCTGTAGGGCAGCCAAGATGGAAGTCCCATATTCCCGCGCAGATTCCCATAGCGGCCATCATGGCAGGTGGACCCTGGGGGCAAAACGAAGTATGGGAAAAATGGGAGCCCTATGGAGTGGCCACCCTGGGCGACCTTGTGGACGACCAGGGGATCCTCACATTCGACGAGTTGCAGGCAACCTCTGGGCTGCCGCTGGGACAATTCCTGCTCCATGAAGCAATTGTGCGTAAGCTCTTGGACCGGTGGCCTGACGAGGAGAACTGAGAGACTGGATAAGAGACCGTTGAGAACATGCTGGCTGCAACCGAGGGAGGGCATGAAACCTCAAGGCTTTACGACACTACTGAACAGCACAACCAACGCAAGCCTCAAGAGCAAAGCTAAGTGGGAACGCAAAATGGGACTGGAGCTCGATGAAAAGGAATGGGACCACTACCATAAAAAGGTTTCCAGGAACGCCCGACTGCAACTCATCCAATTTTACATACTCAATTGGGCGTATCTTACGCCAGAGGTGATCTACAAATTTAACTGGGCAAGCATCATCGCATGCCCTAAGTGCCGCGAACCCCGCGCAAATATGACACACATGTTTTGGGGATGCCAGGTGATAAAATCTTTTTGGGCGCAGATAGCTGCTAAAGTGGCAGAAGCAGATATAGTACTAGAGGTGCAAATACCTGCAGCATGCATCCTGGGTAATTACAAAAGAGGCAAAAAGAATAGACCCCTTAACAAACTTGGAGATCTAATGTATATCCTGGTGGAGAGACGCATAGCCTTGGGGTTGAAGAGAGCCAGAGGTGCCAGCATCGAACTGAGGTGGGAGGACCTTCGCAAATGGACGACAGCAGAAACTGGAGCTTGGGAAAAGGCGCTGCGCGAGCAGAAACAGGATACCAGCGAAGACCTGCATCAATGAGTGGCGATCACAGTGCCACTATTAAACCCCAGGCAAAATGAGGATGCTTCAAGCGACAAACAGCTCATGATTGCAGTTTGGCGTGAACTAAACTGAAGAACAGACAGTGGTCTTGGGAGAGAGGAGCGGGTGGTTATATATGTTCTTTGCAGAATGCATATCATCACTGTTTTACTGTATTCTATGTTATTAAAATCTAATAAATACATTAAAAAAAAAGAAGAGGAATCTGGAAATGTGTTCAACAAGAGAGGAACACTCCCTCTGGAGGAAACCCAGAAACAAAAATGTGCCCCCCTATTACTTATGCTAGAACAGTACCACAGAGTAGACTAAGGTGTCGTTTGTCTCAGCCACACCCCACCATCCCCCAGAGCCAATTAATGAGGCTCCGGTTTCTGAGCCTCCTTGTCGAGATGGATTTTCAGAAACAACCCTGGATAAGATTGTGAGAAAATACTCCATTATAGGGAACATGGAAAAAAAGTCTAGCCAAATGATCACGGTAGGGGACTGAGTTATCAGACCTAGTCTGAGGAGGATGGAGGGCGTGTGGTCAATGGGTCAATGAGACACAGAGCACTCCAATAATATAAATTAGATGGGAAAGTATAAAAATACGAAATCAGGCATGACAAGTTCCTTGCAATGAAAACGGGTATGTAATATCACTAAATCCACACTATGCACATTCCTCATGGTGTGCAAGGGCAGTGACATACTGATTTTGTGTGAATGTATATGAGAGTTAGAGAATGTTTGTGAGAGTGTTGTAATGGTGTGTGAGAATGTATGTGTGTGAACATGTGCAAGAACAGTCTATGTGTTTGTTTTGTGTGATGACCGACGAGTGAACAGATTTGCTTCACTCAATCACAGAGTGAGGTGCTGGGGAGGGCATTTAGAACACTCACGTTGCCTTGGTTTGTTATTCTAGTAATATTATCAATATCGCTGGAATAATGGCAAAGACATGTTGTCTTTGCCTTTGTTCGAGTAGTATTAACAGGACTACTGGAATAATGGGCAAAGGCAAGGTGACAGTGTCTTTGCTCATTATTGCAGTAATAGGACTTAGTACAATAATGAGCATAGACCACGTCTTTGCCCATCATTCCCGTAATATTAACAATATCACTGGAATAATGGGCAAACAACGTGACTGTTCTAATGAGGGAGGAAGGGGTCTTGGCGTTGGTGCACTGTGCAGCCAGTCTAGATGGCATAGTAAGAACATATGTCCAGACTGGCTTTGGCATGGCTTTTTTTAATTGGGTATTGTGAGGGATCAGAAATTCGGGGAACAAAGTTGTAATATTCTCATGGTCATACATTTTTATTTAACAGAAATGAGTTGGATAAATGCCTCTCTGACCCCATCCTAAAAAAGTCTCATCGGACTTTCACACTAGAAAAAAACTACTAAGAGTTTTAAGGAAATGTCGGTCTTTAGTAAAAAAAAAAAGGGTTAAAAAGGTTCATAACTAAAATATAAAGATGAATCCAACAGAAAGTGTTAAATTCAGAGGTTAGTTCCCTTCCCATAGATATTTAGGTATCTGGATATTGGCAACAGTGTCTCTTCCGAACAACAATTTCTTGGTATTGTAAAGTGTCTTTGCTCCACAATTCCTTTAGTTCTTTATACTAGATTCAGAAGTTCTTGTTTAAACAATATATTTCATAGCATCCAACACTCCTTGGTTTGTTTATACAGGATTCACAAAGTTACCAGATAGACAAAAGTTCTTATTCATAATAAATTCCACAATAAGCTTTCGTGAACTTCTCCTGTACTCTAGCGGATTATGAGCTCTTCAGATCTCCGGGTATACTCCCCTAGCAGCCAGGTATCTTGTCACAGTGTTAAAAGTCTGTAACTCCAAGGGCCTGGTGTATATACCTACCAGGACTTCTTTCATGTGCTTCTTAATTTCCCCTGGTACACTCACTTCATTGCCAGGTATTTTGGAATATGGTTGAACTTTCCTCTACAATCTTGGATGGAACTCCTGGTATACTCCCCTACCAGGAATCCTCTTATGGTCAGATACCTTGGTATACTACCCTGCCCAGTAGCTACCCACAGTTTTAGGTTCTTTTACAGTTTCAAAAATGCCTGGTATATCTGGTTGCCAGGGCCTTTTATGGACTTCCCAGATCTCTTGGTATACCCCCCCCCCAAAACCAGGCATCTTGCCACAATGTAATGTATGCAACTTTGGCAGATTGCCTAGTATACTGCCCTGCCAGGAATCCTTCTCTGAGGTCCTGCAGATCCCCTGGTATAGTTCCCTGCCAGGTATCTTTCCCCAAATGTCAACTGCCTGGTGTATTCCTTTTGCAAGGACGTCTTATTGGGGTACCTCCATTTTCAGTATACCACAGTCGTATCAATGTTGATGTCCTTCAATACATTTACTTAGGTTAACACTTGGCTCCAGCTTTCCCTCACCTTGGCATTTCATGCATAGACATAAGTTTAGGTTTTGCTGCTGCACTTTATCTGGTCGGTATTCAAATATTCGTCTTTTTGCACATTGTTTTAACATTGCGTTTTGTCTGTATTTAAACAATCTTGGCTTTTGTACTTTGTTTTGTCTGCTTTTAAGTATTAAATATTCTGCATTCACATACCACCACTGTTTTTGGAGCGCCCTGGGGTCCCTAGCAACTTTAGGTGGACTCACCAGGTTTTCTTTGTGCCTCTAATGCAGTTTACGACTTGGTGGGATGATTCCTTCATTCGTTCTCCACCTTCGTGTGCGCAAATGTCCCTTTAGCTGTCCGTGTGGCTCCACAGTTACAGGTCAGCTTGCTTCTTCGGTCCGGGTATGGCAATGCTGTGTCCTCGAGCGGCCCGCCACCTGGGAGCTTCAGCTTTGCTCCCAATGCCTCCGGGATCTTCTGTGCTCGTCAGCGCCGTTTCTCCCTCAGCACTGGCAGCCTTCTCAGTGTAACGCTCACCTGATTCCCGCAGAGGCGCCGGTCTTGACTGGGTGAATGCCGTGCCTTCAAAGGTGATATGTAACACACGGTTGGTTCCGCGGGCTAGACCTCTGTGCACTGTGTGTCTGACTCGGAGAGTAAGATGTCTTAGGTAGGTGAACGCCGAGCTCTCCATCTGCCTCGGGGGCAGGGTGCCGTAACCAGTTTCTTCACTGGATAAGGGTGCAGCCCTCTTGACCTGAGAGGACTGCTGTCCGTCGTTTACTGCACGAACAGTAAGTTCTGGGCACTTCAAATGTCTTAAAAGTCTTTAAGTGCGTAAGGCGTGGCTGCTGTGGAGCGGTGCCGAGGAGCACGTGAGTATGGCTTTTGACGTATGTAAAGTTCTTTTGTAATGATACCTCTTGTTTTGCAGGGTTCCGGCGATGGCGGATGGTGGGCTGAAGAGAGTTGAGGATCGAACCCGCGTGAGGAATAGAAGCGCTTGGAAGCACGTAAGTGAGCGCTTGTTGCCTGCTTCACGATGCGCACTGTCTCTTTTACCTTGCAGGTACAAGTTCGGAGCTTTAGAGAAGCTGAAGGGTGCTGGGATACCCGCTGATTTCGGCGTGGGAAGGAGTGATGGCACGTGAGTACTAAAGTTGCCCAATGTCTCTAAACGCACCTTCTTTTGTCTTTCAGATGCGGGATGCAGCGTTGAAGGCCTCCGGAGCGTGCGAAGAGCCGGTAAGCTTTTGTCTTTCAGATGCCGGAATGCAGCGCGAAGACCTCCGGAGCGTGCGAAGAGTCGGTAAGCCTTTGTCTTTCAGATGCCGGAATGCAGCGCGAGGCGTTGGTGACAGCCGCTGGACCAGGTAAGAGATGCGCTGCCACTGAAGACCGTAGTGCTAACCTGTTCTTTCTTTGCCTTTATAGGTGCTGCTGAAGACTGGATTCCAGGATGGTAAGCCTTTGTTCCCTTAGGCACAGGATCAGAAGACACGGTGAGCGTTCTGCTGCAGAGAATGCAGAATAACGCAAAGCAAGATTCATCCATCGGGTTTGGTTTAAATAGCCTCCTGTAGTGCTTAGGTGTCTCCTTCCACGGCCTCGCCTAGGTAAGAAAAGAGTACCTGCTTTCCAGAAGAGTTCCTGTGTTCTGAACCTAGGGAGTGGCTCCTGCCCCACCCAACAGGAAAAGTAGTCCCAAACAGAAGAGGATCAGGGGGCTCCACTGGCAGGTAAGTAAGCAGCATGGTCTGCTGCAGGTAAGTCCACCCAAGCATTATGAGCCCGGCGCTTCCAGCGCTGGGACTGGGCATAGTTATGAGCCTGGTGCCACTGGCGCCAGGACAGGGTCCAAAAGGTCCCAATTGGGACTGGCCGGCACCCGGAACCGGGGTTATGGGTCTGCTTCCAAGGGAGTTGGGTAAGTCCTGACCCTTTGGAAGCAGAGATCATGACACTCGGATCCTGTGTACTTTGGGCTGGTGAGCCTCCAGCTGGGGCGTGATGTCCTCTCCTGTACTCTTACTACAGTACGGCTTCTGTCCTGTGCACTTCAGGGTTTGGAAAAGTAGCCTGCTTGTTGTTCTTGGAGCTCTTGTCGATCTGCATTAACTCCTTCCTCCTCCTCTTGGTCTCAGTACTTGAGGCTTTATGGGAGCTGAAGTCCATATATGTTCTTGGATTTCTGAAATGATGCTGTTCTAAAGTTTTAGACAGAGAACATCAGAAGGAGGAGATGTTTTATGTGTGCTGCATGTTTGAGGTATGAATGGAATTTTGTCTAGAGTGACAAAGTAAGGGGTTTCTGGCTTTTACGATGGGAGGATTTGAGGGATGACAACAAGCCATCAAGAACAGTCTTCAGGAGGAAGGTGAGAATACTGCGTCTTGTCTGATGTCGACGTCCCCCACACCCTCCCGACAGCCGTCTCCTCACATATGATCCTCATTCATACATCCACCTTCAGGGTCAGGATCAGATAGCGCTTGCCATCCCCTGGCCACATGGGAGGTCACTGCTGGGGAATCAGTGATGCGTCCACGGATTCATCACAGTATCACGAATAAACCCAATATTGTAAGTGTCTTGCATGGCTTGATGCACTGGCCTACATTTGTGAAGCCAGTCTGAACATAGTTTCTTACTATGGCTAACGCCTTAGTGCAAACATGTCTGGACTGTTTTTTTCATGGCATTTCTTAAAGTACTAGGCATCAAGGGTAAAACAAACAGGATGTGATGCAAGTGTCACAAAAATGCAAGAACAGAGGGAACCAAAGTTGTTTGGAGTCATCTCCCAATCCCACCACTCTAGGGAAAGCCCAGGGCGATCCTTGGACAGAATTCCAGCAATCACGACCAGGCATGAAAAGGTAGCGGTCAGCAGTTTGCACCCTTTAAACCCCATGGCGGGAAGGGGGAGTGGAGGCGTAGAAACACCACCTGGGGTTACTGAATTCACTAGGCCTACAGTGTTTGTTGCACAGGAGGGGGTTCAGGGATCGTGGGTGCAGTGGTCACTTCCGGTGACTGGATTGGGTCTGGTTAGTCAGCAGTTGCACTCTGTGGCAAGCAAGTTCCTGTGACTGGACAGCTGGATGACCTTAGCACAAAGAAATGAAGACCACCCTGATTTTGATGACCTCAGGAGAAACTCTTTGAAAGCAGGCTCCAATGATGAAAACTGCATTCAAGTGGCGGAAGGCAACCCTCTTGGAGGAGAAGACGCTAGTTCAGCAAGGCATTTTCTTTTCTAGCGATCAGCAACTGCAGGGGGATACTTTCCGTCTCGCAAGCAGAGAGTCTGCAGATTGCCAAATCTTAAGTCTGGATGGCAACTGGTGCAGCAAAGAGGTCCAGGAACGAGCTGGTCAGTCCACAGGTTGGTACTGAGACAACAGATAACTTTCAAGGGCAGCATCCTCAGGAAGGGGTGGGAACTGGTTGCTCCTACTGGTCCAGAGGTTGAAGCACTGATTAAGGACTTCAGGTGATGAGCACAAAGTAGTAGGGCATTGCTGAAGGCAATGCTGGCTTGCTGCAAGGGACATCCTCTAGTCTTGTTGAAAGGGTTCTTCGCTCGAACAACAATCTTAACTGCTGCTGGAGCAGTTCTCCTTTTATCGTAAAATACAGCTGTGGTCACCACTGAGCCCACCAATGTTAAGGGGCTGCACCATTCAATCTGGCGGGGGTTGTCCAATCATGAACTGCCTCATGTCTTCACACCTGCCCAGTGCAAGGAAAGCATGGTATCAAAGTAAAACAGACAAGTGATCACAGTTCAGGGGTATTTATTAAACTGTAAAAATGGGTGAGGTAAAACCCTAATCTAAATCTAAGATGGAAGAAAGCTACGACCATCAAATAATACAGTCCTAGTGGAGTTTAGTCAAATAAACAGGGCCTATACTTAAAATAATAATAATATTGCCAATCCTTACCGCTATGCTACAAAACAGTGTGGGATAATGTTCACAAGAAAAGAAAGAAGTGTTCACAAAATGATAAGTTTAGATGTTATGGCCAGGGTCTCCTTTTCCCCACCCCCCAAAATCCCCCCCCCCCCCCAAACGTTTATAGTGCGGGACAAGGCAGGACTCTTGAGCACAGCACACTCCTGGGCCTCTCCAGCATGAGGTTACAGTTGCTTTTCTCAATATCATGACCTTCTGTGTCCAAGTCTTTTCATGCAAAGTCTCTTGCTTTAGAGGGCCTGATTGGCCATTAACAACAAAACAAAAGTTTCTCCTGTTTATCTTACGTCAGGTGATTACTCTTCCCCGTGGATCCTCCAAAGTCAGGCTTCAACCCTTCTCTCAACGTTAGCCTCCCTCAGTCGGGCTCATACCAACCACTCACTGTGGACATCCCTCAAGCGGGTTCACATTTGCCAAAATACCCAGTTTACTGGGTTCTCTCATAATGTGGGATTCACTTCCCTTGGCTTTCTTCTGGCATCCCTCCGTCTGGTTCGCATTACCTTTTTAACAGTTCACAAAAGTTCTCTAGACCCCTTAGGTTCTTCCCTTACCAAAGTCCGGATCTTAGCCACCAGTCAGGCATCGCACAGTTCTATCACCACAATGAAGTTGCATGGGTTACCGTTTTATTCCAATTTGCAGGCATCCCTCAGTTGGGTTCTGTAAGGATATTTGGCATGTTACAGCACAGAGTACAGCACTACTGCACAAGTAGCATTACAGCACTACTGCACAAGTAGCATTACAGCACTACTGCACAAGTAGCATTTTTTTTTTGCAGCACCACCACAAGGGTGCGGTGCATTGCTATATGGGTTAGCAGATTAACAAGGAAAGACAGGCTATTCAGTCAAAAAACGATTTTAACATATAAGATGCAAAGCTATTTTTACAGTTAAAAGCACACGTGTTCATTTAAAAATGCACACTATTTTTCACCTGAAATGCCTATATTGCTAGAGACACATTTGAAAATTAACAGCTAACATATTAACCATTAACCTGACTAATAAAACCTTATTTTAATATAACTCACTAATAAAATGTGTTCTCTACTGCAGAATTAGGCATACTTTGAAAACCAGTTAAATGAGTGTGCAGATTTTTCCTCTCTTCTCTGCCTGATTATCCGTGTTGTTGTGCACAGTAACTGCAGGAGGAAGGAAGTCAGATTTGCAACAATTGCAAATGTATAAGCGAAGCTATTGTTTAAAAGTAGGAGGATGAGAGATGATGGATTTCATTGGAACACGTCATAAAGAGGGCTGAGAGGAAAGTTTTAGTGGGCAGTAGCAGGGAAAAAGACAGGGAGACATCTTTCTGCACTACTGGGGAGAAGACCTGGCTGTGGGGGTGTCCTGCTGCAGTCGAGACTGGGGAAAGCTGAAAGAATTACCTTTCCACTGGCAGAGGCAGTCCTATCTGAAAAAGCTGAGAATTCCAGGCAATGACTCCGGCTTGAGAAGGCAAGCGTTCCTTTTTGTTGGAGTTAAGCCAAGAGAGCCACATTCACAGAGAGAAGACTCTGAACAGATAAGGTAATTACCTAACTGGGGGAGCTGTGTGTGTGCACGAAAGTATGCAGTCAGTGTAGAAAAATGAAAGTCCCGTGCGTGTCTTAATCAAGTGCTAATGTTGCAATTTAAGTTCTGTTCTCCGCCACTATAATTGCAGTGTGTTATTGAAAATGCTTTGATTGTTCCCTTTTATTGCTGTAAAGAATGAGATCATGTCTAAATGCAAATTTTATAATACAGAAAATATTTGAAAACAGACGGGTGGTTTATTTTCTATTTACCATTACAATGCCAATGATGTGGGGAGATTTTTAAACAGTGCAATGGTCATTTTAAGACAGATGTGTGTATGTCAGAATCAGTATGAATAATTGTGAGTGACTGTAGTATAACTTGTTGGAGGTACATGAGCCAACGGGAAGAGAGACTCTCTGAACATAGCTCCCTACCGTATATAAGGTAGTGGAAATTACCACAAGACTACCACATATAGCTCTCTGTCGTAAATAAGTCAGTGAGTTTGCCCATGGTGGCGCACCAACACTATCACTGGAAATTGTGGTTTCCCTAGAATGCAGGTCTGAGGTCTCTCTAGTGATCACACGAAAAATCTAAGCGAAGATAAGGGATTCTGGACATTGGGGCCACAAATAAAATAAGGGAATTATGCTCACCAAAATACCACCAACCACGTATACCAAATATGCAGGTCTGGGTGCTGAAATAATGCATGTCCATTGTATTATTGTTGCACATGGCCAAATCTGAATACAAAGAGTGATTATTGCTAAGTTATTTCTCGGCGGTAATAAAATACCGTCAGGCCCCAAATCTCCACAAAATACCCTACATATTTATGGTGCGTTGCAGGCCGGGAAAGTGATCATAGAGTACCTACTGGGCGTGGCAAGCGTGTCTCACACTGCCATTTGCACATTAAAGGGAACCCATTTTATAATAGCAGTGTGCCACTAAAAACGAATTTCAGAATGTCACAAAGGGAAACCACATTCTCAGATCTAGTGCAATATTTAGAGGCAAAGTTATTTGCACATGGGAATTGGTCTTCGAACAGTACCTTAGAATGGAGTAACCGCATTCAGGGTGAGGTGCAGAAGGAAAAACTAGACAATATTTTTGCAGAAGGCAGCATAATTCAGGTCTGCCTTACAAGATTATTGAATGCAGCCGATAAAAGTGCAGAGAAAGACTGTTTAATACGGCTATGCGGCAAAATATGGTTTATTTTAAACAAGTCACTGCGAATGCAAGAGAATGATACTCAGCTAATTAACAGGTTAAAGACTGAATTAGATGGGGCAAGTAAAAATCAGGAAATGTTGAGAGCAGAATTGGATGTATGCCAAAAAGACATGCAATTAAAATGCAGAGACTTTGATACTCAGTTATCCAAAAGCAAGAAACAATTTGAAGATAGTGAGCAAGAATTGACACACTTAAAAGCCTTAGTGGATCACATTAGGCAGGATAAAGATGAGGTTGTTTCAGAAATGCAGATTTTACAAAAAGAACATTGCGAAAAAGAAGGTGATCTCCAGAGTGTAGAACAAGAAATGATTAAAATGATTCAAGAAAGAGACAAGAGAAATAAAGAGTTCAATGAATGCCAAATGCAAATGTGCGATATGCAGGAGGCAATTAATAAAATGAGTGATGAAAATAATTATTTGCATGATGAAGCCAACAGACTCCTTAAAAAGTGTAAGGACTTAGAACAGCAAATGTGCATTCCCAGGTCCCAGGAGAGGCGGCAGGGTACCACATTCAATGGAGTGGAGGTGAATTCTAGCTCTGCCCAAAGAGCTAGTGCCCCAGTGACAGGGCCGGTGACTGAACTTGGTTGCAGCGCCCTTGGGGGATTTGATACTCCCATTGGGGGCAGCCACCAATCTCATACACCTGAAAACAGGATTGAATCACAAAATAGTGCAATTCCATGCATTGCAACAAGTAGCCCCATAAAAATAATGAAATCCATTAAAGCCCTGATCAAACCATTTAAAAAGGGAGGTGAATGCTGCATTGAGGATCACTTAGAAGCGGTGCATGACATTTTTAAAGCGCTCCAGATACCTAAGGAACAGTACAGACAATATTTTCATTTAACTTTAGATGCCCCGACGGCCAGCATCATAAGGGGATTAAATCAACAGCAGAATATGACATGGCTGGAGTTTGAAAAAGAAATTAGGCGTCATTTTTCTCCTTTTCAGTCATTGCAGGAGGCAAAGAAAGTTGCGTACACTATTACTGCTGGACCTAATACATCACCTCGCCAATTTTTACAAGACTTAAAAAGAGCATTCTCTCGCTTTGATGTATCTTTTGACTCAAATTCCAATGAGTTTAAAACCGCATACTTCTATGGGCTACAGAAAGACATCATATCCCAATTGGTCCGTGAATTTGACCGTGACAAGTCCCTTGAATGGATTGTACATCAAAGCACCAAGCTATATGAGGTACTCTATTGTCAGGGTAGAGAAAGTGATAAAATGAAAGATACTAGGCCTAAATCTAAAGAACCCTCAGCCACAGTAATGGAAATCAGGTCAGCCAAAATGTCCCTTGAGTCTGCTCAAAGCCAAGGTAAAAATAATGTGACACCTGAACAAAGGGGTAATCAACAAAGATCGCCATTTACTGTACCAATGTTCCAATCACATGATCCTAGTAATAGAGAGAGCTACATCAGCCCTAGATATTTAGGAGATAGACCCCGGGTAAGATACCGGTCTGATATGGCAGGTATGAACAATAACCAGAGACAAAATCAAGATCAAAGAAATGATGGTCCCTACCAGTCATTGGGGACACAGAGCAGATTTGATCCCAGCACCATGATATATGGTAATCAGGATAGGCCCCGATATGTGGATCGATTTACTGATAATGGAAATCAATATAGGGGCCAGTACCCACAATCTGAGAGACAGGACATGAAGCAAAACGTGAACTACAGTCCACGCCAGTACAATGATTCCCCACCAGGGGACTATAATCAAAGGATGGGTGCAACCCGCTCCCCTCCACAAATGAATCAAGAGTTCAGAAACCATCCCAACCGGTATCAATCACCTGAGAGGTATCAGAATAGATCCAATCAGGGGGAAAACAACCAATATCGACCTAGGCCACAGAAAGAGGATCCTAGAGAGGTGGAAAGGTTCCAATGCCTTGAGGCCCAAGTGAAAATGTTAGCTGAGCAAATAGGAAAGCTCTATACAGCGCAAAAACAACCTTCCAAAGAGGGGGCTGATGGCCATAGCAATGACCGGGGGGCTTCCGAAAAGTGACTAAGTACTCATGATAACTGCAGTGCCAAAATGACAGATTGCTCTGATATAATTTTGCATAACGACTCTGAGATGTCTAATGGATTAAAAATGAAAGTACCAGTAAATGAAATTGTGACAGAAAGTGCAAATACTTCTAAAAAAGAGGTACGGTTTAACTTAGAGCTAAATAAAACAGTAAAGATTTGCACAAATGAAAAAGAAACATTAGGAATTCCAAAAGAACAAAGGGACAGATTTAAGAAAAATGACTCATGCATGGGGAATACCAGTGAACAGGGAGTAAGTGGGGATGCAATAGCTCCTTACCTGGGCAAGCAAAACAATGACCAAACACAGACAGAAAAAGGAAATACTCACAAGGAGGGTACAAGTCAATCACCTGAAAAATTCTTTGAGCCACATATTTTTGAAGAGGCTGAAAGGGCTGGTATTACACTAAATGATCACAAATGCACAGAATTAAAAAATGACAAATTGCTGAATGATATTGTTACACATGTTCAGTTGGAAGGTTGTAATGTGGTCTCTGATGTTACCCAGATGGATGGGCGAACAGTGGCCACACTCCAAAAAACCTCTGAACATGGAGAAATGAATAAAATATCTCGCACAGAAATGGGTAAAAAGGAGGGAAAAATGTCTTTTCATTTACCAATGTGCTTAGCCAAAAGTGAAAAAGACCTGAGAAAGGTGAGCCCTGAAATCAGTAAGAATTCACATTTCTTATGTGTATTAGAGGAAGTTGAGGACAGATATTATGCACCCATCACTGTAGAAGAAAAATGCCACACCTTTGCTATGATTGACACTGGCGCACAGGCCACAATTATGTCCAAGGAGCTGGTAAAGAGTATCAATGAAGGGAGGCCTCCACAGAGTCAGATCACAGTGAAGGCAAATCAAGGCCCAGTGCATAACTTTAATGGGGAGGAGGTGCCCATCATAGGTGTAACTGAGGTTGACATAAAAATAGGAAAGCACAGAATGAAACAAGAGGTATTGATCACATCTATTTGTGAAATTCCATTTCTGATGGGGACAGATTGCCTGAAAAGATTGTCTCCTCTCATAGATGGGGTGAATGGAGTGCTGTGGTCCTTAACCAAAAAACCATTGAGGCCTAAGAAACTAAAATCACAAAACAGCAATATAAAAGAATGTCACACCGTTGCCAAAACAAATGATGCTGTGGAGGTATATCTCCAGAATAGCTGCATACCTAGTGTCACTGTTATATTAAGGTGTCAAGACAAAGATCAGAGCGACAATGAAAAACTACCTGTACAAATATACTTGGACCCAAGGAAAGATTGGCAGACTGCCATAGACGAACACACATTACGTTTCTATTTAAAAGAGAATACATGCAAACAGAATATTGTTCCTAAAACAGATTCAGAAAAACACATTACCACTCTGGCAGAGATACACATGGAAGATGAGCAACCATGGGTTCACGCTGGTATAAATGATTATCTTAAAACAATAAAAGCCACTTTAGCGCTTGAACATGAAAGGAGTTTCATTAATGAGAAATTGTTGCAAAAAATTATGGAGAGGGAAGAAATCCCGAAATTTAGGATTAAAAACCAATATGTTTCTGGGTTGGACAGTCCAGACTTTGAAAACCGAATTACAGGCAGATGCATGCTTAAAATTAGCATTGGGCAGAAAGCAATTTACCATAATGTATGGATAGTGAGTGGAGCACAAAATGAATTTTACATGGGCAATGACATCATGCACAGAATGTGTATGGTGTTAGATTTCCTTAATCAAAAAATATGGTCACGCCTAGGTGGGCCGGCGCCTGAATTTGAAGACAAAAGAAGGGCTTATCATTGTGCACAACTAGTTCCTTATGCAGTCGAATTACAGATGAGGAAAAATACTATTGTTCCTGCATTTACAAAACAGTTTGCAATAACACTGAAATGCAAAAATGGACAGCAGATGAAAGGCTCTGATGCATTTGTATGCCTGAATGAATCCATAAAACAGCAAGGCCTGGATTATGAATACATTCCATTGGTAGACATTGGTGAGGGATCTGTAAAAATCATGGTGAATAATAAAGGTTGTCAGGATATTCATTTAGAGGAAAACTCCCCATTAGGAATGGCCATACAAAAATCACATTATACGGCAGATTTAAATAACATGGTGATTGGGAATATTCCTGAAAAATATGTAGATGCCAAGGGCGAGTTGCCAGAACACCTGGACTCTCAGCCCAAAGGAATATTTAAAATTCATTCTGTGTATCCTTATGATTCAAATGAGACAGTGTGCTGCCATCAAGAGGATTGCATAATATTTAATTTAAATGAAAATGAAACAGGAAATCAGCCCATTGAAGTGGAAGCTGATATGCCAAAATATTTGAAAGTGGCAGCTCTACAAAAAGACACAGCCACACAGTTAGAGGAAAGCGCTGAGATTCCTTTACCAGAAGAGTTTCCAGAATTTTCCAGAATGGTAGAAGAGCAGATCTCCTTAGCGGATACATGTAACAGCGATGAGGATCGACGCAATCTGAGGGAAATATTTATGGAGTTTAAGGATGTATTTGCAAAAGATGCTTATGATTGTGGTTTAACTGATTTACATGTGGCCACACTACCAGAAGGTTGTAGCAGAAATCCAGTGTTTGTACGCCAGTATAGACTACCGCTGGCATGTTTAGAATCATTGGCAGAGATTATTAAAAATTTGGAATCACGGGGAATAATTAGGCCCATTCATAGCACATCCAATACGCCTATTTTAGGTGTGTTAAAGCCAAATGGTCAATGGCGGCTGTGTGCAGACTTAAGAGAGTTAAATAAAAGAGTACCAGTATCTAGATGGCCACTACCATTCATTGATCAGGGCCTAGCTCAGATACATGGTTCAAATGTATTTACCACGTTAGATCTCACATCTGGATATTGGTGTGTGCCATTGGCAGAGGAGATACAACACCTATTTTCCTTTACATTTGACAGGACTCAATATGCCTGGCTTAGAGCTCCGTTCGGGTACATCAATAGTGGGAGTGAATTTGGCATATTTTTGAGAAAGGCCATGCCGGATGCAGCGGAAAGAGGGACAATAGTTTATGTGGATGATGTCTTGATAAAAAATGAAAACCTTAAAAGCCATTTTGATGAAATAAGACATGTGCTTGGCCAATTGCAGAAAGCAGGCGCCAAAGTATCTTTGCAAAAAGCACAATGGTGCAAGAAAAAAGTGAACTTTCTAGGGCATGAAGTGACTGAACATGGGCTAAATCCACAAAGGAAGAAAATAGAGGCCATACAAAGATTAAAAGATCCTAAAAATGTGAAAGGAGTAAAAAGTTTATTAGGGATGACAGGCTATAACAGAAAGTTCATTGAGAATTATGCAGAAATCACTCAACCATTGACTAAACTGCTTAAACTAAATACTCCCTGGAGATGGGAAAGAGAGCAATCTGATGCAGTGGCTAGATTGAAGGAATGTCTTGTAAAGGCACCATGTTTAGCATACCCCATAAAGGACAGGGATTTCTTTATAGAAATAGGCTTTTCTGAACATTGTATGTCAGCAGTGTTATCACAAAAACACGATTTGAATCACAAAACCATTGCATATGCAAGTAAGGCATTTTCCCAAGTTGAAATGAAATTTAATGAATGCGAAAAGGCCCTATTAACCACTGTGTGGGCGCTACAACATTTCCGCCCCATTGTTCAGGGAGAAAAGGTGATTATTGAAACAAATCATCAACCTTTGCAATTTTTAGAGAGTAAAAGAATTAGATCAGGCAATCTAGCGCAATCCAGAATCACTTCATGGACGCTGGCATTACAAGGTTTTCCCGTAGAAGTAAGATATGGACAAAATAAAAAGAGCCCAATTGCTCAAGGGTTAGCTGACTTACATGACTGTGCAGCTGAACAAATACCAAATGAAATGGAAGTGGAAGCTAGTTTGCAGGAATTTGAACAATCACCACACAAAGCTTTTGATGAAAAAACATGCGAGGATTTGCCAACTGTATATGTGGATGGTTGTGCTTTTCACATTGAAAATGACAGTAATAAACAATTAGTGGCAGGAATAGGAAATGTCTGGTTGAAATGTGAAGGCGTTCCTAGTATAGGGATGAGGATTGGAGATAGGAGCAGTCAGGTGGCGGAATTGGCAGCCATCTATAAAGCAATTGCTACTGCAGTTGATAAAAAGTTCAGTGAAATTGTCCTGGTGACTGATTCTGACTATGCACGGAATAGCTTTGTGGAGTATTTGCCTGGTTGGAAAGCAAGAGGCATGATTACATACAACAAAAAGCCACTTAAACATGGAAAAATGATACAAGCCATAGACAAATTGGTGTCAGAAAATAATTTAACAATATACTGGAGAAAAATTCGTGGGCATTTAAAAACACCAGGAGAGGATAAGGAGGGAAATGATAAGGCAGACCATCTGGCTAAGATTGGGGCTGTGATGGGAGAATTGCTACCTATTGATTATTTAATGGGTGAAATACAAATTGATGCAGTCACACGTTCTAAAGCACCAAAGGAGGTAGATCAACCGGTGGTGCAGTGGAGTCATGACACGCCAGACCAAGATTTGATTGAGGCACAAAAGAATGATCAAATTTTGGGAATCTATTATAATCATTTGATAGATCCTGAAAAAAATCCTTTAACAGAAAATGATTGTATGGGAAAAGAAGAGTTGAGGGTGTTATTAAAGAACAAAACACGAATTAGATTACAGGATGGGCTCATGATTAGAGAGTCCATAACAGGGCAAATACAGTGGGTAGTACCCCTTTCATTCAGAGGACTAATGCTACACCATGCACACGATGCCATAACTGCAGGCCATAGAGGTTCACAAAAGACATTAGAAATACTAAAAGATTATGCTTACTGGCCACATATGTCCCAAGATGTGGAATTATATACTAGAGGATGTCTAGTATGCGCCCAATTTAAACCTGCTTCACCAATGCATAGAGCACCATTGATGAAGAGGCCTAACTCTCCCATGGTCAGATTTGCAAATAGACTATGTAGGTCCTTTAAAAAGGTCGAGCAGGGGACACCGTTATATTTTGAGTGTGGTATGTTTGATGTCAAAGTGGATTGAGTGCATTCCTGCACCAGATTGTAGTGCGCAAACAGCAGCCACATTGCTGGTGAACCATGTGTTCTCAAGGTTTGGGTTGCCACAAAGAATTGAGTCTGACAGAGGAAGTCATTTCACAAGTAATCTAATGAGTAAGGTATGGCAAATACTAGGTGTGAAAAGGAAACTACATATCGCATATCGGGCGGCGTCTTCAGGTACAGTTGAAAGAAGCAATAGGTCTGTTGTGGACATTTTAAAGAAATTTGTGGCAGAAGCAGGTTCCAGCTGGGATTTGCGTTTACCATTGGTTTTGATGGCAATCAGGTCGACTCCTGCCAAAGCAACAGGTGTTAGCCCCCATGAGGTCTTAACAGGTAGGAAAATGGTGTTACCACAACACCTACTATACAGAACACATGAGCAAACTCTAGTGAGTGCATCCACAGTTCATGAATATATTGATGAACTGAGGAGGCATTTGCAACATGCATTTGCTTTTGTGCAGAGAAATCTGGAAAGAGCTGCTGACAGTGCTAAGTCATATTATGACAAAAAGACATCAGTAAAGGAATACAATGTAGGGGATCAGGTGTACAAGTTTCATTTTGGAAAAAGTAAACAGAAAAATTCTAAATTTCTGGCAGCCTGGCAGGGGCCATTTCGAATTATAGATAAAGTATCTCCTGTAGTGTATAAAATTTTGAAAAATGAAGGTGAAACAGCAATAGAGCAATTTGTCCATGTAAATCAAATCAAACCATGCCATCCCAGACATGAGATCAGGCAGCTTGAGCATGTGGAAACGGATAGAGTCCCTTGAGAAAATAAATGGGTGTGATCAGGAGGCAGTGACAAAGAAGTTAAAAAAAAAAAAAAAAGTTGATTGTAATGATGGCACATAAACACTGTAATATATGTAAAAATATATAATATAAATAAATAAATAAATAAATAAATGCACATATAACGGAAGCTCGTGGTTGGTGTGCAGAGAGAAAGTGTATTAAATATTGAATGCTGTTTTATATGTGTTTGTTTTCTTTTAACTTGTGTTTAATTTCAGAAAAAAGAAAAAAAAAACGAAGTATTTTTACCAAGCATGTTTTATTTTTGGCAAAAGGATGAAGTTAGTATTGTGCTATGTACTTAATCTGTTTATTTTCTATTTTGATTTAGACGATTAACATTATTTGATCGGAGGTTCCGGGATCAGAGGCCACGGGAGACGATGGAGTCCTGGAGTCCCCTGGATGAAGACCAAAAGATGCCTGCCTCCAGGTGGAGGTGAAGACAAAATAACCGGAATGCCAAAAGAGATGACTACTGTGGATTCAAGATTGCCAAGATGAAAGAGTACTCGAATGAACCGAATAACATCGCTGGCCGGGACATACCAAAAGAGACAAAGCAAAAGTTCCGGCATATGAAGTTCCACGTATTTATTATTTTAATTATTTATTTTAACTTGTTATATTACTTATTTGTTTTAGTTAGTTGTTTTATTTCATTGTTTTTAATTGACTTGGAAAATTTAAACTTAAAGTACTGCCACTTCCACTGAGAAGGCAAATGTGGAACATTTTATGAACTGATGGACTCAGATGAAATGTTAATTGCAAATTTTCATTGATGCACATGAATATTCATTTTGTTGGATTGCTATATTGTAAAAAAAAAATAGAACAAGTTGTTTTTAGGAATTGGCTTGGATTATAGCCAAGTTCTAAAAACAAAAGGAGGGTATATGTAAGGATATTTGGCATGTTACAGCACAGAGTACAGCACTACTGCACAAGTAGCATTACAGCACTACTGCACAAGTAGCATTACAGCACTACTGCACAAGTAGCATTTTTTTTTTGCAGCACCACCACAAGGGTGCGGTGCATTGCTATATGGGTTAGCAGATTAACAAGGAAAGACAGGCTATTCAGTCAAAAAACGATTTTAACATATAAGATGCAAAGCTATTTTTACAGTTAAAAGCACACGTGTTCATTTAAAAATGCACACTATTTTTCACCTGAAATGCCTATATTGCTAGAGACACATTTGAAAATTAACAGCTAACATATTAACCATTAACCTGACTAATAAAACCTTATTTTAATATAACTCACTAATAAAATGTGTTCTCTACTGCAGAATTAGGCATACTTTGAAAACCAGTTAAATGAGTGTGCAGATTTTTCCTCTCTTCTCTGCCTGATTATCCGTGTTGTTGTGCACAGTAACTGCAGGAGGAAGGAAGTCAGATTTGCAACAATTGCAAATGTATAAGCGAAGCTATTGTTTAAAAGTAGGAGGATGAGAGATGATGGATTTCATTGGAACACGTCATAAAGAGGGCTGAGAGGAAAGTTTTAGTGGGCAGTAGCAGGGAAAAAGACAGGGAGACATCTTTCTGCACTACTGGGGAGAAGACCTGGCTGTGGGGGTGTCCTGCTGCAGTCGAGACTGGGGAAAGCTGAAAGAATTACCTTTCCACTGGCAGAGGCAGTCCTATCTGAAAAAGCTGAGAATTCCAGGCAATGACTCCGGCTTGAGAAGGCAAGCGTTCCTTTTTGTTGGAGTTAAGCCAAGAGAGCCACATTCACAGAGAGAAGACTCTGAACAGATAAGGTAATTACCTAACTGGGGGAGCTGTGTGTGTGCACGAAAGTATGCAGTCAGTGTAGAAAAATGAAAGTCCCGTGCGTGTCTTAATCAAGTGCTAATGTTGCAATTTAAGTTCTGTTCTCCGCCACTATAATTGCAGTGTGTTATTGAAAATGCTTTGATTGTTCCCTTTTATTGCTGTAAAGAATGAGATCATGTCTAAATGCAAATTTTATAATACAGAAAATATTTGAAAACAGACGGGTGGTTTATTTTCTATTTACCATTACAATGCCAATGATGTGGGGAGATTTTTAAACAGTGCAATGGTCATTTTAAGACAGATGTGTGTATGTCAGAATCAGTATGAATAATTGTGAGTGACTGTAGTATAACTTGTTGGAGGTACATGAGCCAACGGGAAGAGAGACTCTCTGAACATAGCTCCCTACCGTATATAAGGTAGTGGAAATTACCACAAGACTACCACATATAGCTCTCTGTCGTAAATAAGTCAGTGAGTTTGCCCATGGTGGCGCACCAACACTATCACTGGAAATTGTGGTTTCCCTAGAATGCAGGTCTGAGGTCTCTCTAGTGATCACACGAAAAATCTAAGCGAAGATAAGGGATTCTGGACATTGGGGCCACAAATAAAATAAGGGAATTATGCTCACCAAAATACCACCAACCACGTATACCAAATATGCAGGTCTGGGTGCTGAAATAATGCATGTCCATTGTATTATTGTTGCACATGGCCAAATCTGAATACAAAGAGTGATTATTGCTAAGTTATTTCTCGGCGGTAATAAAATACCGTCAGGCCCCAAATCTCCACAAAATACCCTACAGTTCACTCTTGCCCCACTTACATAGTTCTCTTTGCTTCCTATCTTTGCTTCCACTACGTGCCAAAGACTTGACTGTACAATGGGGTTTGGCTTGACCGTCATACGACCACTTTGACACCTCACACCAGCCTCCCCAAGTCCTATTGGTACTTGTAGTTTCTACAACAACTGAAGACTTTCGACTATGTACAGGATTCAAAATAACCTGCTGCATGACTGTTAGGAAAGATTTCATATTAGAATGTAATTTTCCCTCCATGTGTCAACCCCCAAACTTTTTGCTGCTGTTTTACACCCTGATCTAACCTTTGCCAGAGAAGCGCAGCCCTCAGCCGCACTCCTCTGGGCTTTCGCTCATTTCTTATGGGGAAACTGACATGGCCTTAAGACAGTCAGTACTGGGAGACTTTGTTTCCCTGACTCCTTTCCTCATGTTGCAGCTTTTGTGCAATATGTAACAAGAGTGCAAGGTAACTTACTTTACCGCACCCTTGGGTCTCTAGTCATTTCCAAGGCCCTAGAAACTCTCGCTGGACTTTTTATGAACTGTGCAGATGTGTCACAGACAGGACTGGTGACAGCTATCGTTTTTCTTATGTTTTGAACCCTTTCTTGCCATATTATCCGCGCTTGGCACGAATAGGTGGCCTGGCCCCAAAATGGCCATGCCACAAGGTTCTTTGTCCTGTCCTTTGGCCATCTTGCTCCTTCACCTTCCCCAGGTTGAGCCGACCCGGGTCAGACCTTATTTGGTCATGCACTTTCCCGCGAAACCCAAAGCTTTCGTGGGCTTCTGCATGCCTTGTGTGTGTGCCTCCAGGATGTGGGCTGGGATGTCTGCTCCCAATACACATCCTGGGTGCCAGAGAGTCTTGAGTGTCTTGAATCCCTGGGACCACTGTGGTCCGTGATTGGTCCACGTATGGAGTAGAGTGTTTGTGTGCAGATCTCCCATTGGGTCCTCTCCGTTTTGGCGCGAAGTTCGCTGCACTTGTGACCCTCTTGACACTGATGCCTGCTACTGTGGAAACTACAGTGTTGAGACGTCCCGATTGTCACATTCGAACCTGCCAGCGAAGTGGACTGAACTGGCGAAGTCTGGGTCTGCCTTCGTCGGGGACCGGTGAGTAGTCCATACCCCAACCGGTGGCCCCTAGCGCAGGAGCCCATTTCTTTTCCACCACTGTTGCGAAATAGCGACTCTATCCTGCACTCTCAACCTGTCTCTGCCCGCAAGTGGAGGTCCTGCTTTAATAGTGGGGACTTGTTCTTCATCGACCTTATCCGCCTTCCTGAGCGGCTAGTGACCCTTGAAGAGACCCCATTTTGTCCAATGGCACAAGCGTGCGCATGTACTATTGAGCATAAGGCTCCTCTCTTCGTAGGGCTTGGACAGCCTCTTAGGTGTATTCTTGATGTGGAACTGGGTCTAAAGATTACTTGCACTGCCTGTTTTCCTCCCCATCTAGGTGGTCTACATATTTCGTGCTTCTTAATCCGTTAGACCCCTCTGGCCTTGTATATATATCCTGTTGATTGTGATGTGTTGGTGTACTTCAGTATTAATGTGATTCTTTGCTATGGTCTATATATTACAAAGGCCTTGTAATAAATGTGTATTTTTAATATAACACCTGTCTGGAGTAATTTGTAAGTGTCCTTGCTTTGTCTGCTCATTGAGGTATTTCAGTCACCCCCACCCCTCTTGAGACTTAGTCTTGACCGCCTGCCATTGCTACCCTGATTGATCTGGCTGTTCCAGGTTACCCTGTTCCAAGAAACTAGGTTGGCCTTCTGAACCTCTGCCCCTCCAGGTAAGAGTTTAGAAATCCCTCTTAACAAGGACCACTTCGATCCCCTTATTCAACACATTCTCCTTGTTCAGGAGCGGGGCACCAGTTAGAGGTCCTTCGAATAAGCGCTCACGTGATGTCATACCACCAACTCTGATGCCAATTTTACTCACAAAAGACCTTTGTACTTTAGTCTTCTTTCTTCATACTATGTTGCTCTCCACAACCTTGAGCCCAACACAGTCCGATTCATCATCCACTCTTTCCGACTAACTGGCTGTGCCGAACTCTGTTGGCGTCTCTTGCCTCTGGAGTCAAGGACTGTACCACAATGGCAACCGCTTCTCCCCGCCCTGGCTATCAGCATGGGAGGGTCCCATGTACCGCTGACCTCCTTTGCCAGCTCCATTTCCCAGTCTTACGTTTCAGTTCTCGGAGGCTACGTGGGTGTGGGTTGAAAAGGGCAAGGGTAATTCCCTCGTCCTTTCAGGTCTTGCCACCTTTCTCCTCCTTTTGAACTGCCGCCTGGAATAGCTGCTTCCTCATGCATTTGGCCTTGCTCAGAGTTTGCTTTCGTGCTTCGCCTTTTATCCCTATGGGGAAACGGAAAGAGAAGTCAGGTGTGTGTGTAATTATCGGGAATTGCCTGACTCTGCCGGACCCTTGTGTTGGGATAAGTCAGGTATACGGCTCTGGTGGTAGTCTCTTGTCTTCCATGGTAATCAGTCAGTGAGAAAGTGTTTGTGTCAAGAAAGGGGGTGGAGGGATTGAGTTTCTAGATATCCTACGGTGTAGGATGGGGAAAAGGTGTCATAAGGAAGGGGTTACCGCGTCTCACCCTTCGGTGTGTCACTTCCACTCCCCAAAGACCCCTCACCCAGGTGATCCTCCCACACTGGTCCACCTACAGGAACTGGATCCAATAGTGATGGCTGTGTCCTGGCCACCTGGCTGACAGAACCCTGGGGACTAGTGAGTGAGACACATTCAGGTTTCTCACAGCAGCAACAGAGACAGTGGCCAAGATGTGGCCGGGGATCAGACAGTCCCAGCACCCATGTCTGGCCACAAACACAGACTGCCACTTTGCCTGGTGGAAAAGGCATTCCATATTTTTTTAACATGAGGGCAGGAAGGAGACTTAATGTCAAGATGCCAATGGACATGCAAAAAAAAGAAAAATAATCATATGGCAATACCATTTTAGAGTATATGGAGAAAACAAAATTGAAATATGCGATAAATGTAAAAGTACACCAAAGTAAAAAAAGCAGCAGAAAAATACCTGCCGCCATCAGTCTGTATTGGACGCATGCAAATAACAGAACACAAAAGAAAAGGGGCTACAAAGTACACCTGCCACACCTCACTGTAAGATGTAAGCAGATTAAATACAAAAAATGTCATAATGGGGGGAAGAGGGGGGACAAGGTCTCCTGAACTAGAAGCCAAAGGAACAGAGGAGCTTATAAGCAAGTTAAGTAAATCAAAAAGGCTTTACTTGATTGCAAAAGTCAGGTCAGGATTCAAACAAAAACGTTTTTGGGGTGTTTCCATAGATGTCTACAGAGGGAAAGCAGCAAAGAAATTCTTTCCCAACACCCTTTGACCGTAGAAATAAATTCACATTGCCACCAGGCCAATCTCTGGCTATCTTGTGACACTACATCAAGCAATACTACTTCTCTCATCTCCGACTGCCTATCTGCCATTTAGGATTGGTGTGCCGCCAATGATCTCTGCCTGAATGCCAGCAAGAAGAGATCCTCCTCTCCTGTCACTCTGTCCGGCCTCCCTTGGCCCTCCTCCTACCCCCACTTGCGAGGCCAAGAACCTCGGGGTAATCTTTGACTCCACACTTTCCTTCTCTGCTCACCTCCTCATAGGTATACAGCCTTACCTCTCCTTCCACCAGAAGCTCACCGTCTCTCGAGTCCTGGTTCTCTCAAGGTTGGACTATTGGAACTAACTCTTTCAAAATCTACCTGCCTCTACTCTCCACCCTTTGCCACTTATCCAAAACATGACTGCGAGACTTGCCCTTGGCCTCAAGCCTTGGGATCGTATCTCTCCAGCCCTGAAATCTCTTCACTGGCTCCCAGTGGTTGCAAGGATTAATTTCAAGACTCCCTGCATTTTCCACAAGGCTTTCTGGGGCTTAGGTCCAAAATACCTTCAAAATACCTTCCCTTTCGAGCCCTTTGCTCCTCCAACTCCCCCAGGGGCAGCTTTTTTTTTTTTAAAGAAACGAGTTCAGGGGTAGATCTCCATCTCCCTCTGGAACAGCCTCCCTGCCACTCTAAAACTTGAGGAGAACCACCTCCGGAAGCACCTCAAGACTTCCTCTTAGCTTCCGCCTTTCCTCCTCCTCCTCCTCCTCCTCCTCCTCTCCCCTGTTGATCTTTGCTTTATCGGCATTGTGAACCTTGTCTCCCTCTGTCTTTAGTGCCCAGGTACCTGCTCACCCCGCCACCCCACTAGCACTGCCTCCGGGCAATCCCTTGCACTGGGGTCTGTATCAGTAACCCTGAAGCCCACCCCCTTTTTTTCTGCACTTATTCAGACACACCCTGTCTGTTGCCCTATTGCTAGAACTTGCGGGCTGCACTACCACTGTTTGTTGACTTTGTTATTTATGTAGTCATGTTTTATTTACATATTTTTGCTCAGCACTTTCGACCGATCCCCACCCTCCCTTGCACTTACCCCTCTCCCATACACATTCTCAATGTCATTGGGCCTAGTAAGACTGTTTTTGTTTCTCCCTTGTTCCCCTCCCTTGCCTCGTCGCGCTCTGAAACACTTGCGTACGAGCGCAATACAAATAAAATATAGTTATCAATATGCTGCATGCAGTCGCAGAAAAATCAAAACCAGATCCTGAACAGGTTATGTGGATGGGCCAAGTAATCAGAAGTAGCCCCCACCTGGCGAACGCCCCAGGATGTTACAATATTAAATCAGTGGCAGGAAAAATACTGTTGGCAACTCTGCCATGTTGGACAGGCGTATGGCAGCACATTTCATTAAGGACTTCACATATCTGGTGGGAATCCCATTAGTGACCAAGAAGCCTCCAGAGGTGCTGTATGCCGTAAATTGCTTCCCAGTTTTTTTATGGGCCAAACATCTTTAAGACCAAGGCTATCTGGATGCAGTGTACCCTAAGAAATTTGTTTAAAACAATGGCTGCCCCTCAAGTCAAGATCTTCGGGTTACACAGTGGATTTCATCTCAACCTTCGAACAATACAATTTTCATCCTTTTATTGTCAGAGATATTGTGTACCAGACAACGGAACACCGTCGGGTTACAGTAAAACCTCTGAATGAGCTGCAGCGCTAGCAACAGTGACCTTCCTTTTGTCAGTTTAGGGATGTATTTGATGAGGCATCAGAACAGTTGCTGCTGCATAGAGAACACATTTGCCACACAGACTATACCCAGAGTCTTGTTCGGCAAGATCTATGCCCTGTCCAGAAGGGAGAACACTAGAAGAGCATATCCAGGAATGTCCAAGTAAAGGGTTAAGCAGAACTCGCCAAGTTGTCTGCTTCTCATAGACGAGAAAGACTAGGATGGGTAAGGGGGTAAGATAACCTGTGTGTGAAACATCAGAAACTTTAGGCAATCCCTACCCGTAGCCACTAAACCCCGCTCCTTACTGGATCCAATACGTGAGGCCTGAATCTACAGCCAACTAGATTTACACGTTGCTTAGAATCTATCTGACCTGGGGACAAATTGAAGACTATTTCATACCAAGATGGGACATTTTGAGTACCTTGTAATGCCTTTGGCCTCTAATGAACCACCACGTTTCAAAGGATGTAAACATCTTTTAGGGCGATTGAGACACGTTCATGGCAATTTACTTGGCTAATAATTTGATTTACTTTCACAAATGTCAACGCATGCCTAACATGTGGGGAAGTTCCTTCCAAGGCTGAAAGATGATAAACTCTTCGATAAACATCCAAAGGACTTATATGTATCTATCAATATCCAGGGATTAAAAATATCAGAAAAGATACGTATGGATCCTAGAAAACAGAAGCCAACCAACATCAAAGAGGGCGTTGCATCTGATTCCTGAACTGTTATCGTCGCTTCATTCCAAACTTCGCGCAGATCGTGCCTTTCTTCAAGTGTGCTCGTCCAACAGTCAGCTTCAATTGCACACCTGAAGCTCAGTTGAACAGAGTAAATCAAAACAGCCTTTGACAAAGCAGCAACGTGAAGTCACCCAGATGCAATGGTTCTTTTGTAGAAGCCGTAACCTTGGACATAGCCCTGGGGTGTTATTGTATGAAGATCCTCAGACAAAGGCACAGAGGCCTCTAGCTGACCCACTACTTCATTCATAAAGCCACCTTGGGGAAACAAAACGTTTAGTTATCACTTCAGGAATGGAGTTAACACGTAGAAGGCACAACACAGATGGTGTATGAACAGGTAGATCACAGGAACTTGCTGTATTTGAAGAGCCCAAGCTGTCTCAACATTTGTACCAATAGTGCCCATTTTTCGCTGAAGTTCATATACAAGTTCACCACAGGAAACCGACAAGAGTTGATGCTCTATCCAGGAGGTATTACACCATTCAACAGAGTGAAATTCCTGGTTTCAGATGCATTTGTGAAGACATTAATAGGTGTCTGTCTACTAGACCTCCAGAAAAATGAAGTGCTGTGAATCACATTGGACTGGTATTTCGGGGATGCCTACTACAGAACTTCAAATGGTATTGCAATGTTACCAAGATACCACTTCAGCCGATCACCGAGTGGTACTGAATACACAAGACTTAGAACTTCACAAGTTTTGGTGGACAACAATAAACGCAGACGGTATTCAATATAATAAAGAATGTGACAGATGCACCAGTATGAAAGGGTGGACAGAAAAGCCCCAAGAGCAAGTGATGGTCCAAGTTCCCGAGGTCCCCTAGTTGCACCTATCCAAGTATTTCATCACCAATTGCCATTCATCGCTAGGAAATTATTTCTTTACATTGGTATATCACTACACGAAAATGTTCAATTTCAATCCCAATTCTGGTATAGCCACATCCCTCGACATCGCTCATATAATCCCCTCATAGATCTTCAACATCAAGACCTTTCATAGAAGTGAACTGGTCAAAGGACCTAATTAACAGCAAGTTTTACGAGCACATTATGCAGTCTATTGCACATCGAAGCTGCCTGTACCGCCAGTAACCATTCACACACTGATTTGTGTGTTCTTTCTTCAAGAGGCATCGGACGCAATGACTCCACTGGCTACAAGTCGCCGAGCTGTAAAAACTCGACACTTCATCTGGTAGGTCACAATTTTTCAGCCTATTTGCTCATCCACGTACCATCCCGGCAAACCCACCATACTTTCAAGTCCCAACTGCCCAGGAACATGTGTAAAAGATACAGGCCATCAAAAGGACAAAGGGCATCCAACAAGAGGCACAATAATCTATTTCAGGCAAAAGTACATTACAAGTGACAGGCGGATGCAAAAACAACGTTTTCCTCAGTACCAAGTTGGTCAAAGGTCAGAGTAAGCGCTCTTAATCAAATGTTTTATATGTATTCATATACAGGAGGAACAATGCTTTTGATCACAAAAGTTAAGAAATCAGATTTAACGGAAAGCAGTGAGCTTCTTACAATGCGGCAAGTTTGAGGGACATTCTAACAAAATTGTGGAGGGGAGCAAACGGAAGTCACCAGGGACAATAACGTAAGTGGACAAACCGTTTAAGGACAATAAACATTGGACATTTTTAAGTACAAGTAGGAAGTGAGTGACAGAAGCAGGTTACAGGCGAGGGAAAAATGTTAGCTAGCAGGTAGATGAGGTAGGTTAAGAGGGTAAATTAGGCGAGGAGGAAGCTTTTAGTTTGATTTTGAACAAATCTGTGTGGACTTCTCGCATGTCCAGGGGGAAGAGAATTCCATGCAAGTGGAGTAAGAAGAGAGTGAGCAAGAGGAAGCATAGAAAGGGAGAGGTGCCATAAGGGTAGTTGAGGAGGCAGGGCAGAGATTATGAGAAGGCTTGTAAAGTTGGATAGAGGAGGATAGATACAGTGGTGTCTTACCGTGGATAGATTTGTGAGCCAGAAGAAAATTAAATCTGGCACTGTTTTGCATCATGAGCCAACTAGCCTGGTGGCGGTATAATGCAGCAGGTGTGAAGTGAGGGAGTACAAAGAGTCCTGGTAGTGAGGTTAATGATCTTGTCAAGACAAAGCATCGCTGGGGAGACCAACGAGGAGGCTGGCACAGTAGTCCAGTTTAGAGAGCCCAGGAGTGGTTAAGAGATGCTTGGCGGTGTTGATTTTCCTAATATAATATTCAGACGGTTCATATGGGAGATCATTTGTATGCTTCACCCCCTCTGCTAGTTTTGCTGGACTTCTGGACCTTTTTCTGAAATCCTGAATGAGCGCAGCCATTTTCCACTCTTTTATTCTTATGGGCTCTGTCTTTTGGAACTCTGTTTATTTTATTTATATAGCGCTCCAGACCCAGAGGTAAAAGGGCGCTTTTGGACAGGTTACAAAAAACTATAATATTAATATATATATATATATATATATATATATATATTTTGCAGTTATACATTTGTGCAGTATATACAGTTTGCAATGAGCATTGTTAGTGTAAAGGCAGTGTCGTCAGGCATAGGAGATAGAAAATGGTAGTTTGTTTTTCTCCAATAACCATCCAATGACTCGTTTCCTGAAGGGGTGAAATGATTCAATCGTTTTGATGTTAAGTCGTAAGGTATTCCAGAGTTGAGAGGCCAGGACTGTGAAGCTAGAACCTCCAGCTCTTTTTAAGGTGAATCTGGGCACTGTAAGGCATAGAGTATTGGATGATCTGGTAATTCTAGTAGCCGATTTCAGGGTGAATTTGTTAGTAAGACAGGGTGGGGCTAGATGGTTTAAGGCTTTGTAAGTGAGGCATATGGTTTTTAGGTCAATTTCTTGTTGTATAGAGAGCCATTTACAGGATATTCTAGTGGTGGCGATGTGCTCTCGCCTGGGGATGTTTAATGCTGCGTGTAGCGCATTGTTTTGGAGTACCTGTAGTTTGTTGATTACAGATTAGTTGGCACCTAGGTAAAGGCTATTGCAATAGTCCAATTTGGACTGTATGAGAGCCCTAGCCAGCATGAGACAGCTATTGGTGGATAGGAAAGGTCTACAGGCCATGATCAGTTTCCCAGTGTAGGCAGTGGCTGAGGCAGTTATTAACTTGTTTGGAGAGGTTAGTACTGGCGTCAAGATAAAAGCCAAGGGTTTTCACATTTTTAACAATGGGAATTGTGTTACCGTCGATGATGTTGTAATTAGGGCTGAGTTTCTGCAGGTTGTTAGGTGAGCCGACAAGGAGAAGCTCAGTCTTCTCATCATTCAGGCAGAGGCTGTGTGTGGCCATCCATGCCTGAATGATGGAGAAGATTTCGTTAATCCTGATGACGTCAGTACTGTAGTTACCTGAGATGGTGAGTAGTATCTGGGTGTCATTGTGTAGTTGGTGTAGGTGACACCCAGATGGTCCAGTTTGTCAAAGAGAGGCTTTGTAAAAATGTTATACAAAGTGGGGGAAACGCACGAGCCTTGTGGGACACCGCAGGTAATAGTGATAGGGTCTGCTGCTGCAGTTGATGAAAAAAATTCATGGTTCTGTTGGCCAAGAAGGATTGTATCCACATGACAGCAGAGGAGGAAAAGTGAGCTGCAGATGAGGTGGTTGCAGAGTATTTTATGGTCGACCAGGTGGAAGGCCACTGAGAGGTCTAGAAGGAGTAGGATGGCGGCATTACCTTTATCTTTAGTATTATCAATCTGACATTTGAGGTCAACAAGGGCAGTTTGTTCCGTATTGAGGTCAAAAGCCAGATTGACGTATTCCTAACAATTGGTTGGTCTCTAGATAATCCTGAATTTGCAAGTAGACAACTCTATCAAGGATTTTTAGCAGAAATTGAACCGTGGTGATGGGTCTGTAATTAGTGGGAATGGCCGGGTCTAGTGATTGTTTTTTTTTTTTTTTTTAGAAGCGGGAGAACCCATTATTGGTTCAGGATACTGGGTACTGAGTTAGTGGAGAAGGATAGATTTATCACTTTTGAAATTAAGGGGGATGGATCTCTAGCTGCATCTTTAATGATCTGGGTGGGGCAGCTGTCCCCTTTGCAGTTTGAGGGTTTTAGGGAGGTTATGATTTTTTGGACTTCTGGTATGGTTACCTTTTTGAACGTGAAGCCAGTGTTAGTGTTTGTAGGAGGTGATATGCTTGGGCTGGTGGAATTACTACTAGAGAGTTGTTGTCGTTTGTCCTCAATTTTGGTTTGGAGCCCTGTGATTTTGTTTGGCAAGGGCGTTTTGGATGCTAGTGCACCACGGTTTGTCTTTCACGCAAGCGTCCGTCGGTGGGTTGGGATTTTCTAATTCCTTTACAATAGTGAAAAGTACTTTAGTGCAGGAACCTGCCTGGTTTATTCTAACATTATAGGCTTCCTTCTTAGTACGGATTATCTCCTTTTTGTAAAGGGAGGAGATAATCGTGAGGTTAGTTTTATTTTCAGCAGATGGAGAAGTTTTCCAAAGAGTTTCAATCTTGGATTTCTTTTTTCTCAATATTTTGAGTTCAGGTGTGTACAAGGAGTTCAAGTGAGCTCTAGGTTTACCTTTAAGCAGCTTTAGTGGGGCGATCGTGTCAATAGCGTTGGTCATGGCGTCGTAAGTGTTGACCAGCAGGTTGAGGTTAACAGTGTATTCTACCTGTCTTATGGCATCTTATTTACCGGCATAACTATTAAAGTCATCTGTATTTGCGGCACAGGGCACCTTATGGACAGTGTTGCTGAGGACCCTGGGGGTCCTCCTTTGAGAAGATTTTCTATAGAGTAACTACAGTTACTAAGGATAGGAAGATACTTAACATCTCTCCTAAAACATAGTCCGAGAGATCGGCACACACCACCTTGTACTGATTGTACAGTCAAACGCCCCTTTCTTTAAACTGCTGAGGAAGATTGCAGAGGAGAGTGCTGGCAGTGGATAAAAGGCGAGGCTACTGGAGTGAAAAGCAAGTCGACCACTGGAAGCTGAAGTAACCGACGAAGAAAACAACCAGAAATGCCTGTGCAACACAGTGGAGTGTGGGACTGCAGGAACTGTAGATGATGGACCGGGTAAAACACTTCCTTTGTTGGTGCTGCAGAAAAGGCGCCAAAACTGCAGAGTGACCAGAAAAGTTGATGAAAGCTGTGCCAGAGGTCCTCCCTCAAGACTGCTTTTGTTGAGACCCCGCCCAGTGACCTGCCTTTCGTCAGACCAAGGAATCTGGAAGTCGGCTCCAGAGCTGTAACATTGCAGAGCATCCACCACAAACGTTTTCTTCAAATCTAAGGTACTGTGGGTGAAAAAGGTAGGGCTTACCTTACCTTTCTGGAGAAAGACGCTCCAGAGCACTGGAGTGCACGTCGGGGTGTCCAGGGCAGGCCCTTCCAACTGTGAGAAACCTGAAGGGGTCTCACTTACTAGTCCCTGGGGACTAGTCATCCAGGAGGCCAGGACACAGCCATCACTATTTGATCCAGTTCCTGGGAGTGGGCCAGTGCAGGAGGATCAACTGGATGAGGGGTCTTCAGTGAGTGGAAGTGGGACACCGAAGGTTGAGACGCGGTATCCCCTTCCTTATGACACCTCTTCCCCATCCTGCCCAGTAGGATATTTCGAAACTATCCCTCCCCCCTTTTCCAACACACTATCACAGTGTGAACGACAACGGACTAATACCCAAGCAGTTTACCCGACATGTCCCAACACAAGGGTCAGGCAATTAACGACAACTACACACCGGACTACCCTTTCCCTTCCCCATAGGGATAAAAGGCAGAGCACACTCCGAACGCACAAGGAAGCAGCCATTCCAGGGCGGCAGTTCAAACTGAGAAGAAAAGCGGCAAGACATGAAAGGATGTCAAGGAGGGAGTTGCCCTTGCCCTCTTCAACCCAGACCAGCAAAACCTCTGATGAAAGAAACCCAAGACCGGGAATCGCAGCTGGCCCATTGGTGTGACGGATGTCAGCGGTACATGGCACCCTCCCGCACTGATAGCCAGGGTGGTGAGACGAGGTTACCATCGTAGTACAGTCCTTGACTCCTGCGGCAAAGGAAACGCCAACGAGTTCAGCACAGTCGGTGAGTCGGAAGAAGCCGATAGTCAACCCAACTGTGTTGAGCTCAAGGTTGCAATGGCAACAGTAAGATAAGACAATAGTTTTGTGAACACATTGGTTCCAGAGATAGAGTGGTTCAGCGCACGTTGGCGCCCAGTCGAAGGTCTCTGGCTGGTACCCCTCTTGTGAACAAGACTATATTGAATATTGGGAAGACACAAAACTATAAGTACCAAGAGGCCATAGGGAAGGCCAGTATAGAGTGTTGAGGTGGTCATACAACGGTGGAGTCAAATCCCTTGTACAATCTCAAGTCCTCAACCCATTGCAGATGCTTTGACATTGTGGACCAGGCAAGAACGTATATTGAATACCATTGTTTAACTGCAAAAGTGGGACGACTTTGATCGCTCTTTTTGTAGTAGGATTTGGACCTCTTCTAGAAGGATCTGTCGATGTTCCGGTGACAGAGGTCGGCTCTTGGGTGGATAATGGGGTGGATGCAGGAATTCGATGCAGTAACCACCGCTGACTGTTTTGAGTACCCACTGAACTGAGGTGATGCCCTTCCATGCGTGAGTAAAAGATGTTAGTCGTCCCCACTACAGGGGCAGACATGGAAGGCGACCTACACAGCTGGGCCAAAGTTCACAAACAGCTGTGATATCTTGCGAACACTCTGTGGGGTCCACATAGAACTTAAGCGCTCAAGCCACATCCAGCGAGTGCAAAGTCCTCTCAGCCAGCAATGAAGGAAAAAAAAACAGGCAACACCAAGGGCTCATTGAGATGGAAGTCCGACAGCACCTTGGGCATGAAGGAGGGGTGCGTCCGTAGCACCACCCTCGTCTCGTGGAATGTCAAGTAAGGCGGTTTACAAGAGGGCCTGGATCTCTGCCACACGTCATGCGGAGGTGACGGCCAAAAGAAATGCTGTTGTCCACGTTAACTTCAGCGATGCCGAATGCATAGGCTCGAACGGGGGACCCATGAGCCTAGTCAGCACCACATTGAGCTCCCAGGCCGGGGCTGGAGCCTTCACCGGCGGGAACGAATGTAAAAATCCTTTTATGAATTCCTTGACCAGGCGGTGTGACCATAACGACAGCCCCAGAGTTCTGGTGTAGCAGGAGATAGCTGCCAGATGAACCTTGATGGAAGCATGAGCCAAACCTGCCTTGGCCAGCGACAGCAAGTACGGCAGCACCTGCGGAGCCGTAATCCGTAGAGGGTCGAGTTTGTTTGCGGCACCAGACGGCGAACCTCTCCCACTTGTGTCCGTAGCATTTCAGTGTAGACGAAGCCCTGGCCTTGGCAAGCACTTCCTTGCAGTCCGCCGGGAGATCATATCCACCAAACTCTAGCGCTGCAGGAGCCAGGCCTTCAAGTTCAGCAACCCTGGGTCGTGGTGCAGAATTGCACCTCCTTCCCTGGCTTCCGCCGGAAGTTGACATGTCCAGAAGATCCGGGTACCATATCTGCCTTGGCCACGCCGATGCGACGAGGATCATCATGCACTGGGACCGTCTGAGTTGATTGATGAGTCACAGAAGCAACGGGGGAAACTCAGAGGAACAGGCCGTCCCAGGGGAAGGAGACCATCTGCCATGCTCGCCGTGTGGGGAAACCTGCTGGCGAACTTCCGGCACTTGGTGTTAGTCGCTGTCACAAACAGATCGATTTGGGTATTGCTCCATCATCGGAATAGAAGATCCACTTGATCCTGCAGAAGCTCCCACTCATGACACAAGCGCAGCTCCCTGCTGAGAGAATCGTGAAAGGGAACCTATTCCTAGAGTGCGCAACTCACTTGGAATTACAAATATGCCTATATAGAGATGGAATGAGACAGGCATTCTGCTGCGGAAAAGGAGGATCTGGTGTAGGCACAAGGGTATTTTGTCAAGGGGCATGGCTTGGTGCTCATGGAGTGAAGAGGAAGAGGCTCTGAGCTCCAGCCAAAATCCTGAAGCTTGATCCTCTGTAGGTGGCCAAACGCTACTAATGAATGAGGTGTGCGAACTACAGGCGGCCACTAACGCTGAAATCACACCCCAGGAAGCTAGGAAAAGACTCTGGAGCACTCCCCCCCCTGGGCACAGCAAAATGGGGGACGCACTTGTGTGCCCCTGTCATTGAAGGGGGAGGGGTGGACCGCAGCCACCGAAGCAAAGACTGCGCCTGGTTTAGACCGTCACTGGTCACCGGAGTGTTGCGAGGTGGACGAAACCAGGCAGGAAGTGGGCGCCTCCACACACGGATCCTTGCTCTACTTACCTTGATGCCGGCCACAAGAGCCCGAGTGAGGTGCTAGGCGGGACCCAAGACCGAGCTGCGGGGCACTGCAGCTTGGCAGGACTGGCACTTGTGATTGTGAACACTGACGTGGAGACTGAATGCCTCGAAGCCTGTAACGTGCCCTGCGGAACTGCTGGAAAGTCTCATCGTCGGGGTAGTGCACAAACTGGTGACAGGGTTAGAGCGAGAGTCCGGCCTTCGAACTCACGTCACTCTGCTGGAGCAGGGAAGACCGATGAGCGACGAGGAACACCACCGTACCGCATAAGGAGGCAAGTACATATGCATGTGAGCGCGAGGAACTATGAGCTTGTGGGGAGGAGAGCAGACGCCAGCAAGGGGCATGCACGATACGCGGGAACTATTGGCAATAAGGCTCTGAAGAGTAGGCAGCAAGACAGAGGTGGCTCACGAGGCAGCTGTGCTGGGGTCAAATCATATTCAGTCTTCGACCTGGTGCGCTCAGGAACGCTATAATGGACCCGACCTCTACTCAACACACAATCTTTGGGAACGCTGCTTGACCACAGGAGATCCATATGAGAGCACTGCCACACCCCTGCACTCTTAAACTCCCAGCACATTAGGAACAGCTGATCGATGCAGGATAACTGGAACAAGGAATGAACTGCGTGTGATAAGCAGGTTGACAGATGCAGACACGAATGTGGAAGCAGGCCTGATGATCATAGCAAAATAGGAGCTCACCAGGGACATCCACTGAGGTCATTAATCCACAACCAAACACCATGTGGCCCACAATAAGAGCGCCCCCACTGCCTAAGTCTCACAAATAAAAGGGACATGCTCCCGACCTGGAACCCCTGCTGGCTTCAAGTACAGCCAGTTGACCCACACCGAGAGGAGACAAGCTCACTCCGGAGCACAAAATATTCTGGCCCTGCCCAGTTCCTGCACTGCATTAACACAGGAGTGAATAAGCCAATGACCGCCAACACAGCTGTGTGACCTGTGAACAACTTGCACCTAGCACTCTTGACCATTAAACAGAAAAGGCACTGCAATCGACGGAGGAGAAAACGGCGAGGACACCTGCGCTCTGTGAGGTTCTGAGGGGCAAATTATAGCTACACCACACCCTGAGGCTACACATCGCCAGATGCCCAAAACTAAAATGTCACTGTCCAAAAACAAAGCAAAAGCGACGATAATGGACTCATTTAATGCCACTAAGCCCCATGCCACAACACACAATGGGGCAACCCAGACCACAACCCAGAAAGAGCCGGATGGAAACAGGGACGGACAAGTACTGGAAGCAATCGCTGCGCTAAGATCCTTCATCGACACCAAGATCGATGAGGTCAAGTCTGACATGCAATTAATGCGCCATGCAATCTGACGGAGCGGGTCATCACGACTACACCACCGCAGTGCAAAAAGCAAGGAACTCCTTTATACCAATCAAGGCAAGGCTACGGCAACTGAACTTTAAGTACATGCTTCTCTACCCGTCCAGACTGAAGGTGATATACAACAGTAGAGCAGTGTTCCTAGAAACACCGGCCGAGGCCACGATGTGGATGGAGCACAACAACCTGGCAGACAGGGAGGAAATGGCTGCTTATAAGAACCCATGGCTATTATAGAGGCGCACACCAACAGCTAAAAACATGTTTGGCCATCACTGAAGAATTGGCTCATTGATATTGAGACACTACTTGACCATTGTGCTGCTACGAAATGGCTGGTGGCCAGAGTTCGGTCTGCCCAACTGAGCACATCGACCTACCCAGAGAAACGAGTGCAGGCCTGTTGCTAGCATGAGAAAATTTGCACTTGAAACCCAAGATGGGAATTGACAGCGCGAGGGCGCCTGAGCGTTGCAGGAGTAATGCAGCAGCTGGGCGCAACAGTTTGGTGTATGTTATTTGTTACACATGTTGGTCTGTCTTTGAGCTGTTGAATCCAGATAACTGGGGGGGAAGTGAGCACTAAAGGCGCGAAGGCTAGAAACATGCTGAAAGGGGCGGACCTGTCCATGATGGGAGGTACTGGAAATGGTCGGTAGATCCACAACAACATGGCGCAACATCTTAAGGTATTGACAAGGAATGTTAGAGGTCTGGGCACATACTGAGGAGAAATAGGGTTAAATCCTTCCTAAGCAGGAAAAAAATCTCAATCGGCCTACTACAAGAGACCCACCTCACAGCTGAGACCACGGCCAAACTAAAGGAACGCTGGGAAGGGCAGGGGCACAGAGCCTCCTATTCCAGATATGCCAGAGGAGTTCACGTGGGCGAATCCAGAAGTACCTTTCCAGTTAATCGGCACAGAAGCAGACAAAGAAGGTAGATATTTGATAATGTGGGGTGTTATGGAACAAACAAAGGTCTGCATAGTGAATTCCTACTCTTCCAACCAAGGTATACCTGCACACCTCAGGCACTTATATCTAGTAGATGTGTGGCATGCACTCTCCCCCCCACCCCACCGACAGATGCCATTTGTCTTACTCCTCTCCCCACAGACTATACACTAGGTTAGATTATTTTCACAAGGATAGGGAATTTTTTTCACAAATAGAACATGCACAGTATCTGGGCAGATCGATATCTGATCACTCACCACTGCTCATCCACTGGACCATCAGAGGCCCTAGACCCCCTATATCAATGTGGCGGATGCCCACAGGCACCCTGACGGATCAGATTTTCAGGGAGGAACTAGGGGACAAGTTGGAAGACTGGGTGCATTAATCAACGCAGTGTGTCACGCTGGGGAACACTTTGGGAGACATTGAAGGTGGTGGCAAGGGGGAAACGATAGCTAGTGCAGGAGAACGCTGAGAAATGAGCTGGAGAGTTTGGAGGGAGAAATATTACAGATGGAGGCCAACACCTCAGGAACCAGGGAAGGAGGCGGCCAAACTGGCAGAGATTAGAGATCAATGCCAATAAGCATGGGGCAAGCTGTCCAAGTTTGATTATGCCACTTACACTGTCAGAGGACAGAAAGAAGCAGACAAGCCGAGCAGCTTATTAGCGTGGATATTCAGGAGAGAAGAACAAGTTACTTTCTTACCTGGTAACGTTCTTTCGATGGGATGGTCCGACGACGTATTCCATATCTATGACATGTAATCACCACAGCTGTGCTGCTTCGGAAACTTTTTTCGGTGTCTGCGTCCTGTGTTGATGACGTCGATGCGCCGTCGAGGACCTCCTCAGACGTCCGACGTCATCCGATGTGATAAGTAGGACGCACGACGCCCGTAGCCTCAGTTGTAGTTTTTTCCCCCAGAACGTGTGACATAAGTCAACTGCCAGTCAGACACAAAGCCTTGCGGAACGTAAGCTGCAATCGCAAAAGAAATTCTGCAGCGGGGAAGGCAGGGCGGGAGCGATATGGAATACGTCGTCGGACCATCCCATCGAAAGAACGTTACCAGGTAAGAAAGTAACTTGTTCTTCGAGGGGATTGGGTCCTCCGACGTATTCCATATCTATGACAGACTCCCAAAGCAGTACCAGAGCAAGGAGGAGGGAAAGAATTTAGAATCAAAATTTAGAATAGCCAATCAAATAGCAGAGCAAAGGACCGCCTTGCCAAAGGCCAGATCCTGCCCTCGGATGGAATCGAGGGAATAGTGACGCACAAATGTATGTACTGAAGCCCAGGTGGCTGCATCACAGATGTTGCGAATAGGAACACCCCTCTGCAGTGCAGTAGATGCAGCCACACCCCTGGTAGAATGGGCCCGCAAGCCAGCCGGTGGGTTCTTACCCGCCAAACGGTAACACTCCGAGATGGCTAAAATAATCCAGCGAGACAAAGTCTGTTTCGTCACAGCTTGCCCCAAACGCTTCCCAGCATAACCAATAAAGAGTTGATCGTCCACTCTGACCCGGGACATGCGTGAAACATAAAAGCTTACACAGTTTTCAGAGTTAACAGCCTCAAAGGGCAAGAATGTAAAGGCTCAAACGGAGCACCCATAAGAAACCTAAGAACAAGGTTTAAATCCCAACCAGGCACCAGGAAAGGTGACGAGGGAACACATTAGTGAGCCCTTTCAGAAACTGTGAAATTAAAGGGATTTTAAAGTAAGAACACTCTTCAGACGAGCGCTTAAAGATGGACAGCGCCGCCAGGTAACCTTTAAATGGTACCCACTTGCAAGCCCCTGTGGGCCAAAGAAAGTAAAAAGTTCAGAACCATGGGGATGTCACATGCAAAAGGATCCACATTCTGAACTCTGCACCAGTCGCAGAACTTACGCCAACGGTACAGAGACTTTGTTGCAGGCCTTCGGGCCGAAAGCAACACCTCCATCACGTCTTCAGGGAGGTCCCAATCCTTATAACTCAACCTCTCAGAAGCCAAGCGTGAAGGTTGAGGGATCTGACCTCTGGATGGAGAACCTGACCCCCCTCCCGTGAAAGCAGATCGTCTCGGTAGGGAAGACGACGTGGAGGGCAGATGGACAAGTCGAGAAGGTCCGGGTACCACGTCCTCCGAGCCCACGCCGGAGCAATGAGGATCATCCGGGAACCGAACTCCCGTAACCTCCGCAGCACTTGCGGGATGACGGGGACTGGAGGAAACGCATACAGCAGCGGGAATGACCACTCCACCACGAACGCGTCTCCTAAGGCTCCTTTTGGAGGAAATTCCCGCGAGCAAAACCTTTCGCACTTCCGGTTGACACTGGAGGCGAAGAGATCCACTTGAGGGGTCCCCCAAAGGGCGAAGATCTCCAGGAGAATCTCCTGAGCCAACTCCCACTCGTGAGAGATCGCGCTCTGCCTGCTCAGAGCGTCCGCCGTCACGTTTTCGGCTCCAGCCAGATGAACTGCCGAGATCGAAACTTCCTGCTGGATGGCCCAGAACTCGAGCTGCATCGCCTCCCTGCACAGAGGAAGTGACCCTGCCCCCCCCCCCTTTTTGTTGAGGTAGTGCATGGCCACTGTGTTGTCCGTCAGGATCAGGACATTCTTCCCTCGCACAGACGGCAGAAAAGCCTTCAGGGCTAGCCTGACGGCCCTCAGCTCCAACAGATTGATATGGAGTCTGGACTCCGACAGAGACCAACGACCGCTGACTGTCAGCCCGTTGGCATGAGCTCCCCATCCCGTGAGGGATGCATCCGTCACGATCGTCACCTCCGGCCAGGGAAGCCAAAATGGAGCCCCCTTCATCAAGTTGCCTTCGACGGCCCACCACAGAAGGTCCCGGGCGACCGAGGACGGCACCTGAATCGAGTCCGACATCCTGCCGGAGGACTGCGACCATTGCGTCTTGAGTGCCCACTGCAAAGATCTCATCCGCAGGCGAGCCTCTGGCACCAGAAGAATGCAGGATGCCATGAGGCCGAGCAACCTCAAGAACTCGAACGCTGGGAGCGTCTGGGAATGCTGAAACTTGTGGACCATCTGCTGAATGTGAAGAGCCCTCACCTGGGAAGGAAAACACTGCCCCAGGGAAGTGTCGAGCACTGCTCCGATGTACTGGAGCCGCTGTGTTGGCGTCAAATGGGACTTCTTTAAATTGAGGGAGAAGCCCAGCCTGTGAAGGGAGCGACAGGTGACCGATAGATGATCCAGGACTTGCTCGGGAGAGCTCCCCCTGATCAACCAATCGTCCAGGTAGGGGTAGACGTGAATCCCCCCTTGCCTGAGATGCGCTGCCACCACCACCATGAGCTTGGTGAAAACCCTCGAGGCGGAGGTCAATCCGAACGGCAGGACCCGAAACTGAAAGTGCAAGTCGCCAACCGCGAACCTCAGGTACTTCTTGTGCTTGGGATGGATCGGCACATGGAAGTAAGCATCCTTGAGGTCGAGTGACACCAACCAGTCCTGAAGCTGAAGGGCCTGGAGGACTTGAGAGAGAGTAACCATCTTGAACTTGTCCTTCCTGAGGAGTTTGTTCAAACCGCGCAAGTCCATGATGGGTCTCAATCCCCCGTCTTTCTTGGAAATCAAAAAATAAGGGGAATACCATCCCTTGTTCCTCTCCGCTACAGGCACCAGTTCTATGGCGCCCTTCTCCAGCAGGGCTTGAATTTCCTGCGCAAGGAGCGGATCCGGACACCGCAAAGAGAGGTTCCCCGGTGGATTGTCGGGAGGCCTGTGCCGAAAGGGAAGACAGTAGCCGTGGGTTATGATCTCCAGAACCCACACATCTGAAGTAATGGCTTGCCACTCTACAAGATGCTGCGCCAGCCTTCCCCCAACCGGCGAACCATGGGACATGGCCTCATGACTGAGTGGGAGCGGCTGCGGCGTTACCTGAGGGCAAAGAGGCAACTGCCCGAGCGGCCTTGGCACCACGGGTACCCTGTCGTCCACCTCTGGTACCCCTGCGTTGGCCTCTTTGACTGCCAGCTCCTCTCGCTTTACTGAAGGACGAGTAATAGCGAAAGGAACCACCCCTCCACTGCTGTCCCCTAGGACGAAAAGGCAGAGGTTGGCGAACTGCAGCGCCCAACGACTTCGCTGCAGCTTTCGAGGTCTGCAACCTCTCAAGGCTCTCGTCAGCCTTGCTGCCAAAAAGGTGCTCACCGTCAAAGGGCATGTTGAGGAGCCGGGACTGCTTATCCGGAGCAAACCCCGACTTCCGCAACCACGCAAACCTGCGTATCACGGTGCTCGCCGCCATGGACCTACTGACGCATTCAGCTAAGTCCAAACCCGACTGAACGGACTCACACATGGCATCCTTACCATCCTGGACCATAGCAAGGAAACCATCCCGTTCGTCCCCTTCGGGAATATGTTCAGCCGCTAACGCAACACAGTTTCACAGAGTGTGCGTGAAACGCGACAAGGCACAAATGGAGTTGGCCGCCTGAAGCGCCATACCACCAGAAGAAAACACATTCTTCACCCAGCCATCAAAACGTTTGTCGTCCCTATCAGGAGGGATGGTAGGGTACGACGCCTGCTTCGCCGGGGCCGTGGCCGCCTGCACCACCAAACTCTCCGGAGTGGGGTGCCTGGTCAAGTAGCAGGGGTCGCCACTGGCTGGACTGTATTTTCGCGACAAGGATCTGCCCACCGCCGGGCAGTCCAAGCCGCCGCCACCCTTCTCTGTAAAGCCATATGGAACGGCAGAACCGGGTCAGTTGGGGGACCAACATCAAGGATGTCCGTCAGATCATCCTGCACAAACTCCCCTGGGGGAGCAGACCATCCCAAGTACTCAGAAACCCTAGCCATAAGGCGCCGGTACGAGGAATCAGCATGAGAGCCAGGCTCAGGCCTACAAAACTCCACCTCCGGAGAGGTGCCCAGTCCACTGGCATCATGCAGTGACTGTCTCAACTCGTCAAACTGACTATGGCCCGAGACAATTTCATCCGGAACCTGACTAGGAACCAGGCCATCAGAATCCTCATCCGCCTCTGAAATATAGTCCAGGTGGCGAAAAGAAGGCACCCTAGAGTGCTTGCTCTTAACCAGAGCCTTCCTAGGGGGTCCACCCGTGCCACGGGGTACCTCCGACACGAAAGGCGTCGATGGCGTCGAGCGAATCGGCGCCAGCGTCGAGAGAACCGGCATCGGCGCCGAGAGGATCGGCGTCGACGAAATCGGCGTCGACGTCAGATGCAGCGCCTCCAGAATCGGCGGCGTCGACACAGCCCTCGAAGCCGGAGCCCCGAGCGTGTCCCTCGACGACCTAAGCGTCGACGGCATCGAAGACTTCCTCAGAGCCTCGAGAAAGCCTGTCGACGCCCTCGACGCCTCAGACGTCGATGCCTTCTTCGAAGACCTCACAGGTGCACACGGTCTCGAACGCGTCGAGGACCGGGACCTGGAACGGGTACGTCGAGAACGAGTCCCCTTGTCCGAACGGGACCTCTCCCGTGACTCGTGCCGACCACTCTTGCGAGCGGTGTCTCTCGACCTCACACGACCGACCCCACTCGGGGGCGCGGATGGCCGAGTACCCTGCGACTCAAGAATCGCCAGCATCTGCTTCCCGAAGGAAGCCCATTCCTCCGGCGTCGCACGGCTGGAGGGGTAAGCGACGTGCCGGGCAGAGTCCTCCGAAGAGGACCTGGAAGACGACCGGTGTTGGTGCTTCCGAGAATGCCTCGAAGAGGCTGAGGAGTGGCGAGACCGACTCCTAGAAGGAGACCCACGAGACTTCCGACGATGACGCGGAGAGTCACCCCTCGAATCATCCGTCGAAAGCCCCGCAGACTGCGACTTCCGGGGCTTGGACACCCGACCTACCGACAACAACTTCTTACGTTCGCGTAAGGCTTTGGACGTGAGCGACTGGCAGTCGATACAGTCATCCGTGTCGTGGGCCTCCCCGAGGCACCAGAGGCAGGCGTCGTGCGAGTCCGTCACCGACATCTTGGACCCACACTCCCCGCACTTCTTGAAACCCGGACGCGGGGTCGAAGACGAAGTAGAAGACATCTTCTGAAGGATTTTCACAAAACGAACAGGTTCGAAGAACCGAGAAGAACAGAACTCCAAAGAGTCGAGGCGTTTAAACCGAGAAACACGAAGCAACACGTTCGCGGAAAAAACTGAACTGAGGCTACAGGCGTCGTGCGTCCTACTTATCACATCGGATGACGTCGGAGGAGGTCCTCGACGACGGCGCATCGACGCAGACGCCGAAAAAAGTTTCCGAAGCAGCACAGCTGTGGTGATTACATGTCATAGATATGGAATACGTCGGAGGACCCAATCCCCTCGAACACCCTAGACACCTACCCAAGGAAATCCGAGGGGGTGACAAGACACAAGCGTCGATAAACACCTTTGCCACATTCTATTCCACGTTATATGCCCACGAAATCCTGATAGAGTCATCTGAAATAAGGGGCATGCTGGAGGAGATTGGGCTCCCCCAAATTAGACACCCCAAAGTGAAGCACTAGATGAGGCAATAACCCCGGAGGATGTGACAGACGCAATCCGATCGTTATCCACTTGTAAGACTCCAGGGAGTGATGGGTTACACCCTAGAGTTCTGCAAAGCCTACGAGTCCATACTTGCCTCACTGCTACACAGTTTTCACTGAAGCATATGAGACAGGAAGCCTACCAGAGAATATGAATGAAACACTGATAGTCCCAATGTTAAAGCCGAACAAACCTCCAGCCGACTGCGACTCATACCGGCCACTGGCCATGCTGAATTATGACAGCAAAATACTGACCACCATACTGTCGAAAAGGCTGGCAAGGGTAATAGGGCACCTGATACATGATGATCAAAATGGGGTTGTCCCGGGCCGCAATACGACTGCCAATTTACGCCGGCTCCAACATATAGCACAGACACAGGGGTGTGAGGTCCCCATGGCGGTACTATCACTAGACGCTATCAAAGCATTTGACTCAATATATTGGGAATGGCTAGTGGAAGCTCTAAGGGAGTTTGGGTTTGGAGAGGGCTTTGTGAGATGGTTCAAAGTGTTATACAATACTACAAAGGCCAGAGTTAAAACCGGCAGAATGGTGTCAGCAGCATGGGCAATCTAAAGAGGCACCAGACAGGGCTGCCCGCTTTCCCCTATGCTATACATCCTGGGCCTAGAACCACTGGCAATACATCTCGGGAAACAGCTGTTCGGCGCTGAGATACAAGTGGGGGGTAAATACAATATAATATAGCTCTATGAGGATGATGTCCTAATATATCTAAAAAGGGACCCGCAGGCCAATGCCCCAGTAATACTAGACATACTGGCCAACTATCCGAGAGTATCAGGAATAAGATTTAGTAAACAAAAGTCATGCGCATTCCCTCTGGCGAAGTTGGCAGGGGAGGACGTGCTGGACCTACCGAACACAGGAATCAAATGGCAACCTCACGAGTTCAGATACCTGGGGGTTACCATCAAGCACATACCTGAGCTTACACATAAACGCAACATGGGGGCTGTAATGAAGGGCTTACGTAATTCCACAAAGTTCTGGGCCAAACTAGCATTTTCAATGATGGGCAGGGCGGCGATCACCAAGATGATTATCCTTCCAAGATTCTTATACTATTTCCAGAATGTATATCACTTTATAAAAGCAGACTTCTTCAAAAAACTGGACGCTCTGCTCAGACAGTTCTTATGGGGCGCAGCCCGCCATAAAATATCTCTGGCAGCGCTGAAATTACCGCATAAAGAAGGGGGGATACAACTTCTGGATTTAGAGAGGTATTATTTAGTGGCACAGCTCAGCCATGTAACCAGATGGCATTTGGATGAGCCAACGGCCGAAACTAGACTCCTGCATGGATTGATCGCTCCACTATACATCCCCCACGCCCCAGAAATCCTGATGCTAGTAGACGTGTGCAAAGCGCCGGCTGATCTTCCCAGGACGAGACACTGGGAGAGGGTGGGGGGACACGTTTGAAGAGGGAGTCTTCAGGGAATTTGACTCACTGCAGACACGAGAGGGGTTGGCGAAGGGACAATTCCTTTGGCATCAACGCATTAAACTCACAGCTAAAAGGGAAGCGGGACAAAAAGGTAAAAGGTAAAAGGGCCGGAGGAACAGACATTGAACCCCCTACTAAATGAGATCTATACCCTGAATGACAGATGGCGACCTGTGTCCAGAATATACGGTCATCTGTCGGATAGGCCCAACCCCGCAGTGAAGCATTGAAAGAGAAATGAGAGGGAGACCTCGCAGTCCCGATTACTGATGGGGAATAGGAAAGAAGTTTGCGTACCCGAAAGAGGTGTCTAGGAACGCCAGATTCAGGTTAATACAGTTAAACGTACTATACAGGACTTATATGACCCTCCCCCACCCCTAAGGGTGGCAGGATTTAACATAAAAAGCACGATCAACATGCCCGTGGTGTAACAGGGAGGAAGCTGACTTGGTGCACATGTTCTGGGGGTGCTGTAGAGTACAGAGATTCTGGGCGAAGGTGGAAAGCATCTGCCGCAGAGCGGGTGTGAGTCGATACGATTAGACGCCAGTGGAATGCCTTCTGGGTGTGTACACCTGGCTGAGCAAGCATAAGCATATTGTGAAATCGATGGACATTGTGTGCATATTAGCGAAAAGGGCAATCGCTATGGTATGGAAGCTGCCTGGGGGGCCACAATATGACAGATTGTTTAGGGAACTGGAAAGATGGTCGGCTGGTGAGAAGGCTGCCTGGGGTATGGGAATTCACATGTCCGATGGAGACGTGGGTGTAACTTTCGAGGCATGGAAGGCACTAATCAGACATGTTCCTCCCAGCGGATGACAAGCCTCTCCAAATTGCATTGTTATATGTTCCGGATGAATTAGGTCGATGAACAGATGCCGTATCTGGATAGAACGGGTGAAACAGGGTGTATGGAACAGATCAAGTATGTGGATGGATGACGCATAGGGAACAGAACGCGGGTAGAACAAATGAAATGGGCAGACTGGATGATGAAGGAATAACAAATAGATTCGGACGAAGTGCATTGATCAGAAGGAATTCATAGAACTGATAATGTGCATATAACTGAGCGAGTACATACAACGGATGGAATGCACAGAACAGATGGAGGGCACAGAATGGACACAGTACAAAATGACTAAAGTGCTTGTAACGATCTGAAGTGCACAAAACGGAGTGAATGGAACGGCTAGGAGTGAATTGAACGGTTTTGGAGTGCTTGACTTGGTCGGAATGCATGGAACGGTCGCAGTGCATGGAACGGTTGGAGTACATGGAACTAGTTGAGAGTGCTCGATCACAAGGACCTATGCTAAACCACCATATCACATCCCCACGCTTACTCTCTCCTTTCACTACCACTCAACAAGAACACAGGGATACTATGACACCATTGGGTATAGCTGTTCTCATACCATCACTTGCTTCATACTCCACATCATCCTAACTACACACAGCTGGCTACTCACCCTCCAGCCAAGCGTTCTCCCCAGGCCTAACGCAGCCAGAATCAGTCTGGATAATAACCTACCAGAACAGACACATACTCTTGATCTCCCAACCACCAAACTTACTGCTAAGAAGCAGCTAGCTATCACACGAATGCCACACCTGCTGCACACATCTGTTGCTCACATACACCTTAGGACTCTCTCTCCCTCTACTGACTTGAGCTTCAAGTCCCGAGGGTGTTCGACCTACCAGCGCCTTGAGATCACACCAATGGTACATAAGGCGCTATATAAATGCAAAGTAACATAACATATAGGTGACACGATGGCGAATGAGCTTGGACACTCCTGACCAGCATGGTCCCCATGAACTGAAAGTTGTAATACCAGAGTAAAGCCCTAGGCACTTATGGCCGAGTTAGGCTTTGATAGACATGAAGACAGAAACCGTTTGTTGTTGTTAATGTTATATGTTACAATAATCCTGAAAGATGCATTCTAATTACGTGATGCAATCGGAAAAACAAGATACATTTATGTCTATAAATGCAAATAAAAACATTTATAAAAAAACAAGGGTATTTTGTCCTCTATTCCCCGCGCTCAGCACCTTGATTTACAAAAATATTTATGTGACAAGTGAGATACCAGGTAAACTTATGTCAATGCGGCTGTATTTATTCAAAAAGGCACAAACGACACATAAATTGGGACATCAAAATCAAATATTGCATTGTTATATTCATACTTTGACCCCCTTGTCTTTATTGACAGCTGCTCTTCTCTTCTTCCATCTCTCCATGACTTTTCCTCATCGGCGAATGATGCCCTTTCCTCCCTCTTCTCTGCTATTTCATCCTCCCTTGATCAACTCTATCCCCTTACTTTCTTCAGCCCAACCCGGAAACCCTCTGAACCTTCGCTCACTCCTCTCTAGGAGGCGCCTACTCAGACGTCTCGAGACACTATGGCTCAAAACTCCTTCGCTTTCTAACAAAACCTCCTACTTCTCCACACCATCTACGACTCTCGTCTAACCTCAGCTAAATCCTCCTACTTCTCTAATCTACTTCAATCTCAAGCCACTCATCCCCGCCGTATCTTCTAAACTCTCTCCCGACTCCTCTCTCCCGCTACTCCTAATCCCTCCTCCAATTCTTCTCTCACTCCCTCTGACTTTGCTAACTTCTCCTCTAAGATGGTTTCCCTTCGGCAAAAAAATACACACCCCGCCCTCTGATCTCCATTCTTCTCCCCCCCCCCCTTCCTGCTTGCGCATCTTCTCTCCCGTTTCCCCATCTGAAGTTTCCACCCTCTTATCCAAAGCCCACCCAACGTCTGCCCCTACTGACCCTCTCCCTTCCGTTCTCATCCCCAAGATTTACCCTCTTCTTATCCCCTACCTCACCTCCTTCAACATCTATCTCTCTTCAGCTACCTTTCCCACTGTCTTTAAACATGCCAATATCATCCCCATTCTTAAGAAACCTTCTGCTGACCCTCGTCTCACCTCTAATTTCAGACCCATCTCTCATCTCCCATTCCTCTCCAAACTTCTCGAACGCCTTGCCTATTCTCAACTTTCATCCTTTGTCACTTATTCCTCTCTCTTACCACCCTTCCAATCAGGCTTTCGTCCTAAACACTCAACTGAAACTGCTCTCACTTCTATTCTTAACTCTCTTCTTACTGCTCGCCATGCCAAACAATCCTCTATCCTTATTCTCCTTGATCTCTCTGCAGCCTTCGACACTGTCGATCACCCCCTTCTCCTTCATACTCTCCCCTCCTTTGGCTTCAAAGGCACTGTACTCAACTGGTTATCCTCCGACCTCTCATCCCGCTCCTTCACTGTCTCCTGAGGTGGCCGGTCCTCTCCCAACTATCCTCTTGAATATGGCGTGCCCCAAGGCTCTGTACTAGGCCCTTTCCTCTTCTCTATACACCACCCTCATTGCTCCCATTATCTCCTCGTTTGGCATCTCCCACCGCTTCTACGCTGACGACTCAACTCTTCCTCTCTTTCTCCTCCTTCTCTACTGACCTCCACCTACAACTCTCTTCCTGCCTTACTGCCATTAAGAACTGGATGTCTTCTCGCGTTCTCTCTCAATACAGACAAGACAGAAGTGCTATTCTTTCCCTCTAACTCTCTTCCACCTCCCTCTCCTCCCCAGTTCATTCACTTCCCTCCCTCCAACCTTCCTATCTCTCTTCAAGCTCGTAACTTAGGCGTCCTCTTCGACTCCTCTCTCTCCTTTTCCCAGCACATCTCTCTCACCTCCTGCACCTGTCGTTTCCACCTCTTCAACACTCGCAAAATCCGTCCCTCGTTCACTTTCCACGCCACTAAACTCTTAATCTCCTCCCTTATCTTCTCCCACCTCTTCTACTGCTCTTCGGACTTCCTACTGCTCACCTCACCCCTCTTAAATCATCTACCACTCTGCTGTTCGCACCCTCTGTTTCCTCACCTCCCGTGACTCCATCTCTACCTCTCTCTCCTACCTTGGCTGGCTTCCCTTCCACTCCCAACTTAAAATTCCAATTTCTCTGCCTCGTCTTCAAATCTCTCCATGGTCTTGCCACCCCTTATCTCTCCTCCCCCTCCCGTTCCCTTTGTTCCGCTCACCATTTCCTCCTCACTTCACCCCCAAACCCCTGTGCCTCCTCCCGTTTTCGCTCCTTCCAACTCTTAGCACCTCTACACTGGAACTCCCTTCCTCTTGATATCCGTTCTTCTCCCACCTTCACTTCATTCCGCACTTCCCTTAAATCTCTCCTCCATTCTCCGCCTTGAAACCCCTTGCCCCCTTCTACTTCTCCCCCTCACTCTTTTCCCCAACTTTCACCCCTCCTTCTCCTACCTTCCCTCCTCCACCCTCCCCCTTCCTCCTCCTTCCCTCCTCCACTCCCCCCTTCCCGGTCCCTCTCCCTTCCTCCCTATCCCTCTGTTAATTGCTCTTCTCACTGTTTTATTGCTTGATCGATTCATATTGTAATTGCTTCACTGGTATTTCGTTCATGTTTTATGTATTGTTGTTCCATGTACAGCGCTTTGGCGCAAGGCGCTTTATAAATAAACAAATACAGTTTGTTATTTGCACAAACATGAATCAGTTAGGAGTTTTGTCCTCAAACGTGTGTACTTAAACCCTGCCGAATTAGGCAATGCAACAAGAAAACATTTACCAAGGAGCCATTTGCCATTTGTGAAAACAAATTATACCCACCAAGAAGCCATTTGTCAATTTAGGCAATGTGCCAAGAGACCATTTGGCAAGAAACCATTTACCAAATTAAGTAATAGGCAAATAATCCATTTCCCTGTGAAAGCAAATTACACAGTTGACCAAGAAACCATTTGTCAATTTAGGCAATATGCCAAGGGACCATTTGTCAAGAAACCATCTGCCAAATTAAGCAATAGGCAAATAAACAAATTGCCAATACGTGTTTCAACCTACTAGGCTCTTCATCAGGGCAAAACATTGCATTCCACTCTTAGAAGTACCAATGACCTGAACAATGCAACAAACCATTATTCCCATGCATGGGTGTTAAACAAGAAAAAGATATGGAGAAAAAGGGGAGGGGGGAAAATGAACAGAGCAATATGACACATTAGTACGAGAGACGTTTTTGCGTTACAGTTCATGCACACTACAAAACACAAAAGGGGACTGTTCGGGGTTGCCCTATTATATTGTCACACTAAAAAAACAGGTTAATTCATTCTACAAGTTGAAAAGTACCAACGTGTGTTGCCATTATCTCAATCTTGCCTTTGTGAACAGTATAGAGCTAAAAGGCACATGCTAAATTGGAAAAACCGGGCATGTGTCTGCTATTCAAATGAATAGTTTCAAGTTTTATTGTGGATTCTATGTCTACCAGAGGCAGTTACGAGTCAAAAGAAAGAAAAGAACCAAAAAATGTTTCTAAAACTGTCTGCAACAAAGAGTGAGAGACTATTCATCCTCTTGTGCGGTGATAGTTGAATTCGTACATACACCTTTACAGAGGGCTCACTGCTGTATACTTGCAGTTGATATGGTTGGTTGTCAGTTTGTAAAGTCAGGGACCACCCCACTTAGACACCAGAGATTCCTACTCGTCGTTAGGTCGCTCTGTTCAATTTTTTGCTCTTAATAATGTATCTGTCCGTTTATTAGGGAGAGCTGTAAAGAAAAAGAGCAATCTTCTGCTGTGACATTTACTTTTCACTAAACTAGATTGTTCTTAAGCCGACCGGTTTCAGTGGAATATTGTTGATATAGCACTTTCTTCAGGGCTATCGAAAAGGCACCAGCCTGCGTGCCCATCTAGTTTATGTTGATTTTGCCAATGTACGGCAAACGGGAGTCTAAGATCTTGACTGTTTGTCGGCCAAGTGTTCCCGAATTCTGACGCGCAGCTCTCCGATAGTGCTGCCCACATAGACTTCATTACAGATACATTGTATTCCATATACCACAAATTTGGTGCAGCAATTGATAGTTAGTAATCACAACTTTTAGTCCTCCATGACACGTGAACACCTTTGTTGGAGATAATGCAAACAGACAAAAGTCACATGTACAAGGCATAAAATAAGCTGTATCGCATCGCAGTTTGCGATACAATACTGCTTATTTGCTTTTTATTTCAATAATCATGTCGCACTACCTGCGACATGATTTCTAGAACGAGGATTGTAGGATTAGCCAGCATAGCCTGTGCCTGGGGTGCAGAGCGCACACAGGCGAGGCAGCGGCTCCCTGGCTGGGCTGAAACGGATGAATTTTTTTTAATGTGCGCAGCCCCGGCGCCGTGTAAAACACATGTGCAGAGCAGCCCATGTGCCGAGGCCGAGCACGCAAGAGGCAGCTCAAGACAGTTTCTCCAGTCATCGTGTTTGCCGCTGGTAAGTACATGCTAATTTTATTTTAGTAGGTGCTGGGGCTTGTGCCTGCAGGCTGTGTTATCAGTGCAGACGGTTGTGATAGCCCCGCACTGATAAAACAGCCTGCAGGCTTAATGTTGTCCAACAGTAGCCCGGCCCGGTTTCTGGCAGGTCAGGCAGTCCCTGTGTGACTCTGGCACGGAAGTTTGGGCAGGCAGCAGATTGGCTGCAGATGGGGCCTGTTTCCAGCTCCCCACCCCCAAAGTGGACTCCTGTGAGTGATTTGTGTCCAGAGGCTGTGCTCGCTTCTGACCACAGACCCCGTAGAGTGACCTCCAGTATTAACTGGGCCGGCAGGCTGTCCTGTGTGAGCATAGTACAGGTGCAGTGGTCGCCTTGTAGAGCACTTCCACGATCCAAATTGCCTCATGGCCGAGTAGGATAGTTTGGTCTTGTGCTTTGTTCTTAACCTCCGTTTCTACCTGTCCTGCACTCCCTCACCTCCCCCCTGCTTTCATGATAAAGCACTTGTACGTTTAGAATGTCAAGACCTTGTGTTTATATTATTTTTCTTTCATGTCTAAACCTCCCCCCCCCCCCCACCCTTTTCTTTATGCGCCTTCAATCACCATTTGGCTGTATGGGCACATTATAAATAAAAACAAATGTAAAAAAAAAATGTTCTTTGAAGCGCAGGACTGGAGTGATTTGCTGCCGTCTGGCACTTCAAAGAACATTTAGAAAGCCTTGTGCCTGCAGGCAGTGTTATTAGTGTGGGGCTCACACTGCGCTAGCACTGAAAACAGCCTGCAGGCATATTGCCTTCCAAATGTTCTTTGAAGTACGGGGCTGCAGTGATTTGCTGCTGCACTGTACTTCAAACAACATTTACAAGGTATTTATGCAGGCAGACCTACCTACATTTGAAAATCAAAAACCCTGAGATTTCTGCGGTCTGTGCTTCACTGCACCTCTAATTACTATACATTCTGTCTTTGTCTAGTCCTATATTGAAAAAGGGGGCACATGCTTACAAAAATAACCTTAAGGTGCAAAAGATCTCTCATACTTACAGCCATATGACAAAAAAAATACGGTCATAACTTTGGCAGGAGACGCTATACACATGCAAGATAACATAACTTGGCGGACCTTTATTTGGGCTCTCTTGTTCAAAATAGCAAATGCCTGCTCCGTTCTTATCACTGACTAATAACAAAGAGGTGTTAGTTCTTTAAATGCCTCGATGGGAGCCCTGTGCACTTTGTTTATTCACTTTTTGTGTGCGCCAGACCCGTAGGTAACAGGGCGCAGCTATAAGAAAATGCAAGGCTAACATGGTTACAAATTATACAATATACAAGTATAACATGGTTACAAAATATACAAGTTACAAAGTATTACACTGAGTATTGTGCTAAGTCTCAAAGTAGATTAAATTGCTCATAGTCTTATAAGCAGTGACACAGTTCAAATGGTAATATGGGGCGAGTAGGAGTATACTGAGCCAGATGCGGAAACACCCTGGAGGATAGGAGACTAGGGGTCAGTAGAGATGAGATGTTTGATAGCATTTTTTCAAGTGTAGGTAGGGTTGGTCTGCTCTCAGGTCTTGTGGCAGTAGGTTCCACATTTTAGCAGCCTTCACTGGGAAACTATTAACACCAATCGTTGAGCCTGAATTTAGGTATTGTCAGGCAATTAGCATTGCCAGCTCTGATTGGTCTGAGAGAGATTCTTCTCTGAAGTTTATCTGTAAGGTAACTATGAGCAGCGTTATTTAAAGCTGTATGGGACAGTGAGAACGTCTTTAGCTGTATTTTGTTATCAGTAGACGGCCATTTACGTTGGCGTCTAATGGAGGAGATATGGGTTCTTTTATTTATGCCAAGTGCTGCTCTCAAGGCATTATTTTGTAATGTTTGTAGCCTCCGGATGGTGATTTTATTAGCACCACTGTATAGGGCATTACAGCAGTCAATTCTGGAGAGAATTAAGGCTCTGGCCAGGATCATGCAGCGGTCATTGGAGAGGAATGGCTTGCCAGCTCTTATCAGCTTGCAAGTATAGGAGTCGTGGAGGCCAGGGTTTTTACCCGTTTGTCAAAGGACAAAGTGGAATCAAGGTAGAAACCAAGGGTTTTTACTTCCTTTGAGACTTTGATGATATTCCAGTCGATGCTGAATGAGGAAAATTCCTGGCCTAGTTTAATGTCGGCATGTGTGCCCATATTTATGAACTCCTGTCTTATCGTTCAGGCATAGGCCATGAGTGGCCATCCATGCCTGTATGATAAAATATACCTTATTCATCAACTCTGTGACCTTACTATGATCCCCAGAAAGCGGGAGGAGAATCTGTATCATTTGCATAGTTGGTGTGGGTGATACCCAGATGGGTCCAGATCATCAAACAAGGGTTTGGTGAAGATGTTGTATAGAGTTGGAGACACAAGAGCCTTGAGGCACAGCGCACAGGATGGGGGTAGGGTCTGCGGCTGCCAATGAGAGCATACTCTCTCAGTTCTCTCGCTCAAGAATGACTCAATCCATCTGATAGCCTCAAAGGAGAAGTGAGCGGCGGAGTCCAGGTGTCTACAGAGGACTTTATGGTCTACTAGATCAAATGCAGCTGAGAGATCAAGTAGGAGCAGAAGTACTGTCTTCCCTTTGTCTCAGCTCATCAATTTGGGATTTTAAATCGATTAAGGCGGTTTCCGTTCCGTGTAGTGGGCGGAAGCCAGCTTGTCTGTCTCCTAGGAACTTATGCAATTCTAGGTGTTTTTGAATTTGGTTATAAGCGGCTTTATCCAGTATTTTAAGTAAAAATGGTACCATGGTGATAGGAAATTAGTTGGTGGGGATGAGAGGATCTAATGTCCGTTTCTTGAGGAGAGGGAGCACCCAAGACTGTTTTAGGTTGGCAGGGATGGTGCCTGAAGCAAAGAAGGCATTAATCAATTTGGCGATGAAAGGAGATAGTTCTCTGGCAGCATCTTTTATTAGTTGTGCTAGGTAGATGTCCCCTTTGCAATTAGAGGGTTTAAGCGAAAGGATGATTTTTTTCTACTTCCAGGGTAGACATTTTAGTGAAGTGAAATATATTGTTATGTACCGTAGGTGATTCACTAAGCGGAGGGGTTTAGGGCGCATGCTGTAGATTCAGAGTTTCTTTTTTTTGTTGCATTTTATTTTGGAGCATACTAATTTTATTTGCTAGTGCATGTTGGATGTCTGCGCACCAAGACATATCCTTAGTACAAATATCGGGTATGGCTATTGGTGACTAGTTCTTTTAGTATGGAGACGAGTTCCTACATGCTAGAGTTGGATTTGGCTATACATTTGTCGTAGGAGTTACGTCTTGCCAGGCAGACTTCATTCTTATAATGCGAGGAGAGAAGTTAATTTGGCTTTATCATCATTGGAGGGGCATAGTCTCCAGTTGGTTTCACTTTTTATTTTCAAGAGGCGCAAGTCTCCAAGTTGTGGTGTAAACAATTTATTTAAGTGGGCTTTAGGTTTGCTTGATCTAAGTTTAAGAGGGGCAATTGTGTCCAATGTAGTGAGCACGATATTGTTAAATTCATGGACTAGGATGCTAGGATCTACATAATCTGGCAGTGCATTTGGAGTGGGAAGGATAGCAGAGATTACTTTATCTACTGTGATGCTCTTTTTGTTTCTGGTTAGAGATGGTGGCGGTACTAGAGGGGCCATGGGAGTGGGTCTGGTGGTGGATAAGTTAAAGGACACCAGTGAGTGGTCTGTCCAGGGTAGAGGCATGATGGATGAGATAGTAGCTGTGCAATTGTAATCTGCTATCCAATCTTATGTTCTCCCCTTCAAGTGGGTAGGCTTAACTCTTTGAGACAAGCCTAGTGCATTGATCGCGTTGGCTATATCTGTAGCGTATTTGTCCATCAGGTCATTAAAGCCTATGTTGAAGTCCCCTAATAGGAGTAGTTGAGAGGATGGTTTGAGGTTGTTAGAGAGTATGTTATGCAGATCCTCCTCAAAGGTACCAAGAAGACCAGGAGGTCTGTATGAATAGTGAGTGATTGTGAGTTGTTTTTCTGGAATTTGGCAGATGGAATTTCACAAGATTGTGACAATTGGGTAGGGGCTAGTCTGAGTGAGAGACAGAGATGATGGCGAAAGCACCTCCTCCTGGGCCATTTCTGTCTTGTCCAACTATTGTATAGCCATCTGGGATGGCTAACATAAGTGACAGTCCTGCCGCGGTATAAAGCCATGTCTCAGTAATAGCAAGGAAATCCAGGTTACCTTCTGTGATTAGGTCAGCTATGTCGAGCGTGGGCGACTAGCGATCTCGCATTGAGAAGTGCTCCTTTAAGGGAAGGGGCCTCAATTATAGCTTTGACCTGGATAGACTTGGCTGTATTAGTATCAGTTAGCTTGGGCATGTGATTATTTGGAGGGCATTTATATCAGAAATCTAATGTGAAGGTGACAAGTGGGTGTGACTAGGTTTCGTAATATGCTGATCGTTTTCAGGTTGGTGGGCGGTACAGATTGTCTCAGTGGTTCATGTAATTTTGTTAGTCTGGCACGGAGTCTATGGTTTCTCTTGGACGTGGTGCATGGTAAAGAGGCATAGTTTGCTGTACCTGAGGCACTATGGTATTTAGATTGGAGGAAGGTGGCATTATTCATAGCTGTTTTGGTCAGTTTAGGTAGTCTGGGATCTAAGATAGGTGCTAGTGGGAACTCAGCAAGGCATACTTGACTTCTAGTATCAACATGTAAGGTGGCGCCCATTATGCAGAACAGAGTTATTAGACTTAACAATCTTTCCCAATTAATCCGCAAGAGTAAAGCGATGCAAGTATTAGAGCTTGTGTGCACTTTGCAGACTGAGCAGTATTGTGCATTCTTTCCATCACAGGCATCCTCTGATCACTGCTGAGGGACTAAATGCACTGCTTTTATTGCAGGCCACGACAATCCCAGAGGCTTTATGCTCTTCCCTGGAGACCCAGAGAAGAGCATGAAATACCCATGGGATATGGAACAATACCAGAAGTTAGGCAGGTCTGGCTGCGTTATCAGTGCAGGTTGTGTGCTGTCAAGTGTCTGGAAATATTTCTCCCACCATGATTGGCAGGAGATATATTATTCCCAGCCATTTGCTAATGCTCAACCTGGCACTGATGATACAACCTGTAGGCAGGAGGCCTTCTAAATGTCTTTGATGCGCTGGATTACAACAGGGCCTGCGAAGTCATGGCTCGGTGGGCCCATTTCAATATGATCTTTGCGGGGCCACTTTTGGAGATGAGAAAGTCCGAGGCACCTCTGCGTACATTCTAATGAAGACCAAAAAATACAGCCAGGGGGTTAATAGCTGAAGATTAGCACAAGACTGCCAAACAGTGGATAACTGAAACACTAAACTTCGATTGAAATACTACTTTAGTAGCAAGGGGCTATTGTAGAGCCACTGGACTAAAACTGCAACAAGGCAGTAAGAACACTTTTAGATACCAGAGGCGCCCAGGAAGGTGATGGCCTGAAGGACTCCAGCTAGTGCAGCCTGTGTGCAAAGTAAAGAATGGAATATAAGATGTTTGTTGCCATGCCATACGATTCATGACTGCTAACTTGCAAGCAGCTGCATGGGGGGACCCCCCCCACCCCCACTCCCCGAGACTGGGGCCCCTTTCAACTAAAAAGTTTGAAAGGCCATGATGCCGCCCCTGGAATGCAGTGATTTGCTGCTGCCCTCGCGTCAAAGATTATTTAGTAGGCATGCATATACCCACAAGCTCTGTGGCATCAAGTGTCTGGGAACGATATTTCTCCTCCTTGATGATTGGCTGGAGATAGATTATTCCTAGCCATTTGCTAGCAGTTGTGCCTGCACCAATAGCCTGCAGGCATGAGGCCTTCTAAATGTTGTTTCAGTGTTCAGTTAAAAAGGCCTGGAGATTACTGCTGTAATACATTGAATTGTTAGCCGCACATGTGCCTTATTTGGGCAATTGCCTTGCTGCAATTAACTACTCAAAACTAATTTATGCCTTGCATGTCCCACATTTGTGAACCCCAATTGGTTTAGTTATGGGGGTAAATCAACAGTCCTGTCTTGTGTCAGGTTTTTAAAAAGAACCGTAAATTTATTTTGATAATTTCTAGATTCCACTGAACTCATGGTTGATGACAAAGAAATCGGACCATAAAACTTACTTCTCGCAACACAACAGACCACAGTTCAGACAGTCAAATGAATTAGGGGACTATATCTAACAAACAAGCTGGGACCGCTATACCCGTATCTTTACAATATGGTCACTTGTTTGTTGTAACAATACACGAGGATGTTACATGCATTTATCTGGCATTCAACTTAGATGGGCATCTCTAAAAATTACTTTTTCAGCACTCTTGCATAAAGCCTTGTTGATAATACAACCCCTTGACATTCCACCCATTCCAAACCGATCATATCTCAAAGTATCTGCCTGCAACCACTGCAGGTAAGATAGCTAATAACGACTTGGTACCAGGTGAATTTTTCTTTTATTTACACTCAAGGTTAAGGGTTATGTTAACCCATTCACGTACTCGCCGCTGCATACACTTTACAGGCTTGAAGGAAATATTTCCCTCCAATATATCTCGAGCAAGTCAGAACATATTAGCAAACAGGACATATTCAAAACTAATGAGGTCTCAGTAAAACGGCCGACGAGACAGGTAAACATTGCTATATTATGGAAGGCTAGAGGCTCCCCTCCCCTGTACTGGTTGTTTCAAGTATCAGTGTCTTTTCTAACTCAAAGGCGCATGCATGCTGTACACAGGTGCTCGCTTTATAGAAAATGACTACATAACTATTGAATTAACCAATTCACATTATTGGCCCCTAGGGGCTCACCTAATATTTCATCACTATACCAACATCAGAGACTTTCCTCAATTGCAATGGGGCTATAAAGTGACGTTGTGCTGCTTGCGCTTTCGCACAACCATATGATGCTGCGACTGAAAAGCAAATTCAATTTTCTCATGGTTATGCATTCAATCCTATACTAGCAAACCTGTTTATCTTACTTTTCCCTGAATGTGCATAAACTGTAACACAAAAAGCGAAAACATCTCTCTAGTACTAATGTGTCATATTGCGCTCTGTTCTTTTTCCTCCTCCCCTTTTTCTCCATATCTTTTTCTTGTTTAACACCCATGCATGGGAATAATGGTTTGTTGCACTGCTCACGTCATTAGTACTTCAAATAGTGGGATGCAATTTTTTGCCCTGATGAAGAACCTAGCGGGTTGGAACAACTGTTGGCAATTTGTTTCTTTGCCTATTGTTAATTTAGCAAATGGTTTGACAAATGGTCCCTTGGCATATTGCCTAAATTGACAAATGGATTCTTGGTCAACTGTATAATTTGTTTTTACAAATGGCGCCTTAGCAAACGTTTTCTTGGTGCATTGCCTAATTCGGAAGGGTTTAAGTACACACGTTTGAGGACAAATTTCATAACCGATTCATGTTTGTGCAAATAAACCATATTTGATTCTGATATCCCAACATGTGTCATTTAGGTACCTTTTTGAATAAATACAGCCGCATCGGCATAAGTTTACCTGGTATCTCACTTGTTATACATTTTGTAAATCAAGGTGCTGAGCGCGCGGAATACAGGACAGAATACCCTTGTCCCTGCTGAGAGAGTCGGCAACAGTGTTCTTCACTCCTGCCAAATGAAATAGGACAAGGAACATCTCCTGGTCGACGGCCCATCGCCTCTTTGGAAAGCGCCGGGGATCTGGTGCCTCCCCTGTTTCCGGATGTAAAACATTGTGGTGGCGTTGTCTGTGAAGATCCGCACCTTGCCCTTGAGGGATGGAAGGAAAGACTTGAGGGCCCAAAACACGGCCCGTAGCTCCAGGGCGATGATGTGCAAGGACTTCTCCTCCGGTAGCCACATGCCTCTTGCGTGGAGACGACCAGTGTGCGCGCCCCATCCCCTCCAGGGATGCCTCCGTCATGACAGTCTGATGAAGGGGGGCTGGAAATCTGCACGCGCCGGCAGATGTGTGGACCCCCACCACCGAATCGACAGAAAGTCTGGTCGAGGGCGATCTTGTCCTTGAAGCTTCCCGATACCGGGATCCAACGGGCGTCGAGGAACTCCTGCAGCGGTTGCGTCCGCAGCCTGCACAGGCGCACAAGGTATATGCACAAAGACATCATGCCGAGGAGGGACTTGATGGACCTCACCATTGCAATCTTCAGGATCAACAGCAGTTGTACCTTGCCCAGGATGGCCGCTATTCTCTCCTCAGACGGGGATGCCAGGCATGAAACCGTGTTGAGCCGGGACCCCAGAAACAAACAGTGTGTCCTGCGATGGCACCAAGCAGGAGTTCGCAAAGTTCATCAAGAACCCCAGTTCCGTGCGTAGGCGGACGGTCCCCGCTGTGTGCTCGACGGCAGTCTCTCAACATCGCTCGGAGGAACATCGACTAGGTAAGGGTAGATGTGAATCCCCAGCAGATGCAACCGCGCCGCCACTGGCACCAGACACTTGGTGAAAACCCTTGGCTTTAACGTCAATCCAAAGGGAAGGGCCTTGAATTGGTAGTGCTGTCCTTGGACCACGAAGCACAGAAACTTGCAGTGTCCCTTGTGAATGGGGTTGAGGAAATAGGCATCCTCCAGGTCCAGCAACGATAGGAAGTCTCCTTCTTCCAGTTGTCCCAGCACATGCTGAAGGGTGACCGTCCGAAACTTCTGGGACCTGATGTACTAGTTGAGGCGGCGGAGGTCCAGTATGGGTCTCCAAACACAATCTTTCTGACGAGGAAGTACCGGGAGAACACTCCAGGACTTCTATCGCGCACTTCAGCATGGCCCAGACCTCCACCAGAAGTTGAGGGACATGGTTTTCCTTCCTGGCCACCGGTGGAGTGAGTGGAAACTTCGGTTGAAATTCCAGGGTGTGCCCGTGTGCCAGGGCGCCCAGCACCCAATGGTCGGTGGAGATGGACTTCCACACGCTGACGAAGTTCGCCAGCCGGTCTCCCACCCGGGTGTATGCCCGACATCACGGCTGGTTCAGTCCTGCTTCGCCGTGGGGGCGCCACCTTGGGGACCTTGGCGATGATGGCAGACTCCTCCGGACTTGCTGCGGCTCCTGTATGCTTCCTGAGCCACAGAGCGGGACGGTCCACGATAAGATGACAAGCCACCACCAAAACTTTGCAGTACCCCTGGGACTTTCCTCCGGAGGTCCGAAAGGACGGCCGTCACTGCTGCAACGTGCCCAACACCCAAGCCATCTCGGTAACTACCTCGATGGCCTGAAGAGAGTCATCCACAGTCTTGCCGAATAAATTGTCTCAGTCAAAGGGCATGTTGAACACCCTCGACGGTACATCCTGGCGGAAGCTAGTGGCCCTCAACCAACCCCACCGACTAAGGCAAACGCCGTTGCCCATCTGACGGAATCCTGTGTGGGCGATGTCCGTGGCCACCGTGATGGCATGGTCCGATGCCACCTCGCCTTCTTGCAGGATCTCCAGCACTTCCGCTCTTGTCATCGGGTAGGAAGTCCAGGAGGGGAGCGATCTTGAACCACAGCTCCCTGTCATAACGGGCCACGATGGCCAAGGCATTGGCCACCTTGATCGTTGCGGCCGACGATATGACCCCGTCGCCCCATGGCATCCATCTTCCTCCCCTCGCCGTCTGGTGGACGCGGGGGGTGAAGAGGATGTCGAAGATCCGGAAGACTACTTCGCCGCCGCCGAGACCACCTAGTCCGGGGACGGTTGGGATCGGAGACACTTTGGTGCAGAGTTCAGCACTCTGTACTTCTCGTACCGGTCCCTCTTCGCCGAGGACGGGTTCTTCATAAGGGACAGCCCCTCGTCCCAAATGTCATCCAAGCACGGTCTTCCTTTTGGCCTCCCGGTGCTGGTACAGGAAGCCTTCCTTCTCCTCTGGGCCCCTAGAGATCATAGAATGTAAAGAGCCGATCTCGACGGGTGGCAAAGCCCTGGTCACTGGCGACGGGAGGTCCACTCCGTCGTAGTCCGTACCCGTCGACGCCGTATCCGGTTCTGTATTTTCAGAGGGGATGGCGTCAAAGGATGGTAAGGATGTGGTGGATTGGCGTGATGTCCTCTGGCTCCTCACCGCCTTGCCGCTCATCCATTTCCTCGCTGCTCTCCACATCCGCCCCGCCAGGGTCCTCCCCATAGGACCTGGCCTCAACGATCACCTTCAGTACGGCCTTCAGCCCAGGAAAGCTGCTCCTAGGAGATGTCCGAGCTCTGCAGGACTACCCCCCCCCTCCTTTTGCTCAACCAGAGGGGAGGGTCTAGGTGAGATGATCGGCATCGTCTTCACTGGTGTCTTTTCAATGGGTAGAAAAGAAGATTTCCCTCCGAGCAAGCAGGTACACTCGTCTTAGGGCGGGCGCCTCTTGCGAATCCGCATCTGCGGCCTTCGCTAGGGACACCACCACTCCTTCAAGGGAAGAGGACGCCTGGTGAACCTGGGCCTTCACGACCTAGAGGATTGAGGCCTTCACCGCTGGGGGAGGGGTCAGTGCCCCGTTCCCCCTTGGCTTTCTCTGTCAGATGCAGCTGGGACTTCTCCAGAAGTTTACCCGGATGGTCCGACTTCCTCTTCTTCGCTGACCTGGAGCGTTGACTCGTGGTCGAGGGTGCCGGAGATGCCTTTCCTGACCTGGCCAACGAGGAGCCCGTCCCAACGGCACTCCCAGTGTCCGCAGTGCTTTGTCTTATGTTGGGCCTCCGTCGCCAGAGCGCCCTCAAAGGGTGAGGCTTGCTGCCCTGGAATCTTTGTCTGGAGCCACTTGGCGAGCCGTTTGCGACAGTCCTTCATGGTGCGAGGTACCATATCCTTGAAGAATGCACAGGTCTCCTCCACGTGCGTTTGGTTGGAATGTAGGCAGGAGAGGCACAGGGAGTGCCCATCGTCCAGGAGAAGGTTCCGTAGTCCACATCCAGGGCAGATCCTGAACAGAGGAGTCGAGTCTCCTTTATCTTCAGCCATGTCCACGTGGAGTAGGCCTCAGAATCTTCCAGAATCCTCCAAGAAGGGAACTAGACGATAAACAGCCATTGAGGGGCGTAGAAAGTTCCGAAAAACAGGTCCCCGTTAGTCGGACGATGGATCGATGGAGCTTGAGGCTCGATTGACCGAAAAAAATAGCATAAACTCTAAGAAAAATCACAAAACGCAGTAAAAAGCCCAAGAGCTAATCAAGAGGACTCCCACCACTCTAACGTGTGATAAAAATCTGAAGATGGCGGTCAGAGGAGGGGCTTAGGTAGAGGGCAGTCATTGGCTGCGGGCAGTATGACCCAGAGGCCTGTGATTGGTTGTTAGGAAGTGAAACAAACTGATTTTTTTCTTTACTGAGGATTCCCAGCCTGGCGACGGGGAACATTCATGAGCATATGAATCCATGCTAGACCCAACACTGTAGAACAGCGATACCCCTGCCTGTTTTCTGGTGGTTGTAAACAGGGAGTGTGGGACAGCATGCCCTCTTATATACAAAGGATCTGAGGGTGCCGGACAGAACATCTTCTCTACTCCAGGATTGACAGCTCTAGTGAGTGAGGACGCAAGCAAAGAAGGAGCAAGGCGTTTCTCTGGGTTCAGCAGAGGAATTTCCTGACAGACTTTCTTTGAGGATATCCTTAACCAAATCAGTGTCAGAAACGGCCTCATGGGTTACTATTTTGAAATGGTCAGCAGCCTTCTTGAGGAGGTTGTTGAGTAGCATCTGATCGTCAATAGGCTATGAGTCCCGGGGCTTAACGACAGGGGGAGTATCCAATAAAATGTTGCCTGGGTCAGGTTCGCATGCCGGGTTAGTGGGCCAAGTACCCTTGTCATCAGCAGGGTCCCACTTATCTATGTCTTGCAAGAAGGGGTCTTGCGAGACTTGATGCGGATCTGGGACATAATAGATATTGTCATCAGGATCATCCTGGACCTTCTGGAAGACATACACAAGAGTTTTGAGTGGGTGTTGGCTACATAGGGATGCAAACTGTGCAGCTGGAGAAAGGAGCCTTGGGGACTTGGAAGATCTAGGGCAAGTTTCCATAGGCCCATGTCTCAACCAGGTCATCAAATTTGCCTTAGAAATATAATACATTCAGAGATTCTCTCCATTCAGGCCTCAAATCTCTCCCTAGTCCACACAGAGGAAGAGGATTCATGAGGAGGGGGAAAGGGAGGCTGGAGAACACCTACTGGGAAGGACTTTTTAGGCCGAGAACTGTGAAAATGGGCCCTAGAAAGCTTCTCCCAAATATTGGGAAGCGTTTTGAAAGGATGGGTCAGCTTCAGAGTGTCTTTCAAAGCTACTGCACCGGAGGCCAGGGATTTATGTGAAGCGCCCATTTGTCAGAGGCTGCAATGGCGTGAGCGCAGCTGGCTCTGAACCACAGGATTCGGTAGGCGAAGTCTGACGGACCTGCAGGCGCTGAGGTCTTCCTCGACAAGTCTGCCAAGGAAGGCTTGAGGGTTGTGTGCTTCGGTGCAATGTGGTGTGCGCCCTTGTCGCTGGGGTGTGGCCTCCCCATCGCACTGCCAGCGGCATGCTCATCAGGGATGGACATGTGGGATTTCACAGGCTCCACAGGTGCATCTACGGCTTCCAAATCGGACCCATGGCTTCCAATGGACTTCATCTGGGGTGCCAGCGGGAGAGTGACTCTCTGCCTGCATGGCGTAGGCCGCCATCCCCTTGGTGCGCCTCTCTTTTAGGGTTTTGGGCCTAAAAAGGCCTTGCAATGCCGCTTGGCAACGATTGCACTCTTTACGAGTGTCCTTCCAGGGGAATTTGCCGTTAGGAGACGGGCAAAATTTTAAAAGGTGTTCACTCCATATCGGAGAGAAAAGGCAGCCAGACAGAAGAAAAGAGAAGTTGTAAAGAAGAGACATTCTCAAGAGTGTCAGTAACGTGTCCCGACTCTCCATACGGCAAGGACGGGCCTGAGGGCCAAGGCCTAGAAGAAATCAGCTGTCTAGTCACCGGAGGTTTCGCGTCAGCGAGCAAGATCAATTGTTGAAGGATGTCAAGTTGTCGTTGAGAAAGCCGAATATGCCTGGCGTTAATGCATCAAGCAAATACAAAGCAATATAAACTTAGTAACAAACTCTGCATTAAGCGACCAACTGGAAAGGGGGAAAATCTGTTGGGACCGCGACACGTGAAGGAGTTAGGTACACTGCACGTCACATTAGGGATAGTTTTACAGTCACGCCCAGGCCGACGTCCCTTTTTGAACTTCCAAAGAAGGATGCAATACTCCGATTACCACTAGATGTCGGACTATATGCACAGCATCCGATTCTAAGCAGATTCACAAGCATCAGAAATATACATTACATACACACAAACAGATATACACACACAAAAATGGCGTAGGCAGACCCTTTCTACTCCTGAAATGTAGCATCTATACCTGGTGATAAAGTCTGAATATTATCATGGTAAGGGGTAGGGAGAAAAAGGGATCCCTAGTGTGCGGATCAGAAATGAGACAGACATAAGGTTATTGTATTCCTAGTTAAAGACGTATAAATTAAATAAAAATGGGTTGGGAAAATGCCTCTCGAGCCCCATTCCAAAGAGGAGCTTCCCTACCTAGAGGATCAGTCTGGCAGGATGTCAGTAACTGAAGAGTCATTCATGTGTCCAAAACAACCTATCCTGACCCTCAGACTTATAAACAAACAAAAGGTGCAAGGAAATGTCTAACTTGATGGTAGAGAAAGTGTTTAAAAACCAAAAGTATAAGAATAACTCCAACGAAAATGTTCTCCAAGGCCAAGACGTTTGGATCCAGAGAGTGGTTCCCTTCCCCTGAATTCTTAAACAGAATGGAAACCAAGTCTTTTTAGCCAAAACTTCCTTTGTCTCTTCACTGGACTCAACAGTCTTGTTTAAGCAAAATTTTCTGCAACAATCATGCTGTAGAAGTTCTTGTAAATGTGCAGATCACCTGGTGTACTCTGCCAGGAATATTTGTACAACTTCACTGCCTGGTAAACTCGCCTGCCAGGACTTGTGTGCCACAGTTCCTTGATACAACTTCTACTGCCCGGGGTATTCACCTGCCAGGGCTCTCATGCGTTTCACAGTTCTTGTATATAAAATAGCATATACCATGTGGTGCTTGATATATCCATGTATGGGAATATTTGCACAAATGTATTTGCTCAAGACTCCTCACCAAAATTGGCATCTCACGCATCTGTACTTGATTGGGGTTTGCCTTTGTACTTTGCCTCGTCTGCATTCAAACATTCTTCTGATTGGGTGTTGAATTTGTACTTCACTGATCGCATACCAACACACTTTGCTCTTGTATATTTTCTGCATTAGCACATTTGTACCATTCAATCGCTTGTCAGCACACTTGTCAAAACGGCCCGTGATCCCCAGCAGTTTTGGGCTACCTTGTGGACAGTGAGGCAACGTGATGTCATCACGACACCGATGTTGGGTCCATTTAAAAAAAGGGACTCACATGAAGTATGATGTTTTTCATAATCGAAAAATTCAATCTTGAGTAGTGTTAGGGAGAATTCTCAATTCTGTGCTAATTCCCTTCGATCTTAGACCCAAATCTCTTTTGCTGGACTTTAGGACTTTTTAATTTCAACCCTTGAGCGAGTGAAACCTTTTTCTCACTCCCTCATGTGTTTTGACCCGATTTGGATTAGGTAGTTCCTTTGTTTTTGGAGTCTGATAAACTCCATAGGCATCTACTTTCTGTATGCCCACACAGAGCACCTTCAGTGCAGAGTCAAAGAAATCCTTTACATTTCTCATGAGGTTTAAATACCTTTTCTTGTGTGAACTAACGTTCCCAAGAATAGTAAAGTGAAACTGACCGTCCTAACCTTTGCTCTTTGTAGGTCCAGCACACCCAATCTTATGTGGAGTGCTGGGAGGTTGCCTAGTAGCCCCCTAGCCTACATTCTCATGTAAATTTTTTAGGTTACCCTCCCTAATTTAAATGGCTGTTGGCAGTGGTTTACTTTTCCTACCATTGTGCTTTTTTACAGCAGGCTGAATCCTCACAGCTGCAGTACAGCAGCCATGGGTGACCATTTTGTCAAAATGTCCCCTGTCTTTTTTCGCCATCTTCCGTTTATGAGGTCTTTCTTGAGTTACTCTGTGCGCTGAGGCAGGTTTGAGCCCTTTGCGGGCTTCAGCCCTGAAGGCCAACTCTGGCTGCAGTGTATCTGGAAAGGCAGGTTTTGAGGAAGTTCCCAAAACTCCCCTGTCCTTTGTCTCTAGGAGTGCCTGAATGCAACCAGTCCTGATTGGCTTGCTGGCTGTCCTTCCAGGACAGCCAAACTGCTGTGCGATTGACAGCCTAGGCTGTGCATGAATGGGAGAAACCTGCTTAAAAGGCGAGGGTTTTAGGACTAGAGGCAGAGTAGACTACTGGGAGAAATACTGGACGAAGAAACCGTGAATGAAACTTGCTGCACCCTTCTGGACCTTTGAATTGCCTGGTGAAGCCATGCTGCTGTGCTGAAACTCTTCAATTTGACAAAGAAGCTCCGGAAGGGACTACTTCTCCCCTTGGGTTAGTGGAACCAACTAACCCCGAGATGAACTCCACTGGACGATCTTCCCTGATTGGCTGTACTTCTTCGCTGCTGCAAGAACAGAGTTCCAGGGGGTCGAGAAACCTGAGTGCAACATCTGAAATCCATGCAGAAGCTCCAGGAGTCTAAGGAGCCTCCAGAAGCAGGACAACCAGAGCTCGAGTCCCATCACCAGAGTGCAGGATCCAAGGAGTGAAGGAAGCCCAATCGGTATCCGAGATGAGCGATGGGGCCGTTTACTAAGCGCTTAAACTGCAAAGTGCAGCTGAACCGAAAAGAGCTTGCAGCTGCTGATGACCTCTGAAGGGTCTCTGCAGAAGCCCTACCGACGCCCTCCCTCTAGTCCCCACGACTGAGGCTCAGGAACAAAGGTCTGCACTGCTGTAGCAAGACAATCCAGCTGGACCACTCTTCTTCAAACCAGAGGTACTGTTTAGACTTGGGGTACTTACCCTCAGTGTCTTTTAGCGGTGTTCTTCCCTGTTGGGAATTGTATTGGCTTACCTTTAGAGTTGATGCCAACCCTGCTTTTCACAGGCTTAACAGCTTGTGACCCTATTTGTTTCCCTACAAACTCTTGTGCAAGACTGATTCTAAGCAGTACCTCAGCTCTGTACACTGTTTCAAATCAATTTTGGCTGCAGACTCTTCTGGCCTACTGACTGATATCGTTTGTCCCTTACAGGTGGTAACTTGTTTTAGACTTATTGCTGGGAAAGGCTTATCTAGAACCCGTTAAACCTTTCCTTCCTTAAAACTTTGCTTTCTGCAACCTCAGAATCTACCTAGTATAACCAGTGTGTATATCAATGCCATTACTGTCCTTGTGATTGAAGTCACCGCAGGGTGTAGGAATTGTGTAAGACGCATAGCTAGAGTATCCACTAACTTGTATGATTCTGAAAAGTATTTTTAAAGTATATTTTTATTGTTACATGAATTGCCTTTTTAAAGGACACCTTTTTAAAAATGTATGTTAATTAAATAAATATTCATAACGGAAACCTTGAGTGTAAGTGTTAATTGTATTTACAAATTTCATTGCTACAGCCCTAATTTACCCCTATTGATATAGGCCTGGCTGCTCAGTCACACTACCAACTTGACAGACCTACACCAAAAGGTGGGTTACCTAATGCCAAGCAGATAAGTGTTGTGTAGTCTCACACAGTGTGACTGCATCAATTCTTACCCAACACCAACGACCTCCAAACTACTGCTACAGAAGCCCTCCAGACGTCCTCACTCTTATCCCCATGACTGAGGCTCAGAAACACAGGGTCGGCACTGCTGTAACAGGACAGAATCCAGCTGGACCACTCTTCTTCAAACCAGATGTACTGTAAACAGTCTACAGACTTGGGGTAATTGCCTCCCTGTCTTTTTTGGCTGTGCTTTTCTCAGTTGGGAATTGCACTGGCTTACCTTTAGAGTTGATCCCAACTCTCCTTCGAAGTTAGACAGCTTTTGACCATACAAGTGATTTTAAAAAAACTCTAACTTTGCGCAAGACTTTGATCTAAGGTGCCTCAGCTCCGTAGACTGTGCTCCAATTGACTTTGGCTGTCCTGGTTCCCTGCAAACTCTTCTAGGCCATTGACTTTGATATTGCTGTCCCTCATAGGCGGTAACCTGTTTTAGACTGTTATTGCTGGGAAAGGCTTGTCTAGACTTCATTGGAATTGTGTAAGAAGCATATCCAAAGATTATCCACCAACGTGTGTGGATTCTGAACAGTATTTCTAAAGTATATTTTCATTGTTACACAAATTGCCTTTCTAAAGAACGCCTATCTTAAACTTGATGCTAAATAAATATTGATTACAGAAACCTTGAGTGCAAGTGTTACTTGTATTGACAGATTTCATTGCTACAGCTCACCATAGGCCTGGCTGCTCAGTCACACTACCAACTTGTGTAGTACAGACCTATACCAAAAGGTGAGTTACCTAATACCAAACAGAGAAGTGTGGTGAAATCCCACACAGTGTGACTGCATCAATTCTTACCCAACAAGTTGATACATGACATATCTTTAGGGCTGCTTGTCATGTATCAGCCACGTTTACTCCCTAAAAATTGGCAAAAACTGCCCAAAATAAAGAAATGGGAAGTAAAAATACATCCAACAAAAAAATAGGAAATAACTAGTAGAATCTTGCACCCCTGATTTCACCACCAGAGCTACATGGATATGTTTGGACCAGTAGTGTGTATAGTACCAAAGGAAGAAACTACCATTTTAACTACCTAATTGTAAGAAGTAAACATGCATCTTTTAATGTGCATGAATAATGGTGCAAAGAAATAAATATTCCAAAAACATTTGTGTTTCAGTTGATACATATTTTTACTCCCTTATAAAATACTCTGAGAATTGGACTTGCATTTTTACTCCGTAAAACAACATTTTACTCACAACTTTAAAAAATAATGGGGAGTAAAACGACTCCCACTTCCAAATCTTATCTGAAGCAATATAAGACTTAATGTAATTGAGAGGTGAGACTTACTGCATCTTTCACTTATTCTTTACATGACTTATGACAACTGACGAGGAAGAATCATAATTTCACTCCCGAGGAAGGGAAGCACCCGAAACGCATTGAGCTATTAATATTATGTTGGTCTGAAATGTATTACAATTTGAACTGTGAAAGCGTACTCTAAGAATTACTCTAGTCTTATTCCAGAAACAGATTATTTATACAGTCATATCAAACAGACTGTTTATTATAACAGTAATAATGGTGTGCAGGGGACGGGAGTATCCAGACACTGTAGTTTTTTTTAAACGTTAACAGCAACTTTATGTGCCAGAGTTGCATTTTTCTCCCCAACATCCTAAAAACCACTACATCTGGGAAGCTTCGAGTCATAAGAAGAAATACTTAGTGTGCATTCTGCCTCACCGTTACTAAGGAAGAATATGTACCCAGGGTGATGACCTAAAGAAGAAGGTATGAGAATAACTTGGGAAGCCCACAAGGAGATCCAGGCAGCTCACAAGGCAAAACCTACCCAAACTTAACAGTCTACGGACGGGAGCAACAGTTGGGCAATGACCCAGGAAGAGCTAAGACATAGGTGAAGCAGAGTAATGGCGACAACCTTCTTTTGGGAGATGTTCTTGCGTCACCTTAATGATCCTGGTTCAAAAGGATTTTGTGGGCAAGCAACACTGCAGCGACCCAGAAACAGTCCGAGCACAGGGTACATGCCAAGTCATTTATAAACGCGCCTGCACACAAGTGTTTCTAGGCGCAACAAGACAAGGGAGGTTGGGGGGGGCGGACACAGGGAGGACAAGACCAAAAAGCTATTTGCTGAAACCGCAAAGTGCCACTGAATAGAAGTTGGTCCTTTCCTGTCGCTGACCGTACTGTTGCAGTGCAGGAGTCCTCCAGACATCCTCCCTCTTGTCCCCACGACTGAGGCCCAGGAACACATGTTCTGCAGAGCTGCACAGGAACAGAAGCCAGCCAAAGCCCTTTTTCTTCTAACCAAAGGTACTGTGAAGTCCAAGATAACTTACCTCTTGTTCTGTAATCTCAGTTGAGACTTGGGTTGCTTTAGTAGAGTTGCTAAAAGCTTCTTTACCTCAAGCCTAATCAGCTTGTGGCCCTGCTTGGATTTCTTTTCTACAAATACTCCTAAAACAGTGTGCAAGACTTACTTCCCTGCAAGAAGTGCTTCAGCTCACCTAGACTTTTGTCCAATTGACTTTGGCCTAGCCTGGCTCCCTGAATGACTCTTCTTCCCTCTGACATCGTGTTTAGTCTTCCTTCCAGGAAGGGGTTAACTTACTTTGCATTGGGGGTTACCAAAAGTACTTACCTGCTTCAGAATAGATCTGTGAGATCTCTTGTTTTGTTCTAATAACCTTTTTCTTTGACATGCTCTTAAGTCTGGTTTGAAATGCAAACAGTGGTATATTAATGTCCACAGTGTCCTAGTTCCTAAAGTCACAAGAAGAAGTGTGTGTGGCATCCCAAAAGGGTACTTGCTGATTTCGAAATATTAAGAGTATTTTGCAGTGTATTTGTGTGTTACTATTATATTGGCCCCTCTGAAGAAGGCTTACTCAAACTGAATTAAATAAATTGTTAAATTCTTACACCCAAGGTTTCTTGATTCATTTGAATACTCGTCACTGTCAATCTCTGTGCAACTCCCCTACATCTCACATTGACCCCTCTTGAGATAAGCTGGCTGCTCAACACGCTACCAACCTGTGTAGTACAGACTTGTATCAAAGGTTGGGTTCCTATTGCCAGGAGGTCAGGGTTGTTGTAGTGCAGTACTGCATACAATCTTGCCTAACACATTCCTTCGCACAATTCTTTTCATCATACCTTTCCTTGGCCCTCTTTTAGGCATTCAACATCCTCTCCTGCAAGACCACCGCTTGTACCTCTCCACGCATTTTTTCATCCTACCTGGATGCAATCTAGAATTCGGCACCCTTTTCTGCAAGGCCTCAAACAGAGACACACCCGTCACCTCACAATCTCCACTGGACGCGATGGCAATTCTAATCATCTCCATCAGCGTTCTATTGAACCTCTCAACAGTCGCATTCCCTTTTCGATTATAAACAGGCGTAGTAGAGTGCTCAATGCCATTTTCCTTCAGAAACACCTGCATCTCTTCCCACGAATTCGGGGCAACTATCCAACAATTTTTCGGGGAAATCCCTCTCTCCAGAACACAGACTCTAAAGCAGTATTATCACACGGGAACTAACGTCCCTCACAATGTACGCCTCAGGCCACTTTGACAACAAATCCATCAACGCAATTAGATATGCGCCCCTGGATCCCCGAACAGAGAGGACCCAAAATGTCCATAGCCCCCACATCCCAAACTGGACCGCTTCACAATTTTCATGGCCTGTACATAGGGCCTTACCACTATCCAAACATGCCACGCACTCCATCAAAAACAACTCAATATCATGGTCCATACCAGGCCACCAGAAATCTTGCCGTATTAGACCCTTTGTCTTACTGACAAAAAAGTGTCCCTCAGCAGCGATTTCCAACGCAACCCTCTTCATGCCCTCCGGCACCACCAATCGCTCTCCCCTAGACAATATTCCTTTCTCCACACACAACTCGTTTCACTCTTCTGTACTTCAACTCTTCATCCAGCTCCTCTCCCGGCCACCCCACCTGAACATATTTCATCAACGTCTTGTAAATTGAGTCCTTATCACATCCAGTCACCTGCATTAGCACATTTACGGTTAAAAAAAAAACCTTGCCTTCTTCCACACACACAACCTAATTCTCCTTTATGGGATTGCCAGACAACACATTGGCAACAACATTTAGCTCACCCTTCATGTGCCTTACTTCCATGACCAACCCCTGGAGAGAAGAAATTCACCCGACAATCCTCCTTGAAAATACATCCACTCCTTTCCTTTAAAAAATGCCCACCAACGGCTTGTGATCAAACAAATGTTCTACCCTACACAAAGTGGCAGAATTTCTCAATCCCCCCCACACACGTCAAAGCTTAACGGAATAACGCCTCAGCCTCCTTGAGAACACGCAATGCAAAAGGAAAGATTTGTATAAGATTGCATCAATACACATCCAAATCTGCTCTCACTTGTAGAAGTGTACAACTCCCAATCATCCTTAAATACCTTTAAAATGTGCGCATTCACCAAAAATGTCTAATGTCGTCAAATTCGTCAAATTCCTCTTTGCACTTTTCACACCAAGCAAACCTCACACCCTTCGCTACCAATGTCTTCATGGTTTTTGTTCTCAGCCAAATCCTTGATACATTTCCCAGAGAATTCAACCAACCCCAGATAAGATAATTCCTTTTTATCCCTTGGGGCATTCATCGGTATGCAGTAATAAAATTACAGCAAAAATGCTGTGGTTTGACCTGGTAAAGGTATACCCCATTATACCATTGAAGGGGAGCAAGGGTTGCGGGGGGTAAATGGTATAATGGGTCTGGGGTTTGCAGGGGTGTCCCCCGCATCCTTTACATGTATTGTAGTGGCAAAACCACGATTTTAACACATGGAACTCATTCATCTTCATTATTGCCTCCAAGGTTGCATACTTTGGTTTCACTGGACTTAATTTGAATTGGTTCTGGCAACATAGGGTCGGAAGGGAAACCTCTTGTGATTATATAGGGCTATGATCACACCCGAGGTGGGGGATAGACAAGATTTCAAGCAACGGTGGGAGAACTGGCTGGGGAAGGAAATCCCTGAAGAGACTGTACAGGATTAAAAAAATTGCCTTCCATGCTAACCCGTTTATGTCCATCATGGAGCACAGTTTGAAGGTTCTCTCCACAGATGGCATAGAGACTGGGTTACACTCTCCAAGATGTTTTGGGGCTCTTCCCCGCTCTGCACACTGATTGCAGGCCACATGGTTCCTGTGGGATGTATTTACCCATGCATGCGAGCCCTACCTCAAAACTGTGCAGTATTGAAAACATCATGATGGCCAGAGCTTCCTAGGAAATGCCCAGGGAAGTGCATGAAGAATAGGCTGCCACCCATTTTTGCCGATGTTATGGGCACAGAAGGGCACTGCCTAAAACCACCATTGGACTACCCGCACAGTAGTCTGAAACCATTGGGAATGGCAATGCTGATTGCCAAATGCAACCTAGAATTGTGGGGAATTCATTTCTTAAATCCCAAAAATGGGTGCAGTACCAGTACTCACCACTATCCAAAAGCCGGCGTTTTAAAACCACCCTGTGTTTCTCTGAAGGCAGGCTCAAAATGCCTATTTTCAAACATTGCAATATGTGCAAAATATTCACTGAACACCAGCAGACATTTGGCAGAATGGAGTTTTGTGTGCTTACAAAATCGGGGAAATGAAGAGCCCAAAACAATGCTTATAACAAAACTGCTATGGAGTCAGCAGTTTAAGTTGCACTGGATTTAAAGACACTAAAATCGAAAATGTTTAGATTAAATGAGTGACCTATGTTTGGTGTCACATGCCTTTGTAACTGTTGAAATGTCATAGTTTTGCACTTAGAATCAGCATTCTAGCTGCATGTGTAAAATTGCAAGTTAATTTAAAAAGCAACAAAAAACATGACAGTTAGCTGAAAGTCTGGCTTAAGGAACTTGATTTTGCTTGACAGCTACCCCCATCAGGAGTGAAACTTGAGTCACAACTGTGTTCCCAGGCCTATCTGCCTTTTGCTGGCCACACTAAGGATACGCCATCTATCTGATAATAGAATTACCTGTGCTCTACAGGAGCTCTGAACAAAGCCTGTCTTGACTCAGGTTTTATTACAGCGGTCGTAAAATGTAGCTTCCTCTTGGCAGAAGCTGGGAGGGGCACTGCCTGTGAGAGCAAGCTGGCTTGGCAGAACTGGATAAACTAGTATTTCCACCATGTGACCTGGGAAACCACACCCCTTTGTAGCCAGAATATTGTTTAGAAAAAGATGAATAACTCATGGTGCGGACATGTGAAAATTTTATAAATGATACCATAATTCTTGTGATTTTTCTGCCCACAGTTTAAGAGGTTTTTAGAACCGGTGGTATGTTCAGGGGGGTGTTAGCGGAAAAGTGGATATTACTCTAAATGTATGCATGTTAAAAATCTGAAACTTCATCAGTTAATGTCCTTACTCCCTGCACACATGTATGTAAAGTTGGGTCAATGTCAGAAATTGAAAAATCAGTTAAAAAGTCAATTATGTGCCATTTCTGAATGCAAGCTCTTAGAAACAGCAGATTTGGACAGAGACATGGCTAAATTCAGCCACACCATGTATATGTAATTTCAAACAACTGTGTAACTCTGAAATATGTATTTTGATCATATATAGATTTGGGTGCACAGATGACAGGGGAGGTTTTTCAAGAGATCATAAATGGCTGACATCACTCTGACACAACTTAGTTCCCCAATCAGGGGAGGAATGAAAGCTGGACCAATGACAAGCGAGAGGGGCAAGTTTAGTTATGACCAACACACACACCCACTTGCAGAACATATAAATGGACCACTGAAACTTAGGTAGAGACCTTCAATTCCATCTGCCGCTGGAAGCTCTGCCGGAAAAATCCATACTTACCTCCATCAAACTTCAAAGAGCCAACACTTAGACTCCAAGATAAACAGAGACTTCAGAACCTTAACCAAAAAGGTCACTGCCAGCAAGAGTATTTGTCAGCAGGCCTAAAAATCTTTTTGCAACTGAACTCTTCAGACAGCCGGCTGACGCCGTCTGAATTTTGCCAAGAACTTTTGCAAGAACCCGGTGACAGAAATATCCAAAGAGAAGGCAGGACCCGACCCAGAGAACCGGTGCCTAGCAGAGACCAGGCCATTGTATCCAGAGTGCTGACCCCGATGCTGTGAGCAGTTCCAGAGACCAGACGCTGTGCCCAGAGACCGTCCGAAGTCCAGACCTGTTGACCAGATCGTGACAAAGCCGCCTTCCTGTTTAAAATCTCTTGTGAGTACCGCCAAACTGTACCAAACCAAAGCTCTTAGTTTAAATTCATCTAATTCAATCTATTTAACCTAAGTAGAACTGCCTGATAGCTCCAAATCTGTCACCTGTCATTCTAGCTGCAAAATCTGTCACTTGTCATTTTGAGCTTTTAAAATTTCAAATCTGAAAAACGACCTTCACAAAATCGCTCATATCTCCGCGACCGTTTGTCTTAGAGACTTGCAATAACTTTCATCTGAAAGCTTAGAATCTTGGCTTTCCTACGAACCTAGAACCGCATTCTTTCCCCCTATAGTTTTACCGCAATCGCGGAACACGCATCCGCGAATTTTACCGCGATTTGCAAATTTCTCCACGTGTAAAATCAGCTGCTGCTTGCCTTCCATTTGCCAGAAAATCGTTTGCCTCATAAAAACTATCCCTGAATCATTGCAAGAGTGAGCCTGAGCTAATATTAACTAGATACCACTCACCCTGAACCTCTAGAGGGAATCAAAAGCATTTTAGCATACTTTTGACTGAATTGCCAGCACATATCAAAGCATTTTGCCTGTGTTTTCAAACTTCTGTAGTCTAAGCTTGCTGGGGTGAACTGAATCACATTTGATTGCATTTCTGAGAACTGTGTGTTTTCCTTCCATTTCCTTGCCTTGCATCAAGGGGGGAGGGGATTGCCAGAGAAAAGTGATTACATTGTTTTGTTGAAATCATATTGAGTATTTTCTATACTGCATTTCATTCAACCTTGCATTTCCTTGAACCCTGTAAAGCATTCTCTACCACATTATACTTCTGTACCTATTTACCAGTGTGCTACCTTATCCATTTCATGTCAACTCCTTATTGATTATAGAGAAGTGTGTTAGTGCCAGATTCTCTGTTGTTCATCTTTATCATATCAGATTAAGTGTGATATTCAATTATTAATTTATTATAAGGAACAAGTTACTTACCTGTAACTGTTGTTCTCCAGCATGGGTCTGGCATGGATTCACATGCTCATGAATATTCCCCGTCGTCAGGCTGGGAATCGTCGGTAAAGAAAAAACCAGTATCAGTTTCGTTTCTGATCTGTCTTTCGTAGTAATAACCAATCACTGGTCTCTGCGTCATACTGACCACAGCCAATGACTGCCCTCTACCTAAGCACCGCCTCTGGCAGCCATCTTCAGATTTGGAAGCACGTGAAGTGGCAGTATGACCAAGTGAAGAGCCGCAGAGGGGTAGGCGGGAGGGTTCGCATGTGAATCCATGCCAGACCCATGCTGGAGAACAACAGTTACAGGTAAGTAACTTGTTCCTTCTCCAGCATGGGGTCTGGCATGGATTCACATGCTCATGAATAAAGAATACATAGCAGTACACACATGCACAACCACGGGAGGTGGCAAAGGCTCAACATTAAGCATCACATCAACTCAACATTAAGCATCTTACCTCCTCACCAGGCTCACCTCAGGCGAACAGGTTGCGCAGCACTGCTTGGCCGACCCTGGACTCCTCCCTGGAATCCCGGTCGACGCAGTAGAATTTCGTGAAGGTGTGCGTCGACCTCCACGTAGCAGCCCTGCATATGTCCAGCAGGGGCACACCAGATAGGAACGCCGTGGTAGCTGCGATCGCTCTGGTGGAATGGGCTCTCGGACGGCCAGGCAGCGGTCGGTTTGCCAACCGGTGACAGCACATGATACAGCCGGAGAGCCATCTGGAGATGGAAGCCTTCGAGAGAGCCTTCCCCTGATTGACAGGTCCAAAGTTCACAAAGAGTTGTGACGTCTTCCGAAAACCCTTCGTGCGGTCCACGTAGAACTTCAGCGCTCTAGCTACATCCAGCGAGTGCAAAGTCCTCTCAGCCGGCGACGAAGGCGACGGGAAGAACACAGGTAACACCAAGGGTTCGTTGAGATGGAAGTCCGACGGTACCTTGGGCATGAAGGAGGGGTGCGTCCTGAGCACTACCCTCGTGTCGTGGAAAATCAAGTACGGGGCCTTGCAGGAAAGGGCCTGGATCTCTCCCACTCGTCGTGCGGAGGTGATGGCCACAAGAAAAGCTGTTTTCCACGATAGAAACTTCAACGGGGCCGAGTGCAGAGGCTCGAACGGAAGTCCCATGAGCTTGGTCAGCACCACGTTGAGCTCCCACGCCGGGGCCGGAGCCTTCACCGGCGGGAACGATCTGAACAGTCCCTTCATGAACTCTTTCACCAGACGATGAGACCACAAGGACGCCCGCCCCGTGGTTCTGGTGTACCGGGAGATCGCAGCAAGATGAATCTTGATGGACGCGTGTGCCAGACCAGCTTTGGCCAGCGTCAGCAGGTACGGCAGTACTTGGGGAGCCGTAATCCGTAGAGGGTTAATCTTCTGTGCGTGGCACCAGACAGAGAACCTCTTCCATTTGTGTCCGTAGCATTTAAGAGTCGAGGACGCCCTGGCCTTTGCAAGAACCTCTCTGCAATCGGCCGGTATGTCGTATCCTCCAAACTCTAGCGCTGCAGGAGCCAGGCCTGCAAGTTCAGCGACTTCGGGTCGTGGTGGAGGATGGCGCCTCCTTCCCTGGAGAGTAGATCCGCGTCCGCCGGCAGCTTGATCGGCGGGGACGCTGACAAGTCCAGAAGGTCCGGGAACCATATCTGCCTCGGCCACGCAGGTGCGACGAGGATCATCCTGCACCGTGACCTCTTGAGCTGGTTGACGAGCCGGATTAGCAGAGGCAAGGGAGGGAACGCGTAGAGGAACAGGCCCTCCCAGGGGAACGAGAAAGCATCGCCCATGCTCCTCGTCTGGGGAAACCTGCTGGCGAACCTCCGGCACTTGGTGTTCGTCGCCGTCGCGAACAGGTCGATCTGTGGTGTGCCCCACCGTCGGAAGAGGCGATCCACCAGATCCTGCCGTAGTTCCCACTCGTGGCACGAGCGCAGCTCCCTGCTGAGTGAGTCGGCGATGGTGTTTTTTATCCCTGCCAGATGAAACGGCACCAGAAAAATCCCTTTGGCGACGGCCCAATGCCACAGGTCCTGCGCCTCCTTGGACAGCGCTGGGGACCTGGTTCCGCCCTGTTTCCTGATGTAAAACATGGTGGTGGTGTTATCGGTGAAGATCCTCACCACCTTGCCCTTGAGGGACGGAAGGAAGGACCTGAGGGCCCAAAACACTGCACGGAGCTCCAGGACGTTGATATGCAGGGACTTCTCCGTCGGGAGCCAGAGTCGCCTTGCGTGCAGATTTTCGGTGTGCGCTCCCCACCCTTCCAGGGAGGCATCCGTGGTCACAGTCTCCTGGTGGGCTGGGGTCTGGAAGTCCATGCCCGCCGTCAGATGCGCGCGGGTGCCCCACCACCGTATCGCTCGTCGGAAACTCTCGTCGAGCTTGATCCTTTCCTCGAAGCTGCCTGTCGTCTGGATCCAGCGCGCATCCAGGAATTCTTGCAACGGGCGCATCCGGAGCCTGCACATGGGAATGAGGTAGATGCAGGAAGACATCATCCCGAGGAGGGACTTGATGGACCTCACTTTGGCCGCGTCGGCCACCAACATCCGTTGCACCTTGCCCAAGATGGTCCTGGTCCTCTCCTCCGACGGGGAGGCCAGAAGGGACACTGTGTCGAGCCTCGCTCCCAGAAACAGTGCGACTTGTGCGGGCACCAGGTGAGATTTGGCGTAGTTCACGGAGAATCCCAGGTCCGTGAGGAGTTGGACGGTCCTTGCCGTGTGGACCACGGCGAGCTCCCTCGTCTTGGCGCGGATGAGCCAGTCGTCCAGGTAGGGGTAGACATGAATCCCCTCGCGGCGCAGCTGCGCCGCCACCGGTGCGAGGCACTTGGTGAATACCCTGGGTGCCGACCGTAGTCCGAAGGGAAGGGCTTTGAACTGGTAATGAAGCCCTTGGACCACGAATCTGAGGAATTTTCGGTGCCCCTTTAGGATGGGAATGTGGAAGTAGGCATCCTCCAAATCCAACGACGATAGGAAGTCTCCTTCCTCCAGCTGACCCAGGACGTGCTGGAGGGTGACCATCCGGAACTTCTGCGCCTTGATGAACTTGTTCAGACGTCGCAGGTCTAGGATGGGGCGCCATCCTCCCGTCTTCTTCTTCACGAGGAAGTATCTCGAGTAGACTCCGGAGCCCCGAAGCCTCTTTGGGACGAGTTCGATGGCGCCCTTTCTGAGCATCGCCTTTACCTCCAGGAGAAGTTGAGGGACGTGAAGTTCTTTCCTGGCCACGGGGGGGACGCGCGGGCACCTTCTTTGAAACTCGAGCGCGTGGCCCCGGGCCAGGGCGTCCAGCACCCAACGGTCGGTGGAGATGGACTCCCACACGCTGACGAAGCCCGCCAGCCGGCCTCCCACCGGGGTGCTTCGGTGGGGGCCCGACCCCACGGCCGGTTCAATCCTGCTTGGACGTGGCCTTGCCGTCTTGACCTCCTTGGCGACGACGGCGGGGTCCGCTAGACTTGCCTCGTCCTCTGTAAGCCTCTTGCGACGACGAGCGGGCCGCTTGACGGTAGGAAGCGAAACCGCCGCCGGAACCTTTGGAGGCGCCCTTGCCTCCGCCGCTCCGAAAGGGCGTCCGTCGTTGCTGCAGGACTCCAAGGGCCCGGGCCGTCTCAGTATCCGCCTTGATGGCCTGAAGGGAATCGTCCACTGTCTTCCCAAACAGGTTGTTCCCGTCAAAGGGCATGTCCAGGACTCTGGTCTGGACGTCCTGCCGGAAGTCCGTAGCTTTGAGCCATCCACGACGTCGAAGGCAAACGCCGTTGCCCAGCTGGCGGAACCCAGTGTCGGCGATGTCCGTCGCCACGGTGATGGCGTGGTCCGAGGCCACCTCACCTTCCTGCAGGATCTCCAGGGCCTCCGCCCTCTTGTCGTCCGGCAGAAAATCCAGCAGGGGAGCTATCTTGTACCAGAGCTCCCTGTCGTAGCGGGCCACGATAGCCAAGGCGTTGGCCGCTTTAATCGTCGTCGCTGCCGACGAGATGACTCTACGTCCCATAGCATCCAATTTCTTTCCCTCGCCGTCCGGCGGAGACGACGGAATCCGGGGGTAGGCTGCGCCCGGAGGCATAGGGGGGCCGTGTCCGGGACCCGGTACTTTTTCTCGTACCGGTCTCTTCTAGCTGGCGTCGTGGAAGGGTTCTTGAGGAGGGAAAGGCCCTCATCCCAAATGTCGTCCAACAGAGGCACTGCGAGGACCGTCTTCCTCTTGGCCTCGCGCCGCTGATAAAGGAAGCCTTCCTTTTTCTTCTTCTCAGGGCAGAGTTGGAAAAGCTCGGAAGCCCTGGAGATCATGGAGTGGAAAGATCCGATCTCGTCGGGCGGAGAAGCCCTGGTGGGAGGTGACGACGGAAAATCCTCGTCGTATGCCTCGTCGTCCGTACCCGTCGCTGCCGTGTCAGTCCCCGTATCATCCCCTCGGGTGGACGGGGAGGAGGGCTGGACGGGGCGCGACGGTTGAAAAGGAGGTGGTGGATGGATCCTTCTTTTCTTGGTAGGGGGAACACCAGAAGGTCCCGGTTCTGGATCCCCCGACGGGAGAGGTTCCTCCGTCGGTAACGGTAGCCTCGTCCTTATCTCGGAGCATAAGGACTGTATGGCCAACAAAATGGCCGCCGAGTTGTCTTGCGGCGCTGGCAGAGGGGAATCCGACGGGCGAGCAGGGGCCCCGTCGGTATCCTCGACGATGTCGTCGTCGTCACCTGCGTCGGGGTCCGTTCCGACGGGCTGGCCTTCTTCCACGCCTAGGCCGTGGCTTAAGACCTCGATCAGCTCCTCTTCTGAGGTTGAGGCCGAATCTACGACGACGCCCTGCCCCCCCTTCTTCCCCACGGAGGGTTTCACAGGGGTCCTATCGATGGGCACAAAAGAAGACTCCCTCCGAGGAGGCAGGGAGATTCTGGGCCCTGAGGTCGCCACCACTGGTGCAGCCACCACAGGCTGAGCCAGGGCCGCCGCGACCGTTTCGATAGAGGGCTTGGTCGGATGGATCAAGGCCTTCACCACCTTAGGTGCGCTCACCGCCTTATCCTTGAGGGAGGGGGCACTGCCACGCTCCTCCTCTGCCTTAGAGCTCGACCGGGGCCTCTCCAGGAGCTTCGCCGGGTGCTCGGCCTTCCTCTTACCCGACCCAGAGCGTTGGCTCGTGGTCGATGGTGCCGGGGAGGGTGCGCCCTGCCTGGCGCCCGTAGAGCCCGACCGTTCGGCGCTCCCGGTGCCAGCGGACTCGCGGTGCTTGGCCTTATGTTGGGCCCCCGTCGCCGGGGCGCCCTCAAAGGTCTTAGAAGACCGCTCGGATTTCTTCTTCTTCTCGCCAGACGGGCTCTTACCCTCCAGCCAGTTGGCGAGACGTTGATGGCGGTCCTTCATGGTCCGTTCCGACATGTTGCCGCAAAACGCACAGTCCTTCTCCACGTGCGTCTTGTCCTCATGAAGGCAGTAAAGGCAGAAAGAGTGTTCGTCCTCCTTAAAGACGTTCTGCAGCTGGCATCCAGGGCAGACCCTGAACAGCTTTCCGGGCGTCGAGCTTCCCTTCTCCTGGGCCATCTCCGAGACCGGGCCTGAGAAGCTTCTGGAGTCCTCCGAAGTGTAGCTCGACGAAATCTTCACCCTTGAGGGGCACAGATGAATCCGACACGGGTCCCCGTTGATCGGATGTAGGATCGGTGGAGCTTGAGGCTCTTTTGACCGAAAGAATCGAAGTTTTTTGTGAAAAAGCGCGAAAAATAGCACTAACGCTCGAGAGCAATAGCACGAGGATCCCAACACATGAACGTGCGGTAAAAATCTGAAGATGGCTGCCAGAGGCGGTGCTTAGGTAGAGGGCAGTCATTGGCTGTGGTCAGTATGACGCAGAGACCAGTGATTGGTTATTACTACGAAAGACAGATCAGAAACGAAACTGATACTGGTTTTTTCTTTACCGAGGATTCCCAGCCTGACGACGGGGAATATTCATGAGCATGTGAATCCATGCCAGACCCCATGCTGGAGAAAGTGTGATATATATATCTATTGTTTAAATTATCAAATAAACCTTTTAAACTTGCAAAACAGAACTACTTCTTGGCTCAGTGGGGTCAGGAGGATTCCAAGAGAGGGGTGTTATATAGGGGTAGTCATCCAGAACGCATGAACTGGACATAAAGATATATCAATTAGGGTTTTCATTCAGTATTCTAGACTAGGCGTTGACTTAGCTGTAGTGTTGAATTGAATCCTCTTACATTCCATATGTGGTGGGATTGCCCAGTGATACAGACCTACTGGACAGAGGTCCTTAGTTGGAAGATGAAGTTGTGGGTATTCCCCTAGAACTAGATCCCCCCTCCAGAGCCTATTGGGAGTTCATCCGGTGGAGAGTGGGGAGGAGAGGTTTCCGAGATTATGGGAATCAATGCTACGAGTGGGTAGGATCGTACTGGCACAAAAATGTCCCTGGGAGCCCCCGACAGAGCGGTCCGGAAAAACAAACTTAGGGACATCTACACGATGTAAACGACCATGTGGGAACGTTTCATGAGGAATGGCGCCCATGGATTGGGTAGTGGTTATTTACAGAAGCAAACATTTGAGTTTTGGGGAATTGGAGGGGGCTTTCAGTTGTTATTGTGTTTTTTTGCTATAAGTCATATGCAGTAACAGAAAATTATGACAAAATGACAATTTAAAAAAAAATTGTAACCTTGGCACACAGACTTATATGGCTGCATGTCACAATACATTAAACATCACTTAAAATGGCAGGCCTCATCAAATCCATTAGGAGCCTTTACCCTGAACACTATGAAGATTGATAGTTCCCGCAGCTCTAAGGCGTTGGGCCGCTCTGACTCCATGGCACCAGCTATGTTATGGAGCACTTGCTGCTGCTCTGCACTCCATTGATCTAGATATATTCAGGGGCATATTAAAATGCATCTTTTTATTCAGTATTTCTTTTCTGTGCATTCTCTCCCTCCCTCTCCCATGATTGCAGTTTATAACCATCTCGTGCTTGGGCACCCTCAGGTCATAGCGCTTACACCACTCCGCTGGGTTAGAAGTCCAAACACAAAAACAAAGTACATGGGCAAAATGCATTAAGAAACAGTGTTATAGCCAAAGGCAGTGTGCAGCTCCCAAGATACTTGCCATACTTTCCTGGAGATAAAATCAAAAAGGAGGGCTCTGAAGCATCCCAACCCAGGAGAGCCACGTGAGCCGCTAAGATTACTACATGAATAGTTTCTAACAGAGACCTATGGAGAAGATCTCTTAATGAAAAACAAAGACTAGGGAAACAAAATACCAGCAAAAAGTGTAGATAAATGCTCAAGCTAGCAAAAGAAACACTAAAAATGGAATTCTGACTCGACCCTAATGTACTTCACAGTATTCAGTTTGTCATAGATTTTTACATGCACTTTTGGCATACACGAAAGAAGTTAGCAAACAGTTTGTTGGGCAGAATTGCATGCAGTACCCTCTGCGACCACCACATACAATTAGGACTACAGGTGTAAGCAAAACCAAACTTTGGTATAAGTCTGTACTACACAGTTTTTGGTCGCGAGCTGAGCAGCCAGGATTATCTCAAGAGAGAATGTGAGCAGTAAAAGTATGTTACACATAGGTCTTACAATCACAGTGGTTCAAGTAGACCCTTCCACTCAAGGTTTCTTGGTAAAACACCAATTTATTACAGAGTCATTTAGAAAACATTCACTAGAAGGAGGCAACTTAATATACACAAATACACTTCAATATCAAAACAATACATTTGGGTAAATTAGGCTCCCCTGAAATAGGAGCAAAATGGCATTTCAGTTAATAAAATAGATCACAAATACTTTTAGGCAGTGCAAATAGTTTGTTCACTAGAGGACTCAATTCAGTTCAATAGGCCTAAGCCAATGTCAACGGGCTAGTGTCTTGGATAAAAAAGAGAAGTTCTTGTAGTAAACGGTAAAGTCTTTGCCAAAGTTCTCAGAAGTAGTTTGTATGAAAAATAATCATATGTTGGGTCACAAGCTGATTAGGGCTGCAAGTTGAGAAAGTTCCACAAACTTTCACTGCAAGAGGTTAAGTTCTCTCAATCGGGTTGGCACAGTACCTTAAGAAGAAAAGATGCAGCTGAAGACGTTGGTTCCTGGCAGTTCCTGCAGATCCCGCTGTTCCTGAGCCTCAGGTGTGGGGACAAGAGGGAGGATGTCGGGGGACTCCTGCACTGCACGGGGACTGGTCAAACAAGCATGCAAAATGGAAGATCTTCGGTTTAAGTAGCTGTCGTCAAGCATACAAGCTGGAGTCCTTCCCTCTGGTTAATCCTAACCAGCTCTGAGAATCGTATCCAGGTGGCTTATGAGTTCATTGGTCCCACCAACTGAAAGGAAGACGTCATCCTTGAAGGGGCTCATCTGTCGAGATGAACTTGGCAATTCGGACCTGCAGCAGGGCTTCACAGGGCAAACGTCTTCCAGCTCGTCTTCGGTTCCTTTGTTCCAGTGGTCGACTCTGCTTTCCAGTCCAAGAGACTCCTTTTAAAAAGTTCTCTTCCTTTCATTCGAGCCTAGCTGCCACTCACCCATCAGGGTGGCTGTCCTTGCCGAACAGTCAGCCAGCCAATCACGCTAGAGTGCATTTGGGTCTCCTAGGAGACTAAGCACAGGGTGTTTCGGGCATCTCCCTCACTTCAGTCCTGAAGCCAACCAAAGGCATAGAAACAAAGGGACCAAACCTGGCTTGGCGCCCAGAGACAAACACTAGAAAGGCATTTCCAAAAAGAAACTGCAAAAAAAAGAAGTCCGGGATCTGTTTAAACAAAGGGGCTTAAGGAGCCATCTTGAAAAACATGGCTCCCGTGATTTTTAGCTTCCGGAGTTCGCGGTCGGGAAAAATCATGGTAGTTCGTTGTAAAACCACTGCCATCAGCCATTTTGATAGAAAAGGCTACCATTTGACTGCTACATGAGTTTCTAGACACAGGGGATACTAGATAACCCCTCCAGCACTCCATTTTAAGATAGTGTGTGCTGGTCTAGGAATTTAAAAAGACTAGTAAAGTCAATTTAACCTTTCATTCTCTGGAAAACAGTAGTTCATACCAGAGAATGAGAGAATGTATTTAAACCTTTGGTAAGTCTAAAAGACATCCCTGCGTCACTGCACTGAGGGTGCTATGTAACACAAAAAAGATGCCTATGGAGTGGTCTAAAACTCCATAATCAAAGAACACAAGAGTAAAACACATCAAAATGCATGAAAGAGTAGGGGAAAAAAGGCTTGCACGTTTTCCAGGTAACAATAATCAAGTCCTCAAAAATCCAGCAAAGTAAAGGGAATTAACACATTTATGAGAATTCTCCCTAACAGTTTCTCTAAAGATTAGTCCAGATGGATTAGAGAAGCATGTCCACTATCTATTCTAGTTGTAGCACAAGTTGAGTTTCTGGCTGGTTCCAGAAATTAGAGCAACTGGGAGAGGTGGCACAATTTAAGTTAGCTCCATTTGTTGATATTTTGATTTATCTGACCAAATCTGCGGGGACCCCCAAGCCTAGACACTGCACAACTGGACAACTGTTATGCTGACAAATTGGTTGTATTCAAAAGATTGATTCCTTTTAATAAGGGAAATAGGAATAACATGCTGTGTGCGGCTAAAGAAAATCAGTATTAGGGATTAAACATACCTATTCTATCTGAACCGTGATTCTGTTCTTTAAGTTGAACGCTGACACATTGGGTAGAGGGCTTCTTTTTAAATACATTTTCTGAGAAGTGATCACTTTCTATTCACTATGGAATCGATCAAATGACTGCTATTCGAACCCTTACAGAATTTGATAGGAGTAAATACAAATCTTGTGCAGGTCAGAAAAGCTTGTGTGTAGGATGGTGCAACATGTGAAAGGCATAGCATCGCTCACAAGCTCAAGAATCATTCCTGTCTTTTTCAAGAAAAATAGTGGCCTACTGGCTGATGGACGACAGGGAAGCATTATTACTGGTATTGCCTGATGGGGGTCATGCAAAACTATACTGGTTAATTAATAGATGCCTACTGATGTCCAGTAGTGACAGTTACTACAGATATTGCTTGTAGGAGGACATACTTCTACTGACCGATTGTGGGGGTTCTGAATGTCCATTTGTATGCGTTGGTAGCCTATATTAAAAAAAATATATATACATTTTATTGCATTGTATTGTTTATTTATAACTTAACACCAGCAAGTGTTTTCCAAGCGTGAGATCCGGATTCGAACCGGAATTGCGCTGCGTTGTCTTGCTTTCAAGACAAACATGTTTGCCCCTGACCTATCCTTCCTCCTATTCATGTTCAATGATGCCCTATTTGTGTTGTGCATGTGTGCCGAATACCAGCCCAAGCACACATGCACTAGACAAGTAACAGTGGCTTAATCTAACCTCATTTTTGCTGGGCATAACAATGAAATTAGTCCATACAAAAAATCCATGTGCTTTGAGGATTAATTGCTGAGCAGATGACAAAATAACTAGTAAATAATAGTATGTACTCACAGAGGAGAGATGCTGGATTGCTAGGCGTTCCATCTGAAGGAGTGGTTGTCGTCGGTACCCCACTGCTCCGGCTGTTGCCGATCCCATCGGCTGTGCCACTACTATTCTCTGAAGGGGCACTGTTGGAGGTAGATGGCTGAACAGGTGTCGCCTGAGATACGGGGGTAGAGGCAGCAGTGGCAGCAGTAACAGCAGCACCAGTGGCTGACGAAGAGGCAGATGTTGGATCCTGTGTTCTAAAACAAAGATGCAAACACATTATCTTTAAAAAATCAAATCTGCTGGATTTGAAAATGTAAAAAGAAATCGGGTATGTCTAAACAGATGGGACATAATGGTTATAAAAGCCTGAGAGAGAAGGTCCAAAAGGTACCCCCCTCACTTCTACATCAAGCTACATGGAATTGTAAGCTATGCCTTCTGCCATCTCTTACATCACTATTCTCAGATAGTACAATTAGGGATATTGACACCAGCATTGATAACTAAGATCAGGCTACAACAGTTGGGTTATTTGAACTGAACCAAACTAGTCAAAAAAGCTTGGAAAGGAAACGTAAACAAGAATTATAAGCAGAGTACAAAAGTAATTAATTTATTTGCTATAACGGTCAAATATTTATCATAAGATTGATCCTGACTAAATTAAGACTGGAACGGGACTGAGTGTAGTATTGTTCTTGGAAACACTAACATAACTTATTAGAATTACATTTATTTGGTGGGTTCGGGGGCGGGGGATATGCTGTCCCATTATATGGGACCACTAAACTTGCTTAATCGCTCTGTCAGGGGCCCCTTGGGTTTTTTTTTAGGGTACAACTTTTTGCGGTCCACAGGATTTCCACTGACGTTTTGCAGCCACTCAAAACAGTTTTTAGAGTAACTGGCCATAGCATAGAGCTCACCCATAGCCCGGCCCTGCACCCTTTGATTGTGCTTTGAACTGATTCAGCCAGGTTCCGGGCCCTATACAGACAAATACGCTGCTAAGGTAGACCTGGGTGTGTGGCATTAAAGGTGAGCCTCATTAGCTGGCTGTAAAAACCGTTGTGCGAGTGACCTTGTGTGTCATTGGGGGACTGGCTCATGCCAATGAGGAACAGGGAGCTCTGATAGTTTATCCAAAACCTGAATCAAGGTGCGTGGAAGATCTGTCAAGTCGTAGTGTCAGGAGTGAGACCGGTGTAGGGCCCCCAACGAGTCCACACACAATAACACACAATAGTTCAGCTTAGACCGCATGTTTAATTTATTAGGTCTTTCATAACACACAAGAAAAGAAAGCAGCAGTTGGTACTATGGCACAAACTATATTTAACAAATATATACATTCACCAGTAGGTTCACTTAGAATACATCAATCAATAACTAACCAGGTGAAACAGGTAAGCACTCTGATGCAGGTTAACCCCTAAGTGCTACGGACAAGGTATATCGTCCTCAGTACGTTTGCAGTGCGGAGGACGAGATACCTCAACCTTTTTAGCACTTTCGTTTGTGCGATCACTGCTTTGCAGTGATCGCACAAACTGGAAATCCAACCCCAGGGCTATGCGAGGATGAGGAGATTCCTCCTCACAGCCCAGCAGTTGGATTTCCTTCAGGTTTCACGCCAGTGCGCATAATGCCCGCTGATGTGACAATGGATGTAAATTTCACTGCTGCAGCCATTTCTTGCATCGGCAATGAAAAGGAAGATGTTCCTCCCTCTATATCCAGCATTTCTATGCCGTTTTGATCGAGGGAGGGGTCGTTGGAAAGGGGAGACTCTACCCTTTCCAAAGACACCATTGTTGAAGAATTGCTGGGCGTGGGCCCAGCAATGCCCCTAGAACACCAGGGACACTTTTTTGAAGTCGGGGGTGAGGGCGCCGCTTAGTATATAAACGGCTCCCTTCCCCTCCTGCCCTGCCCCTAAAGCATGGCAGTGCGTTTTGCCTGCCCTGGGGGCAGATGGGCACACCAATGTGCCCATCAGGGATATTTTTTTATATAAAAGGGGAGTGGCCCTCTTCACCCCCCCTGCCCCAACTGGATGGGGCATGTCATTTAGCCCTCCCTGGGGGCAGATAGCAATCTGCCCATAGGAAGAGGCAAATGTGTATTCACTGAGGGGGGTCACTAGACGACCAGGGATGGTTTTTATAAGGGAGGGGACAAGGGGGGATCCCCCCAGACCAAATGGATGGGGAATGTAATTTAGCCCTCACTGGGGGCAGATTGGCAGTGTAAACTACCAATCTGCCCCTAGGGAGAGGCAAATGTGTTGGTCACTAGATGGGGTGTGGTGATAGGAGCTTGAGAGTTATGATTTTCTTTGCTGGGCTGACCAGATAATGAACGTTTTCTTTTGTTTACAGGGTTTTTATGCAAGAAACAGCAGCATGGTTATTCAAGTCTGGTTTTGTCTACGGTTGGGGCCTAATGTCAATGGAGTTGGTGGGGCTGGATTGTTGGTGTGGGCAGTCTGGGGAGGTGTTCTGGAGGGCTGGAACATAATTGCAGGGTCAGGCCACAAATTGCCCCCCCATGCCAGCAGAACATTGGTGTTTCCCTGGGAGCAGCTGTTTCCCATGCCCTAAGTGAGTAAAGTATGTACTGAGCTCCATATAGCTGCTTTGCAAATGGCGTCCAGCGGGACCTTTGCGATAAAAGCCAAAGTAGCTCTTGTACCCCCCCCTAGTGGAGCGAGTACTGAATTCCCCTGGAACATGTTGTGATGTTAGGAACATGTACCGCGGGAGTGCCCACTTCCATATTTGCTTTGCTAGCCTGGATAGATTTGGAGAATGTGTACCGCCCCGCTTGTTTATATAAAACATTGCAGTGGTGCCGTTTGAGAATTTGTACTGATTGATTTGTCAGTTGTGCTTTGAAGGCTTGTAGCACTTTGTGTACTTCTAGGAGTTCCAGCAGGTTAATGTGGTTCTGTGCTGTGATTTGAGTCCACAGACCATGCGCTGTGAGATGAAGGTGATGGGCCCTCCACCAGGTGACAGATGCGTCCGTTTTAACAACCGATTGCACCGCAGGTCGTAGAAGGGGTTTCCCTTCAATAGATTCTCCTTTGTACACGAGCGCAGAGCTTGTACTAGGGTTGGCAAAACGACCACTAGATCGTCCCACTGACTGTTTGCCCGAGACCAATGTTTCGCCAACCACTCTTGTATTGGGCGCAATTGCTTTGCGTACGGTTATCTGGCAACCGGCTAGATAGAGTTATCTGCAGCAGTATGTTTTGTACGGTTTCCTTTGATGGAAAGTCTAGACCCTCTTCTGTTTTATGACAGCTCTTAGGAACGTTTTGGTACAAGGCTCGAATTTCTCGTTGATTGAGAAATACACTTGAAAAATTAGATTGATCATTGGGTACTTTGCTTGCAAATTTCGGGATTCTCTCCTGTGATCAGCCAGTCATCCAGGTAAGGTACACTGGGATTGACTCCCAGCGTAGGTGCGCCGCCAGTAGCTTGGAGAATACCCTTTGAGCGGATGCTATGACGAAGCAAAGCACCTTGAATTGGTAGTGCTGGTTTGCCATCTTGAAACACAAGAATTTTCTGTGCATTGGGAAGACTGAAATATGAAAAGTATGCATCTTTCATATCCAAGGTTGCCATGTAGCTCCTCAGCTTTAGCAGTGGGATTACTTCCTGTAGCGTTGTCATGCAGAATTTCTGTGGCTGCGTTTGCAGGGCGCAGATCTAAGACAGGGCGCATCACGCGATCTTTTTTTGCAGCACAAGGAAGTACATTGAATAGACAACCTTGTTTACCTGGTTCGCTGGGACTTCTACGGCATCCATTAATAGCAGCGACACCACCTCTTCCAATAGGATGCGCTTTTCTCCTTTAGTGGTGGTCCTTTGCCTTGTGGGATGGTTGGCGAGTTGCTGTAGCAGTTCTATACAAACCGTACGCCAGGGTTGAAAGTACCCACTTGTCTGAGGTAATTCCCTTCCATACGTGGGTAAAGTATGTTATGCAGCCTCTTACTGGAGTGGCATGGGAGGGACCCTGTAGTGGGTGGTCATTGTTTGGGCGGTGTTGAGCAGCCTCTGGAAGAGGAGGATCTACCCCTGCCGTGAGATCTTCTCTGGCCTATTTAAAAACCTTGAGAGGACTGTACCTGTGGTTAGGCTCGGGACGAGCTCTAACCCTGGTTATACCCTGACCGCCGTTGTGGGTTTTGCCCGCTAAAGCGGCGAAAATGATAACCCTCTCTTTGGTTGGAAGGTTTATTAGTAATTTGCCCTAGTGCAGGTATTGTACTCTTTGGCGCTCTTGAGGGAGTCTCTACTGCCTTGCTGAACAACACGTTTTGCTCTATGGCCATATTAAGAAGAGTGGCTTGTGTTTCGAGCTTAAACCCAGACTGGCTTAGCCATATGTGGCGTTTGATTAACGTGCCCTCAGCAATTATCCACCACCACATTATCTGCTGCATCTAGGTTGTTCTTAAGAATGCATTTTGCAACAGCTTTACCTTCTACAACGAGAGAGCCAGTTGAGACTTAAGGGGCTCTGCGGCTGAAGCTATTTGTTCGGCCAACGCATCCCACTTATGGCAGTTGTAGCTGGCCAGTAAGGTGCTATTGTTGGCGATTCTCACCTGGTAAGCTGCCCAAAAGGCTACTTTCCTACCAAAAGCAGCTATTTCTTTTAAACTTTCTTTATCCAGGGGTCCTTACGAAGAGGCTAAAGGTGTTTGTGCTATTTTTCTATTGGTTCTAATCACTAATGATTATGGTTTTAATTGTCCCCTGATGTAAAGGGGGTCTGAGGGAGCTGGCCGGAAGACTATAGGCGGTTTCACAGCCTGTGTTATATTAGGGGTCACTAGAGAGGGCTGAATTCGCCTGTGTACAGAATGGAGAATTGGAATAAATTGGGTAGTGGCCTTTTTATCTCCCAAAATGTTTTCAACAAAGTCCTGGTCTACCTGGGTCTCCTGCAGATCTAGCTTAAAATGTTCTGCTGCTTTTAGAAGCAGATAGTTGTATTGAATTTGATTGTCGACCGGTGAGTCTGCCACCGGTGGGTCTGAATGATCAGGCGGCTGTATAATGTAGAGGTGCTCGTCATCGTAAAAAACTGGTCTACATCCCCCATGTCCCCTTGTTCTACAGTGTCAGTGCATGTTCCAATGTCCTGGAAGTCCTGTGTCGACTCATAACAAGCAAGCTGCCCTGGGTCCTGCTGAGAGGAGGGTGCTTGTGTGGTGTGTGCGGGATCTCTTTGTGGGGGCTGTGTAACTGGGGCTCCACTAGGTGGTCTGCTGCGTGGAATACCCTGAAGGTTTACTAACACCTCTGGGTGGTTAAAGAAATTGGCCAGTGAAGACATCCATCTCATGTCCTTATCTATGTCTTCTGCAGACCATTGGGATGAACTTGGGACACTAGAGGGGGCAAGAGGGGTGTGTGTTGGATCAGGTACAGGGATTTTTGTGTGCCTCATTGCGCCTGAAATGGTCCCCTCCCCTTGGGTCATAGTATCTAAACTAGAGCCCTCTTTTAATGTCTTTGAGGATTTGTAATTTTTCGATGTCCCACCTTTTAGTAGCATGTCCGGGATGTATTTTTTGATGAGCGCACTAATCTTCGAGCTCTGGTCTTCGCACAGGCCTTCAATGGGTCTTTTGACTGTCGTTGATCGGTATGCAAGAGGGCAGTCAACGTGTCTTTTTATGCTCGGTCGTCCGCGTGTGTGGACTTGGAGGTTTTGTGCTCAGCGTTAGATCCGGACTTGCCGGTCGATTTCGGGGGCCCGTCGTGAGGCGACGGCGAGCGCGATGGCCCAGGGAACAGGGAACTGTCGGCCCTCCCCCTTGACGCTGTGTGCGTCCTTCCGGTCAGCACTGAAGTCGACTTTTGGCCGTGGGTTGCGTGCTTTGTGTGGTGATGTTTGTTTGTGCCAGTGCCGTCGGGTGTTGTCCTCGTAGCAGAGCCACCGGCTTGCGTGATGGGGTCGGGGGCTTGCACGCGGGTATCTGACGGATCTCGTTCGCCTTCTGCGTCACTAAAGGCGCTGATGCGGCCATCACTGGAGGCACCCTCAACGTCCATGGCGGCTTCAGCCTGCATGGCATGGTGGGCCCAACGCTGTGTCTTACGGTCCTTAAGAGTCTTGGGCTTGAAGAGCTTGCAAGATTTGCAGTGGCCTTCATTATGGTCCCTTGGAAGACAAAAATTGCACACCCGGTGCAAGTCTTTCGAGGGAAATTTTCAGTTGTAAGATGGGCAAAATTGAAATTGTGTATTCTCCGTAGGGTATGGGGAAGAAAGCCTGGTAAATTGGGTGGGTAGAGAAGGGAATATGCATTCTCATAGGGAAAAGAAATGAACCACTCCCACTCTCCCTACTGTGAGGGCCGAGGCCGTCTGAAGTTCGTTGAGATGAATTAGAACAGTCGTCGACAAAAGCCGTTGCCGAAGGTCCTGTAATGGAAGGCTAACGAAGGACAGTAAGAGTATACGATAATTAATAATGTATGCAAGTAATAGCGATAGCCCGAAGGAACTCCGCTTTGAGCGACCGACAATGATGGCACAAAAAACTATGAGGGACCGTGACGCGTGAAGCACCATGGGAACAGTAGACGGTTCCTGCTACTTAGCCTGTAACAAGCTTCTCAATAAGCATTTTCTTTTGTAACCAGTCTAGTAAATGCCATGCATTGCAGCATTCAGCACCTGCTCACAATAAGCAGGATCTGATTTTTGGGGTGGGGGCCCCCCAGGCCAAACAACCTCCCATCCCCAAAAATTTCACTAAAATGGCATATGTTTTGCAGTCTTTGCAGAAAAATTGGTGCTGGCTTGCACCAATTTGCACCCAAGCAAAGCAAAACAACATTCCTCTACATTGTTAGTGGCAAACCTGGGGGCATGGGAGGACTGGCCCAGTGCATGTTGGCCAGCCCTCATGAATCCTTGCTGCTTCCCGTTGGGGGCGTGGGACAGTATTGATGGTCTGGCCCCATTTTGCCAGCTCTGGGAAGCAGAAAGGAGCATTAGGCCACCAGGGAAAGGATGATGGGGTGGGGTTTCCACAACGGGCTAAACAGACACCCACCTCCATCCCTGAAAATTGTCACAAAAGGTGACACAAGGTTTTGCATTCTTTGGGGGCAGATGGGTGCTGTATTGTACTGATCAGTAAAACATGCTGGTGTATACAGATTGGTGTACTTGGGAAGCAAAGGACTGGACCTGTGGGCCAGCCCTACCAGGAAGGTTACGTTATGCTGATTTATACCGCGCACCGCTACCACCCAGGGGCAGTCTCCAAGCGTTCAGAACCAGGAGGAACTGGCATCTGTGTGTGGTTTTGCATGTGGAAGTTGGTACGGGAGGCCCCATGCTTTATAACCGTATGACTCAGGGCCTTGGGTGTGTGCTAGTGATTGTGTGTTGTGTGATGTTGGGGTGGGTTGTGCACAGGTGGCCGTAGCTGTAAGACTATCTGGTGTCTTGGAATTTCTCTTCCCTACTATGCCCCCCAGGAGGTGCAGATCCTTGCTGCTACCCTGGTGGGACAGATTTGGGGGTATTTTCCACCATTTTGCCACACCCAGGGAGCAGCAGTGGCTACTAAACCCTCAGGGATTCCTTATAGGAGAGAAAGGAGGGGCCACTTGCCAGACAAGCAGGCTTCTCCCCTCTGGACTCAAAAAGGATGGATCATACAATCTTTGCCCTCTGAGGGAGCCTATCGGCAGCAGAATCTGCCAATCTGCCCCTAGGGAGGGGCACATTTCATACAGCCGCCCTGCAGCTCTGGCCGGGCTGTGTTTCAGCTTTTCCCTCCAGGGAAGGACGTGGGCCATGCCGGGGCGCCATGGAACTGCTGCTGGGCTGGGGCTAGGCCACATGCGAGGCAGACTCCCAGGACTGGGGCAGCACCCCCGGCTGACCTAGAGCTCTGGTTGGGCTACTTTACAGCTGTTCCCTCCGAGGAGGGATGTGGACGCTGCCAGGGCTCCCTGGAACCGCCACTGGGCAGGTGGTGTTTTGCTAGAATTTCGGTCATCTCACAGTGGGAAACATGGGAAAATAGTGTATTTTGTCACATTTACAACTTTGCAGTGCATTCCGGGTAAGCGATTCTAGCACGATTCACGCATCGGAGACCTCTTTGGATTCCCACTGTCTTTTCAGAAATGCATGGGGTTCCCAGTTTACCTTGGAGGCAGCGGCACCCCAGGAGCGAATCAATGGTTGGGTTGTCCACAAGGCAAAAATCCAGTCTTCCCAAGGCGTTTGGTGTCAATGTAGGACGGTAAAATTGTGTTCCCCGTCTGTTTCTATGGTTTCCCAATGGCTAATACATCAAAATAGTGTATTTTCAACTTTTCCCATTTGCCGTGCATTCTGGGTACAAAATGATTTTTCGATCAACAAAATCCAGACTATTTGGCTTCCCCTGGGTTGTTTCTTTTCAAAACTGCATGGGGTTCCAACTGTCCTTGGTGGTTGTGCTGCCAGAGTCCTCAAAACATATGCTTGGTGCAAGCCCAAATATGTTATTCACAGAGGATTTCCAAGGTGGCAGTTTAGCTCTTTCCCTTCGTCACAGAACAGTGCACCCACATACGTGAAGAACCATTTTCATCGAGGCACCTGTGGCAACTTGAGAAGGTAGGGCATGCACGGTTTGCTGCGCATTTCGTGTTTTCCCAGTAGCAAGTACAACACACTATATTTTTTCAACTTTATCATTGCCATTCATTCTGGGAAGGAAATTACTATAACAATGCATGCTGGGTGTATTTGAATTCCCATATGTGGCTTCTTTTCAAAAAAGTATGCATGGTTACTCCATTTGTGGGGGAAATGCCTCAGCCCTAAATCTATCGGCTGCCCATAGGATCTAATACACTTTTGCCAGAGCATTTGCCATACCCATGATTTAGCCATTTCCTTTGAGGCCAGGGACAGTGCACCCACACGTGAGGTACCATATTATATCGGGATACCTCTGAGATGGTAGAACGTTTTCTCTTGGTTGTGATCAAGTTTTTTCATATATTTCCTACTGCATCCCTTTCATTTCACTAATGTGCCCTACATTTAGTCACTGCCTTAGGCACTGTACGCTGTTCTGACCTGCGCAAGTCACCTATCCTTCAAAAGATCAGCCTGTACTCTTTCAAAAATGGTATGCTTGCCATTCTTCACCACATTGGTTTTCGTTATTTTCAAATGCTAAATACGTCCGTTTAGGCAGTGAGCATACAAATACTGTGTACCATGGCTTGGTTTTTGGCTCGTGGTATTACTTGTTTTGTGAAACATTACCAAAAGTGGTCTACAGGTTCTTCAAAGAGATCCTCACCCTGATCATAAGGGTGCTGAGGGGCATCCTCTGGTTCTGTCAGATCAAATACCTCCTCCTGAGTAGAGTGACTGAAGGTCCTTTGAAATGTAGACCTCATAGGATATAGGTCATCCTCTCTAGGTCTCTTGGGAGTGAAACGTTTTGGTAAAGTCCACAAGTTTTGAAAGTTTATTCATGTACCCCTCAAACATGTCCCTGCTCCATAAGGATGACCCAGAGTGGTGTAGGAGGGAGGGTGGTGGGGTGGCCCTTCTTGGGGGAACTGTCTCTTTAGGCTGTCAGGCTTTGTCTGCCAGGGTGTTAGACAGGGTCTAGGAACCTTCAGAATACTCTTCCTGACCTTCTGTATGTGTCTTTCGAAGTGTCTCTGGGCCCATTTGCCGCAGAGATGATGTTTGCGAGACTCGAGGATCTCTGGCGTATCTTGAAGGGATTTAGACAGCCCTGGCGGCTTTGTCACGGTTTTCGACATTGCCGAAACCGGTGTCAGCGCGCTTTTCTGAGGAGTCTCTGCACTTTTATGAATTTTGGTGCCGACGCCCTTGTCACTGAAATACCCGGACGCATGCCACCTAGACGGTTGCAGGGTGGGCTGCCGACACACTGGATCGGAGGGTTCTCGCGAAAATATCTGCGTACCTGTTGGATCTTTGACCGTCCCGAGGAGTCCGTCGAGGCCGTTCGAGGGGTTGTGCGGTTTCCTTTGTGTGTAGTGCGTGCGTCCCTGTCGGGGTGTACACTCCCCATAGCAGAACCGGTGTCCTGCCTGCCGAGGACGGACGACTCAGAGCGTGGCTGCTCCGAAGATAGGTTGATGGCTTCCGCGTCTGAGCCACGGCTGTCGCTCAATTCCTTGCCACTCTCAGCACCTGTGGCGGCGTGGGAGCTACCCTCAGCCTGCATCATGGCATATGCCACCCACCGTTTAAATCGCCGTTCTTTTATAGTCTTCAGATGTAAAACATTGCACATTGCAAGACCAACGGGACTCCTTGTGGTGATCTCGAGGTAGACACTTATTGCACCTCCGGTGCGCGTCTTTCCTGGGATATTTGCCTTTACAAGAAGGGCAACATTTAAAAAGTTGTCCTGTCCATAGCTCAGGTTTATAGCGACAGCAAAACCAGAAGGGAAAAGGGGAGAAGAAAATGCATTCTTGAAAAGAAACAAGAGCCCCGGACCCCACTCTCCCTACTGTGTAGGTCCTGGCCTGAGGGCCGAGGCCACGTGGTTGACCATATCGACCTGAGCACCAGCCAGCCAAGTCTGGAGATGTCTTCTGCGGTCTTCGGCGTTGGCTGTAAGTAGTCAATGGAGGGGACGAATAATACACAATGACCAAAGGTCGTGGACAAAATTATTATAGCCATTTTTATCCGAGCTCTGCATAAGACGACCAGCTAGCTGGGTGGAAGAAAACAATTTGAGGGACCTCGACACGCGAAGGATCTTGGGCACACTACACGTCACGTTAGGGATAGAGTTACAAGCACTTCCATGTCGGCGTCCACTTTCGATCCTCGAAAGACAAAATGCAATAATCTGCGAGTACCACTAGATGTCGGACTATATGCACAGCATGTAACAACTAAGCAGATTCATAAGCATCAGAATTATTATTACCTAGTGTTCTAGTAGAAAACTTGATCGTTTGATACTCTGCACATCTGCCACGTGGATAATCAGAATTCATTTGCCCTTTATTCAAATCGAAGTGCGTTACTGTTAAAACATTAATAAGCCAATTAATTATTCCAAATACCCAGTTAACATCACTATACCCCGCTAAAAAGTGGTCGTCAAATGCTCAAAGTTCCGACCAATGTTTGGCGTCAAGTTTTGTGTAAATTCCCTTTTGGGGAGAGAAAAGTGGCTCAATCCTTCAGAAATGGTTTTCTTATTCCCAACTACTTATCACCAATTTAACAGGACCCAGAAGCTTTAAAATTGCCATTATATGCCAATATAGCCATTACATGAAATAAGCCCGCCCCTGAAACCTGCTTGGGAGGGCTTCAATATATTGTTACTCCTCCAGTTTCAGCAAAACATATTTGGAGAATATCTTACTGGCAATGTCCAGTAAGGAAATTGGACTATAACCATGGGGGGCTGGTGGTCCAAGCATAATAACTCGACAATTGCAAAAACTATTTGGTGAAATTGGAAAACAAAAAGCGCACGTTGATTCCCAAAAAATACATGTTTTTTGTCTTTTAGCGATTTTTATATGCCCCTTTGAAACGATTAATCTGATCAGCCATATACACACCCCTCTTCTATCATGGTTCCATTTTCATTTCGAGAGTCTACATTCTGCATCGAACCATCTGGCATCCTTTTCTGTATCCTGGAACTCATGCTGAACTGGGGGCTGCCGTTTGGCAATAGCTGTCCCGGATAGTTTCTCAACGAAAGACTAAGTCACTTTCCTTTGTGGCCTCTGAACTAACAGTTTAAAGCTAATATCTTAATTTGTGAATCAGGAATTCTTTCCAATGTCTCCTTGTCGAGCTTAGGCATCGCCAACCAGTCCCTCTGCTCGTTACAAATCTTTTTCATGGTGCCTACCCTTGGCCATTGGAAAATCAACTTGAGGATAGTGATCAATATCTGTTCAATTAAAAAATGCACAATTTCATAACATTCCTGAAGAAAACAGTCCACATTGACCGAGGAACAGCATTACTGGTCTTAGGAATGCAAGATCTGCTCTAAAGATCACAGGAAGAACCACAAAGTAAACCCGAAAATCAGTGCTCCATTTGCAACCAATTTTACTGTACAAACATTTGCACTACATTTCTTTAAACATTTTTGCTCGAGAACCTGAAGCCCGTAGTAATGTTTCTTTAGTCCTATATCTTTGAGCAACTTGACTGGTCCCATCTGTCTAAACAAGTACTACTGACCCCTCAATTACCTCAACATTTCCTGCAAACAATCACTTAATGTCAAATTAAATTTAAAGGCCTTTCAAATGTCCATTACTAGAACTGTACGTGCTCTAGATAACTTAAGTATTGAAAATTAAAATGTTCTATTAGCAGTCCTACGTTTCTAATTTGTTTTGCAATCATTTTTCCTGCAACTGAACACCGATCTGTTCGGTCGAAGAATAGCTGTTGCTCGCCAGTTCATTTGATATGCAGATTTTGCTCATAACGCACAAAAGCATGGGGACCTCTGTCTTAGACCCTGGTTTGATGTTTTAGGTTAGCAAATCAAAGGTTTTTAGTACTTTACTGAAGGTTAGATGTTCCTTTGCTGTGCCTATTTCCCTGGGAAGTGATTAACAGTGTTTAGTTGAGCTCCTTGAAAAGGCTGATCCACCATATTTCATTTTCAAATCTTGTCTTGGTTCAATACCAAGGTTACTGCTAGATCTCAGGGATCTTTGGTCTATACATGGAGATGTTTGCTTGCAGGAATTCTACTCCTTGGCCATTTATTGCTCTGTGAACAATGCAGTTTAAAATATATCCTTTTCTTGACTGGTTGCCAGTTGGGATCTTGCAAGGAGTCTGAATTGCTAGGTGATTTTCTTAAAATTAAGCATTTTATTAAAAGACATTACAAAGAAATCTTCACTAAATCTACTCTACCAGAAAATACCCTACCTGGTCTAAAGGCTAAGGAAAAAAGCAAACTGGCCCTCAAACTAAACAAAACATTCAAAGTGAATTATAAACAGCAAAATAGAGAATAACCTGTATGTTGGACTGACCTTACAAAGTCTATTTCCCCAAGGGCTCCAAAGGAAAAAGAAAGCCTTCCAAATGAGAAAAGTTCAAACAGAAATCCACTGGTTACAGCTCTTCAGCTTTCAGTTGAAAAGATCAACTGCCAATGCCAGCCAAGGAAATAGCACCATTGGTAATCCTGGACGTATTCTTCCCAAGATTGTTTTGCCGGATCCACCAGGGGGCGCAGAGATGTGCTGACGCATCTCAGCTCGTCTCCTCCTTTGGGCACCGTTTGAGGGTCTTGAGCACCGCCCCCCCCCCCACACCCCCGGAGTGAGGAGCAAACCATACCCCCACCTTGCCAACGTTGGTGGGCACATCACCCCGAAATTTGAACTTCTGCAGTGGAGCCGCTGCGAAACCGCGGCCCGTTGAAGTTTGGAGGGAGAGGGACCCCTCCCCCCTTGGGCACCGCGGCTCCAAAAGAAACTATGCGGAGCCCGGGCTAGAGAGCGGCCTGTGACTAGGCCTAGCGACGCTGGCTGGCGCCTTTCCCCCCTTCTCCCTGGAGGGAGGTAGTGGTGGCAGGGCGCACCCTGGATGTAGCTGGACCCGCTCCCCCTGGGACAGACGCAAGCCCTCCGCAGCGTCCGGGGAGGGCCCAGAGCGGTGCCGCCGGGTCCCCCGGTGCCTGGAGAAAGCCGGCGGGGAGGCCCCCCTGAACACACGCTTCCTGGAGGTAGGCCCCTCGTGTCAGAGATGTCCGGGGGGGGGGCCTATGAGCTGGAAGGAGGCACTACAGAGATTTCGCCGCCCGCCCCCGGGCCCCCAAGTAAGTCCTGAAATGGCGGCACAGACACACCAGGAAGTGGCGGACACAAGCACTGTCACCAGGGGCATGGCGGCCCTCCTGGAGGAAATTAGAGGCTTCAGGGCAGATATAGCGCTGCGACTGGACACCCTGGATAAGAAAGTTGACAAAATAGACAGAGTTCTAGCGCTCGAGAATAACACTGCCTCCAACGACATCCTCGAGACCCAATTCGATATGCGCCTGGCAGAGCTCGAAAGGAGGGAAGAGAAATGCTCCTTAAAGTTGGACGACTTAGAAAACAGGGAACGTCGGTGCAACCTGCGCTTTCTAGGTTTCCCGGAGCACGAAGGTGAAACGCAAGCGGACATTAATAAAGCCGTCAGCGCAGTGGTTGGTCTGCTGTTCGAAGGAGCCAACACGAATGTGCCCACTATCGACAGGGCCCACAGAGCGGGCGCTTCCTCCAGAGGCCCCAGGTCTATTCTTGTTCGCTTTCACTATTTTGCCGAGAAAAGTAAGATCCTCGAACTGGCTCGTAAAACAGGCCCAGTAGAGTGGGAAGGGGCCCGGATCTCAATCTACCAGGACCTGTCAGCTTTCACACTGGCAAGACGCCGACTATGCGCTCCGTTGACAAAATTGCTCCAGTCCAAGGGGGTCCGGTACAGATGGGGATACCCCTTCTCACTCTCTTTCGAGCTTGAAGGCTACAAATACGCCCTAGTGACGGAGGATGACATCCAGAGAGTGTCCAGCGAACTGTTGACCGGTCCGAATATGGAGCTGGGCGACCAGGAGGATGAGCAAGCACCGACAGGCCCAAAAGGGACCAGGGCCCCAAGGGAAAGATGCAGGGTTCGAGGCCAAAGGAAATTCAGGAGACTGGCCCCGGCATCCCCGGGGCTCCCGGACACATGAAAGGGACTGTGGTGATTAATGAAAAAGCTTGCAAGCAACTTCGTGAGTGGATGGGGGAAACAATTGTTTATACCCAAGGACGACCTTGGGAGTGGGGGGGCTCGAGTTGTTAAGAGTTATTGAGCCCGGAGGGGGAGACAATGGTGGCCTGGTTGGCGATAGGATGACACCAACGACCTGCCAGGCGATCGGGGGGGGGGGGGGGGGGGGGAAGTAAGGTGGTTGGATGTTGGGGTTACAGTTATGGAATGCCAAGTTTTGGGGTCTACTACGCACCCCCAGGGCTTTCACGAGCCTCTAAAGGGGTAGACAAGCACTGTGGGAACAGGAACTGTTGCTGTTTGTTGAGGGGAGCTACAAGCTTTTACCAGTGTATTAATGGATGATTCGCTCCAATACTTGACAGTGGGATCGCTAAATGTGCGGGGGCTCAACTTGCCCACAAAGAGATCGTTGTTGGTGCGGGAATTTGCGAGGCTCCGGCTTCACTTCTTATTTGTACAGGAAACCCACTGGGTCCGGGGCAAGGAACCAAAGCTCAGGGCTAAAACTATTCATCAGGTATACACGGCATCTTCTCAGGCAAAGCAGCGAGGAGTAGCCTTGGGCCCATTTTGTGCTTAACGCCTTGAAATCAGATCCAGAGGGACGATTTCTCTTGGTTAAGGGGGAGGTGCGGGGTCGGTTGTTCACACTGGTGGGTATCTATGCCCCGAATGAAGCACAGGACACCTTCTGGGTTGGAATCAAAGAATAATCTCATTCTCGGAGGGTACCCTATTGGTTGGGGGAGATTTTAACATGGTTCTATGCCCCGAGAGGGACAGGAAGTCTGCTAAACCCTGCCCGAACATGCGCCTTCACGAGAGACTCGCTGTGGCCTTTAGCGAAGTGAACAGGGAACTGGGCCTGAGCGACGCAAGCACCTGCAAGCAGGGTTGGATCCCTGACTATACTTTTTACTCAAGGCCTCACGCAGCTTTCTCTCGTATTGACTACATTTTGGTCGAGACCTCGCTTCAGAGGGAGGTCACTGACTCGGGAGTGGAGATTGTCCCTTGGACTGACCACGACATGGTAAAGATTAGAATGGGCCTCCCCGCCGCCCCAGCAGTAGGATCCCGGTGGAGGTGTAATGACCTTCTTCTGCAGGATAAAGAAGTCCGCCAAGCCCTTCTGGTGGCCATCGAGGACTACTTTTCCCTCAATGATAACGGTGAGGTGGGGGTCATGGGAGTATGGAAGGCATTCAAAGCTACTATCAGAGGTACCCTCATAGGGATAGGATCGGGGAAAAAGAGGGAAAGAGCCCAGGAGGAGAAATCACTAAGGGAGAAGATAGAGGCAATACAACCAGGGGGGAAATTAAAAACTCAGATGTTCCCTGGGAAATGGGAGGAATTGCAGAGGTTACGAACCAGATTAGCAGACCTCCTTGTGGGACAGACGGAGAAGAAACTCTCTTTCTTAAAACAGAAATATATGGAAAAGGGGGAAAAGGCGGATAGGATACTGGCTTGGAGGCTCCGTGAGTTCAGAAACAGCAGAAGGCTTAATTCCATCCGCACCCCGGAGGGGGACTTGACAGTGCAGGATAGTAAAATCGCGGAACAATTCAGGCGTGGGTGACGGGAACGAGGTTGACAGCTTTCTCGACTCCTTCCCGATACCGAAAGCTGAGCTATTGGAGCTGCCCGTAACCCCACAAGAAATCATAGATACCATATCCTCGCTGAAAAGCGGAACAGCCCCGGGGGACGATGGCTACACAGTCAGGTTTTATAAAACATAGGTCCACGCTTGCCCCATTCATGGCTAAGATGTTCAATGCCGCGCTGAATCAGGGCTCCCTCCCACCCACAATGATGTCGGCTTTGATTGTAGTGCTCCCTAAGGAAAGAAAAGATCCCGCCCAATGCCAATCATATCGCCCCATCTCCCTTCTTAACACTGATGTTAAAATTCTAGCTAAACTCCTAGCAAATAGATTAGCGAAACTCCTTCCCTCCCTAGTACATGGCGATCAGGTGGGTTTTGTTTCAGGGCGCCAGGGATCAGACAACATTAGGAAAACCCTCAATCTCATGCATGAAGCTTCAAGACAAGAGGCGGAAGGCTACCTTCTTTCGTTAGACTCAGAAAAGGCCTTTGACCGTGTCGAGTGGCCCTACATGGGCAGAGTTCTCCGCAAGATGAGGTTGGGAGATAACTTCTGTGGGTGGATCGCAGCACTTTACAATGGCCCTTTAGCGAGAGTACTGGTCAACGGAGGCACCTCAGAGCCGTTTTCCCTTTCCAAGGGCACCCGACAGGGATGCCCCATCTCTCCCCTTTTATATGCCCTAGCGATGGAACCCCTAGCGATAGCAATCAGGACAGACCAAGAGATCACGGGATACGGTGTGGCGACTGCGACTTTAAACTATCCCTGTTCGCAGATGATATCTTGGGCTACCTAACCAACCTCCGGGTCTCCCTACCACGATTATTTGATCTCATACACCACTTCGGCTCCTTCTCGGGACTGAAGATAAATACGTCCAAATCTAGCGTAATGCCCATGGGACCAGGTGAACAAGAGATTGAGGGCAGCACCGAAATACTGGGGGTAAGAATAGAGCGGGAATCCACCAGATACCTGGGCACCGCCATCCCCAGAGACCTCTCCCGACTATACCATTGCAACTTCCCGGGGATCTTGGCTCAGGTTAGTAGCGACCTTCAACGATGGGCTCCCCTTACACTCTCTTGGCTGGGGCGCATGGTTACGGTGAAGATGAATATCTTGCCCCGCCTCCTCTATCTCTTCGCGGCACTCCCTGTGGTGATACCCGAGGCCTTTTTTGAGGTTCTCCAATCCCGGGTCCTCCAGTTTATCTGGAATGGCAAAAGGACGAGAATCAAGAGTTCCACTTTGATCCTACCAAAGTCAGAGGGTGGATTCGGTCTCCCGGATTTCAGGCTTTACTATAAAGCAGCCCAGCTCCGAGTAATGTTGGAACATATGAGGGATGACATGGGAACATATTGGACATATATTGAGGACATTCACGCCCACCCGAGGACACCTTTTGTGGGCCCCCCCCTAGGGTTCTCCCCCCACATTTTAGGACTCATCCCACCCTGGCGGCCCTCTGGTCGGTTTGGAGGCCTAACACTGCTAACAAACGACTATCCTCTTGGCCATCCCCCCTGACTTCGCTTTGGGGCCCCCCTATTGATCTAGGTTCCAAGGGATTCCGAGACACCCAATCTTGGTCAGACATGGGCCTGGAGAGAATCTCTCAATTGTACCGTGAGGAGGGTTTTATAGAATATGATAAATTGACCGAAGCATTGGCGGATAACCCTCCCTCAGTCTTCGAATACCTACGCTTGAAGGGGATCTTGACCCACCCTCGTTGGGCCGATCGTCTCAAACGCCCCGTCACCCCTTTCGAGACAATCCTGACCATAAGCACAACGCGGAGAGGCTCCCTATCTAGGTTCTATGGTGTTTTGATTACAGCTGACCTGGAGGGTAGGCAACCTTTCAAGGAGATCTGGGAAACCAGGCTGGGCATGCCTCTGGATGATCATGCGTGGAGGGCGATTTTCAAATGCATTTTCACGGGGTCTCTGTATACGGCTGCTATGGAACATAACTTCAAAATCCTCCATTCATGGCATCGCCCCCCGGCCACCCTGTCCAAAATGTTCAGGGATGTGTCCCCCTTTTGCCCCAGAGGGTGTCTCCAACGGGGCACATGGTTTCATTTATGGTGGGAATGCCCAGTCATTCAGGTCTATTGGTCGGAACTACTTAGCTGGATCAAGGAAATCGAGGGGTTCTGTCCGACCTTACTGCCATTGGAAATCCTCCTGGGCACCCCCGCACCCGAGACAGAACTTAATGCGTTCCCTAAGGTCATTGGGGCCATGTTGAGAGCGGGGAGGCTAGCACTCGCCCAAAAGTGGAAAAGTGTACTGGCCCCGTCCAAAGAGGAATGGCTCTGCAAACTCAGGTCGATCTTCATATATGAAAAGCTTACCGCAATAACTAATGACACCATGACGGACTTTGTGCAAGAATGGACTGCAGTTCTTCTCCACGAGGATTGTATTTCTATGCGCCTGTAGATTGTATTTTAGGTTGCCTCCACGAGATGCCTACCTCCATTCTTCCTTGAGATTGTGATTGTATCCTTCTGTTTAACTCTCAAGCTGAACCCACTGTGTCAAGTGATTTGTCTAATTGGTACTTGGCAAGTAACCCTTCTCCCCAGAGCTATTACTGTTCGTGAACTCTCAAAACTTGGTGTGTTAATTGTGGGTTAGGGTGGGAGGGAGGAGGGTGGTGGGACGGGAGTTAATTTTGGAAAAACGGACAACCTGTCTCTCTAATTTTCTGTGTCTTACTGATGGAACGGTCCGCTTCGTTCAGCCTTATATGTATGTTGTCAATAAAACAAATTGTTAAAAAAAAAAAAGATTGTTTTGCCAAATTTCAAAAGAATAGGTTAGCAAATTCTCCTGCTGCAACTCTAAGTGTTCATAACCTCTGTAGTACATTTAGTAGATTTGTCAGGATGCGTCTTGGGAGGTTTGTTTCAGCTAGACAGCCACCCTTCTACTACGGATACCATGGGAACAGACTCTTGGTTCCATAGTAAGCTACAACTTCACCAAACTTCAATGTAACATCCGTTGACAGTTTTATACACAACCACAGTTTCGATATTTCTACTTCAACTTCGTGCTTCAGGATGGTTATGCATTAAAGACAAGACTGTGCAACCTCTACAGGTAGGCAAGGCACTCTTCTTTCCTATGCTCAAGAAAAGTGCAGCCTCTCGTCTGTTTTACTGGCTCTCGTATAATCTACCTCTTGACCAGTCTCAGCATTACAGATTATTAGTGTAATCTTTTTACAAGTACCCAGCTCCCTTGCCCAGTTTCATTCCCACCGTCTTGGTTCCAATAACTACCTTGAGGTTGTATTGCCACACTTCCAACTTCAGGTAACAATATCACACTTGTAGCCAAACGAGTTCAAGGTAGCAAGGCAAGTGGTCTAGGCTGTCTCAAGAGGTGGTGAGCTTGTAAGGGGTCCTGAATGAGCACCCAGTGAAAAGGTAAGGAACACACTTGGACACGGTATAAAAATCTCTACTTATGGCCAAACAACAGTGAAAAATGGCTACAAACGGGTAATACTATCACACAACCCCAATAATAGAGGCAGTACGGCAAAATACATAAAACCCCTGAAAAGGAAGGTACAGATTAGTATAAGCACGACAAGTCAACAGAAACGAAATCCTAACTTCAGAAGTCCATCCATAAAATGCATGGGGGCTTCGGCCCAAAGGTTCAGCAAAGATCCATACAGTTTTGTAAAGCTGGAAAAAATTAACGTAGGGTCTCTGGGGTCCAATGAACAATTGCAAGTGTTAGGGGAAAAGTTAATCCGACTATCAAGCGGGTTCCAAACTTTCAGAGTGCTTACATGAACAAGCAATGGCAAAGCCAAAATATGTAAAAAGTCAAAAAAGTGATCAAAACTTTTAAAGGGTAGTTCGGTATCAGATAAGTATCGCTACAACTCATCCCCCATACAGATCACAGGACTTGGCAGGTCTGTTGAACAGGGCCCAAGGTTGCTTTTCCCACCGTCTGCCTCAGCCCTTGATTCCCAAAGGTTTCAGATTAGGTCACTTCTCTGGTGCAAGGTCTTCCAGTTGAAAAATGCAAAAGATGCAAGGTTCCTCTCAGGACAGGACTGGACACAGGTAAGCAGTTCCGGACGACGGCCACCGATGCACAGCAACGCGAAGGGATTCACTTGCCACAGTCAGATTTTGCCTCCTATCTCTGGTCCCCTTGATGCTAGTACCATAACATTTTGCAAGTCACATAGGACGGACTGAAGGTCTCCCACCTCTCATGCCCCCGATGTTTCAGACCTGAACTCGGAATGGCGACATCTGCAGCACAGTAGCCCAAACTCAGAGCTGGTCAGCCACAGGGCGGTTCCAGGGCACTTCCAAAGGCTCTTCGCAGGACTTCCAAGCTGACATTGAGAATGCATGTCCTCTTCACTCCAAGGGTCGCAGCTCCTTCGCAGGACTGCTGGAGATCTTCCACAGACAGCAGCAGAAATTGGTTGTCAGGTCTTCTTCCAACATGTCCACGGTCTCCTTGCAAGTCTTGCAGCTTGACATGATTCTTGGCTCCTTCAGTTTCTTCCAGTCTCCTCTCCTCTGTAGCGTGAGTGCAGGGCTCCTCTTATCCAAAAAGCCAGGTAACTAACACACACACCCTGCTCCCCCCCCAGCATTGGTCCTATCCACTGGTGGCAAAACACTTTCCCAGAAACTGCAAGTCCATATACGAATACAGGACAGGACGAAGGGTAAAACACAAGATGGCCAAAGGACAAGCGCAAAAACCTTGTGGCCACAGTTAGTAGCCAAACGCGGTAAGGCTAAAACGAAATGCACTAAAAAAAAAAAAATTCCAAAAAGTAACTGCTGCCACCAGCTTGTCCATTTATCACACCTAGCGTAGCCAAAAAACCTCCGAGCGTTAGTCTGGGGCAAAACAAAGTGTACTCCATTGTACTGCATTGTTAAATGCATTGTACAATGTTGAAAGTTACCACAAGTGATTAAGTTACTAAAAGTAGTTTGGTGCGGTTTCGTGGTGTACGCCGAAATGGCGGAAAGATGCACCTTGGATGATTGTGCTAGACTGCTCTTTGTGAGGTGAGGGAGTTCAGACAATTTGTTCAACTGAACCTACTAGCAGATCTATGTGCGATGCAGTCCATCGTTTTAAAATGTGGCCACTTCTTGGCGTAGGTGGACCGCATGGATTGTGCCCTTGCTGCTTTAATAATGTCCCAGCATTCTGTAAGTTAAGTTCTGTAACTGGCTTCTCAGGAACCAGCCCTTGTGAGAGAGACTGGTTGGACCAGCCCTTGTGAGAGACTGGTTGGATTGTGGTGAAGTATTCTGCAGTCATGCCGAGTCAATAGACGGAGGTGAGGTCGGAGACGGATGGGAGTCCGAGGGCCTCTGCAGGAGGGTGGTGCATCAAACCGGTCAAGCCCATGCTGGGGATACAAGGATCATACTGCACAGTTGCTCCGACCGCCTTCGCACTCGTGCTATAAACCGGGTTGGGAAAACCCATACAAGATTGTTCCTGTCCAATCTAGGGATAACGCATCCCCCAGAGATTGGTCCTGTAGGTACCTGGAGGCGAAGCAGAAGCACTTCTTGATGTTGCGGGTGGCGAACAGACCGATCTTGGGTTTGCCGCACTTGAGGAATAGTCGGCCGAGCTCCTTGCCGTCCAGCTCCTACTCGTGGGATGAGTACTCCCTGTTGAGCTTGGCTGCCAGAATGCTGTCTTTCCTGGTATAAGTGTTCTCCCCTCACCTGAATCCTGTTTTTGGGGGCCCACCATCAAAGCATTTGTGCTTCCAGCTATAGGGTTGTTGACCTTCTGTCTCCCTGCTTGTTGGTGTAAAGCATGGAGGTCTTACTGTCTGTCTGCACTGTTACGAATTGGCCTGTTAGTACTGTCTGGAAGGACATTAACACCCAACGGATCGTTCTTAGTTCCTGTACGTTGATGAGGAGGTGGGAGTCCCTTGCCGACCACTCTTGCACATCCCCCAGATCTGTGTCCCAGCCTGACTGGGATGCATCTGCCCGGAGTAACAATGTCGGTGACACCAGTGCAGTGCTTCTTGGAAGGCTAGCGTGATGTGAACTATGCCCTCCCATGATTTTTTGACGTCAGCCTATTGTTGGTGCAGCTCTTCTTGGATGGGTTGAATCCGCAACCTGCAATTTGGAATTGGGTAGATACAGGAGGACATCATGTCCAGCATCGGCGCTGACTTGAGACTGAAGTGATGTGTTCTGCTCCTACCGAGAACCTGAGGTATCGCCTGTGTGCTGGATGAATTGGGACATGGAAATGGGCGTCTTCCAGATCTAGGATTGCCAGGAACTCTTTCTTGTTGAAACATGGGAGGACCAGCTGCAGCAATGCAATCTTGAATTGTATGTGCCTGATTAACTCGTTCAAGGTTCTTGGATCTAAAATTGGGCGCCGCTGACTATTTTCTTTCCAATGAGGAAAAAGTAAGAATAAGACCATTTTCCCTTTCGACTATATGGAACCCGCTCTATGGCCACCTTCTGTAGAAGCTGGTCTACTTCCAACCTTAGCTGTTCTAAAAGGTGAACCCTTCGCATTTGCGTAGGTAGGCACAGAGGATGATGTAAAAATTGCGAAACCCACTTGTCGGATGTGATTAGTTTCCAACGCTGTAGATGCGTGCTCCCGCCCGGGTGCAATGTGGCTGGCGCAGCGCTCATCATTTTTGTTGGTCTCGGCCCGTTCTGGACCGAGCCACTTCTGCCTCTGAGAATGGTATTTGGAGGAGGCTTGCTGGGAGCTGTTGCCCATTTGGTACAAACTAGACGACTATCCCGATCCCCGACTGGAATGGTCTTCCACACGCAAAAGAAATGCCGCCCATATCGTTCCTTTCTCGGCTCAATAGCAAAGTACCTTGCGGTTAAGCATATAAGGAACGATATGAGCAGTGATCCTTATCCCAGAGGGAGCTGATGGCGCTCGCCGTGTCGGTATCCGATTTGATGCCCTTCAGGTTGTCAATTTTCATACCGAACAAGTCTTGCCATGGAATGGCATGTCCAATATTAAAGCCTGTACCTCAGGTCTGAAATGTGTGGCTTTCATCCCTGCTGGTCTTTGAAGCACTGTGCACCATTTGCCTGAAGTCGCATTGAGCCACGTCAACCACAGCATCCATCATATGGTCAAATGTGGCCTGTCTGCCACAATGACCCTTGCTTCTAAACTGTGCCGCCAGAGGTTTGGTCAATTTTGGCATTTTGATCCAGAGAACTGTCAAACCTGGCTGTCATAGCCAGCGCATTGCCCGCTCTGTAAGCGATGCTGCAGGGGACACTTTCCTACCCATCGCCTCAAGCTTCTGCCCTACCTTGTCTGGGGGAGCTGTTCGAGGTAAAGATGTGTGTGAGCTTCTTTCTAGCAACCACCTTCATGACAGAGTCGTGTTTCGGATGCCCTTTTAGGCACAATGGCACAGAATCTGGCCTGTATACTTGTATCAGGGTGTGCAACTAAGGCCAGAGTGGATAAAGGCATTGCCAAGATCTTTTCTCCTGCCTCCCATATTGTATCGAGGATCAGTATGGTAGCCACAGTGTGCCTGCTCTTGTCACTATGCTCAGAGCACATGTATTCTCTTCACTAGCCACCTGTATCAGAGTTCAGCTAATTTTGGATACTGTCATCCAGTGGCGACGCACCCCCAGGGAGTCATGCTCTCTATCATGCCAGTGTCTGTCATCCGCATCTTGATCTGGTGCATCACTGGAGAGTTCACCCTCCTTCCGGGTCGTCCTCATGTGTGTCTGGGTCAGAGAAATCCCTAAAGAGGTCATCAACAACAGGACCATGCCGATCTTCCTACCATTCAGATACAGCGAATGTGGAACGAGTTCTATAGTCCCGGGTCCGTGGTGGTGGTGGTGATGATGGCGACCATCCCCGCTTCTGGGGCCTAGGAGGTAGGAGACGTGAGCCATGGCGAGGCACTGCAGGTTTATCATTGTCTGCATTGTCCACTCCCTGGAAACAAATTTTGCGGGTGTATTGATGGTGATCTGCTCCGTGAAGTTCAGTGCGGAGAGGTATAGCGAGTGCTCAGAGGTGACCAGTTCCGTCTCACCAAGTCTTCCCTCTCAGTTGCATGTGATGTACTCCTATGGCGAAGGTGGACCTTTTCTTCTCTTGAGGGTAGCAGGGCTTCCAACCTACCCATATGCCTCCTTTGAAATTTGTCAATGATTCTCTGCATTAATTACATAAGGGTTGATCAAAAGGATTCAAGCTATTCTCCATAGTAGGCTGGCTTTGCTCCATGGGCAAGGGTGGCTGCAGCCCTTCCTCCTCGCCATCTGAGAATTCCTCCTGAAGTATGAGATTTGGCAGCTCAACAGTCTGTATAATTGGAAAAAAACTGTCCCCATGCTGCCCAAAATTGGTGTGCTCTTTTCTTGCCGATCTGCCTTCTCTTGTCCACCTGTGGTGGGTTCAATGGCTGTCTCATTGACGACTGCCATGGGGTCTGGACCCGACTGAAAAGTATTTTGTCCCATGGACTGTGAAGCCGTCTTCATGGACGAGCTGTCCTTTCAGTCGATGGTATGCTGTTTAAGGAAGGCATGGCATCAACATAAGAGGCACAAGTGACCACAGTCCAAAAGGCGTTTATTGAACTTTAACAAGGGTGTGATAAACGCCGATATAAACCTAAGTCTACAGATGGGATCCAGCTACGAGCATAAACTAATAATGCAGTCGTAGTGAAGTCTCGTCAAAATAAAAGGGCCTATCCAAAAAAATAAAAATAAATAACCCTATTGCCAATCCTTACCACTAAAAATACATACATACAGGTTGTTCAGGCCGTTGGCCTCCCTTCCTCATGTTTTCAGCACGGGACAAGGCGGTTCACTCGAACAAAGCGCACACACACTGGCTTCTTTGGCACGAGGACACAGTTCCATTACCAGTATCAGGGCCTTATGTGATGCACGTTCTTCTTTTCCAAAGACTCTTGACTCAGAGGGCCCATGTAAAATAACAAAAACACAAAGCTCTCTTCTTTCGAGTATTCGATTCGGGCGGCTCACCCTGGATCCCCCACAGCCAGGGTCAGATCTTTCTTCGTCAAAATTTGTCTCCCTCAGCCGATCTCGGACCAGTTTTAGCACGCACTAAATTTTCAAAGACTTTCGAATGTGCACAGGATTTAGCTTGACCAGTTGCAGGACCACTTCGATCTCCAATTTCCCCTTTCAATAGTTGCCAATGAATTGGCCACCTAACAGTAGTTCAATCACTCCTCTTGTTTTCAATTATATTTGCGTCGCTCGTCACATGTTTCACACACTATTCTCTTTAGATTTCCTCAAAATGTTGCCACTTACAACCTTGGGTCAAACACAGACTGGTTTGGTATCAGTCTCTCCGACTCACCAGCTGTGCTGCATTTATGATATGCTATGGCATTTATAACACGCCTATATACAAGTATTTCAAGGCACGACGAGGCGAGGGAGGGGAGAACAGAGGGAAGACAAAGACAACAATCCTACTAGGCCATGCATCATTCAGATCATGCAAGTGCATGGGAAGGGGGAAGGAGGAGGGGATAGTGCAGTACATGGGATAACAGAATAAATAATAGGTAAAGGTACGGGCAGCTGGTAGCAAGGGTAAGTGCAGACATTGGGTGTCAAGTGCTGGAAGTGAGACTGAAAGGGATACAGAAGACAGCCCCCAAGTGCAGGGGTTGCCCAGAAGGCAGTGCAGGAGTAAGACTGGCAGGGGAGGGGACCTGGGCCCGAGATCTGAGGTTGGCCAGGCAGCCAGTGCAGTTTCAGTCAGGAATTCAGCAGGGTAAGAGGAGAAAAAGCAGAAGCAAAGAGAAAGGTTTTGAGGTGCTTCCAGAAGCGGGAATGATTCTCCTCAAGTTTCAGGGAGGCAGGGAGCCTGTTCCAGAGGGAGGCCCCAGCCGAAGAAAGATCTACCACCAACTCGTTGCTTGGAGAAGAGACTGACCCTGAGGGAGTTGGAGGCAGACGAGCGAAGAGCTTGGGAAGGAAGATATTTAGGAAGAGAGAGTTGAAGGTATTGGGGCCCCAGGCCCCAGAGTCCTTGTGGACAATGCAGATGGTTTTGAACTGAATCCTCGCAGCCACTGGGAGCCAGTGCAGAGATTTCAGTTCTAGAGAGATACAATACCTGGGCTTGAGGCCAAGGTCAAGTCTCGCAGTTCTGTTCTGTATGAGTTGCAGAGGGCAGAGAGCAGAAGCAGCCAGATTTAGAAAGAGGCGTTTGCAGTTGTCCAGCCTAGAGAGAATCGGAGTCCTGGAGACAGTGAGCTTCTGTGGGAAGTAGAGAAAAGGAAGAATACCTCCAAGGAGGTGCAGCTGGCAGTGTGACTTCTTAGAGACGTCAGAGATGTGAAGCGAGAAGGAGAGTTTGTTTATTCACTTTTTATGCGCACCAGACCCGTAGGTAGCCGGGCGCAGCCATAAGAAGATACAAGGCTTACATAGTTGCAACATAGAATAATATACAATAAACATCTATAAATCACGCATAGTTACAAAATATACAATATACAAAGTACAATTTGCCAGATATTACGCTAAGTAGTTACAGCAAGTGATGGGCGACATGGGTCAACTGAGGGTCAGTGGAGATGAGATGTTGAATTACGCTCTAAGTGTAGGTAGGGTTGGTCTACTCAAGTCTTGTGGCAGTAGGTTCCAGATTTTGGCAGCCTTTACTGAGAAGCTATTTCCACCAATCGTGGTAAGCCTGTAACTGGATATTGTCAGGCAGTTAGCGTTGCCAGCTCTGGTAGGTCTAAGGGAGATTCTCCTGTGAAGTTTGTGTGGAGTCGAGGATGACCCTGAGGTTTTTTGCCTCACAGGTGGGAGCAGGAAGAGAGGCCAGCCAGAAACCTGCATTGTGTGTCTGAGGTACCTGGGGCTCTCCTGTGTCGATAACCAAGGAGGGGAGGGGCGGCTGACGCCGTGTTACTGTCATTGGCTCCTACAACAAAGCAGTGGCAGTGAATGACAGATTCTCCTTATCGGCACACCAGCTCCCTCCTTTCCTGTCACCCCAGAGAGATCCGAGTCCGGCCGAGGGAGATCCAAGGGTGAAGCTTTAATCAAAACTTTATGTGGAGAGCAATACAAGAATGGTCAGCCGAGAAGAGGGAGACTCAGAAACACGAATGAGAAGGGTCAACCCAGAAGAGGGGGACCCAAGGTTAAAACCATCATGCGCATGGAACTTTGGTAACAAACTTCCATTTGTTAAAGGAACTTGTTTTTGATTATCTGAACACATCAGGCCCGAAGGCAAGAGACTTTCTAAGGAAACAAGACTTGGCCATCAACGGGCCTGAGAACTGTCATATGGAACTGTCGTCTCGTGCTAGAGAAGCCTGAGATTGTACTGTGCTCCACCAACTCCACCTAACAATGCGCAAACCGCGGCGAAGGGAGTCCCATGCTACCACCTCCTGATTTATTTGGGAACACTTCTTTCTTAAAACTTAACCCGACACCCTTTTGTACAGGTACAGAAACAGCACTATCATCCATCTGGGATGACCTAAAAACAAACGCAGACTCCGACACAACATCTGCCCTTATCCTGCTCGACCTCTCTGCAGCCTTTGACACAGTTAGCCATGACACCCTAACCAAAAGACTAGCAGACATAGGCATAACAGACACAGCGCTACGCTGGACTAAATCATTCCTAGCAGACAGAACTGAAACCGTCTGGATCAAACCATTCAAATCTACCCCACGAGTCAACGACTGTGGAGTACCACAAGGATCCTCACTATCACCACTGTACTTCAACATCTATCAAACCCCAGTAATCAGAATCTTCAAGAAACACAACATCAAATGCTACAACTACGCAGACGACACTCAAATCATCTACAAGATCGAAGACACCCAAGCCGATCATTCAAACTTAACCGACTGTCTAAAAGAAGTCTTCAACTGGATGAATGCCAACAACCTGAAAATCAACCCAGGTAAAACCGAAATCATGATCATATCCAAAAACCAACAAAAGGAAACCGCCATCCCGTGGCCAACGGAAATGGGATCTGCACCATCACCATCTAAGGTAGTAAAAAATCTGGGAGTCCTGATGGACAACACCCTAACCTTAGAACCGCAAATAAACGCAACAGTCAAGAAATGCTTCTTCCTCCTCCACACGGCAAGAAAAATACTACCTTTCCTCTCCTTCACACACAAAACACTCACCATCGTCGGCCTCATCATGTCAAGCATCGACTATGCAAACAGCCTCTACCTCGGTATACCGGAATACCTACTGAAGAAGCTACAAAGGATCCAAAACACAGCAGCCAGACTACTCCTCAAACTATCCAGAAGAGACCACATCACCCCGGCCCTAAAAACACTACACTGGCTCCCAGTAAAACAGCGCATCATCTTCAAAACAATGTGCATAACGCACAGGGCAATCAGCGGACAAGGAGCAGAATTCCTACAAAAGAAAATAACAATCTACAAGCCAACGAGACTGCTCAGGTCAACCAATGAAATCCGACTGGAACAAAAACCTTACATCAAGAAGAAACTCGGAGGAACCGCTTTCTACCACCTAGCCGCGAAAACCTGGAACAGCATCCCAAAAATAATAAGGAACACCAAAGATCACCTCAAATTCAGAAAATTACTAAAAACCTGGCTCTTCAAAACCAGAGACTAAAACCGAAACAACAATAAGACAAATGACTCAACAAAAAGGACCTTGACACAGGGGTCCACCTGCGAGACCCAGGGAGACGGAGGCAACGACTCCAGCCAACCCTCACCATCACCCGTACAGCCACAACTAGGTACCACGAGCTGTGGAACGGACAAGACACAACTAATCACCACACAAACGGAAGTATGGACACTAGCAGCTGCGCTAGTCATGTGGGGGGGTGAGGAGCATGCAAAGTTATTAAGGGAGCGGGCGGAGGGGACAGCTAAATCCTCAAACAGCCTCGAATGGAGAAAAAAAAAAAAAAAACGAGCACGTACCTCCTGAGGCACAGGGTGTACAAGCATCCCGTCGTGTAAGATTACACGAGCCCAACCGGCTCAATCCAGGATAGAGATGCCAACTAACCAATACCACTAACAACTTCCTTCTCTGCATACACCTCTCAAACTCCAAACCAAACACAACCACAAACCTCAAGCACAGCAAACCGCACGAACTTCACTACACTGCAACAACAAAACAAAAACACACATAGACTCGCACATCAGCACACGACGACTACCGGCCGCATACACCCCAGGCCCAGCCGACGGAACCACCGGGCTGAGGCTGCCAACAGCACATCACTGCAATCTTGCACTTTTCCAGCCTCCACCCACTAACCCACCCCTCCCTCCCACTTTCAGAGCCGCCAGAGCGCCAGGGGACCACTCCGGTGGTGATAGTGCGCGGTACAAATGACCTTTAACATTAACATTTAACGTAAGAAATTGGCAATAGGTTTTCCTTCGTATAGGCCCTTTTATTTGACACGGCACAACTAGAACTGCCTTATTTTTCATTTGGTCAACACCCGTGCCCATCTTAGATTTAGATTCAGAGCTGATGATGATTCCCTTGTTAGAGTGGCTGTGGTGAGAAATCTGAAGATGGCTGCCTGGGGTGGAGCTTAAGCCCTGCCACCTCTTAAGACCAAAAGGAGGTGGAGGGACTTCACAAGTGAATAGCTTTACAGGCCCATTAGGCAAATCTGTATGGCTTTTTTTTTATATATACAATTCATTTTAAATTACCAAGGAATCCCAGTCCCGACAGCGTGGAATATTCCAGCATGTGAATCCATGAAATATCCAACGCTAGAAAAAAGGAAAAATGTCCCTAACAGAGGTACATTATTAACTTCATAGTTCTTTAACCTTTATGACAAACACCACTAAGTCGAACTACGTACAAGCTCTTGAGAAAACCAACTGGTCTTTTAGCACCCAATGAAAGGAGCACTCTCGTCCTCATTATGGTCATTTGTAAGATATCTAGAGCATTTCACCTTCAGTCGCAGGATCAGGGGAGATGCCTCAGAGCTACGGTCACCTTTCTCAAGGTGAAACTGTGGGATTGTAGGGTGAGGGAGAGTATTCTTTAGCGCCTTCAAGAAGGAGCTGATCTACTGAGGATTATAAATCCCTATTGTAGCATTTTGTAAGCTAGATGTGCACCCAGATCACAAATCACGTACACTACTATGCCATTTTGTAGGCAGAACAATCGGGTATGGCTTCCACATGTAAACCTGTGTGCTTCTTCAGAGTAAAACACGCAGGCCATGAATTCAGCAGTGAGTCCCAGAAGCCAATTTGTTTAGCTGGCAAGATTTAAATATAGCTCTCTTGAGCTACCAGCCTGCTGTACAAGGCAGGCCAGGGCCTATATGGTCCGAACATTTCCATTCTTACAGAATAACCAAAGCCTTGGTGTGAAGTCATACTGAAATTCTAAATGTAGTTAATTGCCATTTTCAACCGTTCACCTGTTTATTTAGGAAACCAAATAGCTCCATAAAAATCAAGTTAAGAACAATAAAATTGAAAAGGACTACTTGCAATCAGACTACATGGAGCAATGGTGCCTGCACAACATTAGAATTTCAGACATCTTCAGATCATAGACATTCCCAGGAAAAACAAGAGACATTCAGAAGATCTTCCGGGATGGGGGGGGGGGGGCGGGGGGGTTCGATATTTGGATAACGTTTATCAGTTGTAAGCCTGTATTTGAAAAACAATAAAATATATTTTAATTAAAAAAAAAAATGAAGGCATCAAAAATGATTATGAAGCATAACTTCAGATCAGTAAAGTGCATAATTTGTCAGTAGAAAAAAAAGGTATTTTTCGATTATAGTGCATTGCCTCATCAAATTGTTGGATCATTATGGAGGCAATCATTTGTACAGTGCCATTCTTAAATAAGATAAGGGGCATCAGTGAGAAACCCAAGGGCATTCTCACCTCTACTCTTGGGACCTTCTGCACAGGTGGCCAAGGAAAGGCCATTGCTCTTGATCCAGACCATGGGTTGGAGAAGCGAGGGAGGATCACCTGGGTGGAGGGTCCCAAGGGATTGGGAGTAAGATAATCAGGTGAAACACAGTATTCCCACCTCCCCTGTCCCTTCCAAAGGGAATCTTCTATTCCCAGAGCAGTAATGGGGTATTGTCATACATGTCCCAATGACCAAGATAAGGGTACGATATGTCACTGACGCAAATGTGAAAAGATGAAAAAAGGTTAGAGGTAGTCTTGACGAGACATAGTATTCTTGCTCTACTGACAACCGCCCTAACCCTTCCCTAACCTTTAGGGGCTATTATAAGCCAGCACCCTTCATTTTCCCCACACGCAACATTTGAGGGACGAATAAGAGACCACTAGGAGCTATGCACACCAACATGTAGCTACACCAATTGGGTACTGAAACGAGGGAAGAGGGCCTAGTCTGAGTACCATTGTCAAGACCAGGCATACCTTTACTAATCAGTCTACCATTAGTCAGGTAATTAAGGAAATAGACTCACAACTACAACACTTTTACACAAGGCAGGTGTATACAAGTGGTGTGGACAGGAAGGTGAGGAGTTAGCGGCAAGAGCCGTGGTGAGCCGTTCTGCAGCCGGAGAAGTACATTGAGGACTGAACCAGTTGAGGGTCCTGACGAGTGTGAAGTGGGAGCAGGGCCTCTCTGGCTTAGAGGCGAAGGAAGGAGACCAGAAAACGGGTGGTCCTTCATTCCATCAAAAGGATTGCTCGTTCTCCTGTAGTACTGCAAGAGTGCGAAGGTCCAAGGGGTGGAGAAAGACCCCCTGGAAGGAAGCCGCCTCCAAGTTTGTGGCCAGCGTGATATGAAAATGGACTTCAAGGTGAGCCAGTGAGTTCCCCAGATGGAAAAACCCAGTATTACTGTAATCGTGAGGCTCATAAAGTGAACTGCTATTGGTAAATGAGAGCAGAGACTCGTACAATGTAGCAGAGTGGTCGCAGGCATTGTTAAAGGAACAAGCATGTTATTGAAAGTTTATGAACGTTACGAATTCTCCCTTTTGAACTAATTAACGTTTGTTGAAGTGTTTGCGTGTCTTAACAGGAACGCTATGAAAAGTCTTTAACCAAGGAATGAAAGTAACACATTTAAAGCATGTGAACTAGGACTTTCAACGGATATTGAATACCGAACTGAAGGGGAAACTTTAAAGAAAGCCAGTGCATATTGAATACGAACCAAAGGCAAGTTTAACATTGAAGCAACCCAGTAAACTTTGAATACATTTCACACAACAAATGAATCCACACTTTGAAGCTGAATATAATTAAGCAACATAAGACTGCATTAAGCTCTGAACTGCATTTGAATAAAAGTGAATGGTTGTTGCACAACAGATGAATCCAAACGTTGAAGCTGAAAATCCATTAAAGGTTGAAGGAAACCCAAATAGCAAACCTTAATAAGTGAATACAGTATGACAAGGCTACCATTGGAAAAGGGGTGTGTAACACATTGCGGAAGAGCCACGAGGCGGCTAAGGAAAAACCAGAGGAGCCCAAGAGCACACCGTAAACACAGAAGCCAATTAAGAAAACCAAATAAATGTGACTTGGTGCACAGGAGCAAGTGCCAAGGAACCTGTGCACGACATCGTAGTTTTGGGGAAGGTAATCCTGAAACTTGGCAAGTCTGTATGTGTTGTCTTGAAATCAGAGTCTCAAGACACCCTTTGTTGTTTGGATCGTTTTATTTCAAACTTGGGAAAGGGAATCCCAGGATTGGTTGTGAATTATATTGCCTTGAACTGGAGAAAGGTAAACCTCAAGACCATTTCATGGAACTTTCTTGTTCTTGGGAAAGGGAAGCTGAGAGAAAGCTGTGAGTTGGAAGAGGCACAGAACTTTGTTAAACACTGTTTTTGACATCCCTACAGATTTGTTTTAGTTGTGAGGGCAAGAATAGATTTGGACACAGACTATTAAGTTCAACTCTGACTTTCCTTCGTTTCCTTCAGGTAGGGAAATCCCACCTTTCCATAGGGCAAGTTAGGCTTTCAACCATCCTGGCATTTGATTGATGTTAAAGGATATTTATACTGGTTTTGGTGGATCTGGTAGAAAGGGGGGTAGGTTAGGGCGCATTAGAAGGACAACATTTGGAGAAAGAACAAGAGAGCTGTGAGGGGCTGTTGGCAGCATCAGTTTGGTTAACACCGTTAGCTGAGCTTTTTGGTGTGGTATCCTGTTGGAGTCCGTTGTGTGCTGTTGTGCAAGGCTCTGTGTGGTGTGTTGAAGTGCGGTGAAGTGCGTGCGGGTTGCTGTGGTGTAATAGGTACAGTTGTGTTTGGTTAGAGTTTGAGAGGAAGTTTTAGTAGTGCTGTTATTGGCATGGTTGTCTGGAGAAACGTGCATATTGTGTGTCTTTCGAGATTTAGCCAAAATGTCTTCCTTATATTGATCTAGTTTCCACAAGACAACACTGTCATCTCTCTGTCCATATGTTGCGTTAGTTAATCACTACAATTCTATCTTTGTTCTTACTCAGGCCAGCCTCTGCATCCCAGTCTGTGCCCGATGCAAAATGGTCCCTGCGGATCTATCTAGTGGAGACCTTTGCCTATAGCTCTGAGTGCGACGTGGTACAGTCCTTACCAGGATGTCTGGATTGACGCCAATAAAACACCATCCCTATGTCTCAGGTGATTTTCTTTTGTGTGTTGGGTTAATCGTTAGGAGGTCAGTATATCTCCAAGAATACTGCTAGGGTGTTGTGTATGTCGATCTAGTGCATTCCGTCTTCTACTTACTGGTTTGGGTTTCTTAGTGGGGCGGTAGTGGTCTCATTTGGCTGGCGGGTTAGCTTATGTGGAGGGATTGGCTTGGGGACGGTTGTCTTGCGAGCGTAAGGTGGTAGTTGGATAGTGTGGATGCACAATTACACAAGGTTCATGTAGTCATGCCGGTCAGTGGGATGCTCGGTAGTGGGTAAGGTTGATGTGCCCGTTTGTGTCCGTTTTGTTAGCTATTGTTCCGATTGGGTTGTTACTCATGGTAGGTTCTGCCAAGCATGATCTCTCTTGTGGGCGTTTACCCTCTGTGGTCTTATCTGTACTGTTATGGCTTCTGTTAACTGGTTCTCTTTGCATTTATGGTTTTATTGTTTGTTGTTTCCGTCTGGTTCAGAGGTAGAGCCAGGTTTTTAGTACTTTTCTGAATTTTAGGTGGCTTTTGATTTCTTTCGGAAGGCTGTTCCAGGTTTTTACCGCCAGGCGGAAGAAAGAGGAGGCCCCAAGTTTTTTCCTGGCATATTGGCTTTGGTTCCAAGCAGATTTCATTGTTTGATCTAAGGAGTCTGGTCGGTTTGTAGATGGTTATTTTCTTTTGTAGGAATTCTGCTCCCTGACCGCTGATTGCCCTTGTGATATGCATATTGTTTGGAACTTAATACTTTGTGTCATTGGGAGCCAAAGTAGCATTTTTAGCGCTGGTGCAATGTGATCTTTTCTGGATAGTTTGAAGAGGAGTCTAGCCGCTGAGTGGTGTTCCGGCATTCCGAGGTAGCGGCTGTTGGCAGTCTATTCTTGACATGAGGGCGACGATTGTCAGTGTTTTGTGGGTGAATGAAATGAATGGTAGGATCATTTTTGTTGAGTGAAGGAGGCAGCAGCATTTCTTACTTGTTGCGTTTACTTGTGGTTCTAATGTTAGTGCATTTTCCATTGGGACTCCCATGTTTTTGATTACGTTTGATGGTGTTGGCGTGGTTCCCAATTCTATCGGCCACGGTATGTAGGTGGTGGTCTCTTGATTTTTGGATATAAAACATAATTTCTGCCTTTCCTGGTTTGATTTTTAGGTTGTTGGCGTTCATCCAGTCAGATTTCTTTGAGACAGTCACCTAGGGTTGAGTGTTCGTGTGCATCTTCGATTTTGTAGATGATTTGAGTGTCGTCTGTAGTTGTAGCACGTAAGATTGTATTTTTTCTAGATCTTGATTAGCTGAGTCTGGTAAATGTTGAAGTACAGTGGTGATAGTTAGGATCCTTGTGGTACTACGCACTAGTAAACTCGTGTAGCAGATTTGAAGGGCTTTAGACAGTTTGTTCGCTAGGAATGATTTTATCCAGAGTAGTGCTAAGTTGGTTATACCCATCTCTTCTAATCTCTTGATGAGGGTGTCATGGCTTACTGTGTCCAATGCTGCAGAGGGGTCGAGCAGAATCGCGGCCAAGGTTGTGTTGGAGTCAGCGTTTGTCTTTAGGTCATCCCTGATGGATGAGAGTGCCGATTCTGTTACTCTTGCGGGTCTGAAGCAGACTTGTGCTTGGTCCAGCAACTGGTGTTTTTCTATGTGCTCTTGGGTTAGTTTGTTTGAATATTTATAATGCGCGCCAGAACCAAGGGTATCAGGGCGCAAAAGGCATGAAGAGGGTTAAGCTTCGGTTACATTGCTGTAAAATATTATACATTATATACACAGTATGGCAAGAAACAATTATATACAATATAAACATGGAGGGCAGGTGATGTAATCAAAGTGTAGTAGGGTGTCAGATGCCATGTTCCTTAATCCAATGGATGAGGTTGGACCTAAAGCGTAGATAAGTTAGGTCTTCACTTAAGGTAGGTGGGATAGAGTTCCAATATTGGGCAGCTTTGACCGGGAAGCTGCTTCCACCGGTCTTTGTACGTTTAAATATGGGCACGAGTCGGAGGTTGGCGTTAGCTGTTGTCGCTGGGCGGTTGGATTGTCTGGCGAATCTGGCAGTGAGGTATTGTGGGGCAGCATGGTATAAGCATTTATGTGTCAGGGGGGCTGTTTTAAGGAGAATTTTGTCTTTTGTGGCGAGCCAGTTATTGGATCTTCTGAGGTCAGATATATGGGCTTTCTTGGAGATACTAAGGGCTGCTCTCAGGGCATTGTTTTGTAGAATCTGGATCTTATTGGTAATGTATTTGTTACTCCGTACGTACAAGGCATTGCAATAATCCAGTTTGGATAAGACAAGGGCTCTTGCTAGGCTGATAGTTATTAGATGAAAGGAAGGGCTTGGCTGCTCAGATTAGCTTACAGGTGTAAGCCGTAGCTGAAGCCATGGAATTGACTCGTTTATTGAAGGTTAGAGTAGAGTCTAGATAGAATCTGAGGGTTTTGACTTCCTTGGCTACTGTGATAATATTGTTGTCTATTTTGAAATTCAAGTAGTGATTGCCCAGTTTGTTGAAGTTAGCAGGGGTGGCAAGAATGAGGAGTTTGGTTTTATCATCATTCAGGAATAGTCCATGAGAAGCCATCCATGCCTGGATGAGGTACACACTGTTCACAAAGGCCAAATCCTTGTTTTCTCCAGTCAGCGGGATGAGGATCTGTGTATCATCCGCATAGTTGGATAGTTAGTGTAGGTGATACCCAGGCCATCTAGATCATCAAAATGGGGCTTTATAAAGATGTTGTACAGAGTGGGCGAGGCACATGAGCCCTGGGGCACACCGCAGGTGATAGGTATGGGGTCAGCGGCTGCTAAAGGTGAGAAAACCTGCATTGTTCTACTGTTAAGGAAGGATTGAATCCAGCCTATGGCTTCTTGTGAGAAGTGAGCGGCAGAGTCCAAGTGGTTACAAAGAACCTTATGGTCAACCAGGTCTAACGCCGTTGAGAGATCGAGTAGCAGTAATAGCGCTGTTTTACCATTATCTCTCAGGGTGTCTATTTGTGCTTTAAGGTCGATAAGTGCAGTTTCCGTTCCGTGTTGTGGTCTGAAACCTGACTGACGTACTCCTAGAAGGTGGTTGCATTCCAAATATTGTTGGATTTGGAGGTACACCATCTTATCTAGTATTTTAAGCAGGAATGGAACTGTGGTGATGGGGCAGTAATTAGTGGGTATGGACGGGTCAAGAGTTTTTTTTTTTTTTTTTTTTTTAAAGAAGTGGGAGGACCCACTTGCGGATGATGCCAGTGGAGAATGAGGCATTTATAAGTTTGGCAATGAATGGGGAGAGGTCACGTACAGCATCTTATCATTTATGCTGGGTAAAGATCGCTGTGGTAGTTGGAAGATTTGAGGGTAAGGATGACTCAACTTCTAGGATGGATACTTTCTTGAAGTTGAAAAGGGGTGTAGGTAGAGTGGGAGGCAGGGTGGTTGGGATCAAAAAGTGCAGAGCTTTTATTAGGAGTAGGGGCAAGGAGGAGAGTTTCTTTTTTATTGTTAATCTTAGTCTGTAGGGTCATTACCTTGTTAGATAGGGCACTCTGTATGCTGGTGTACCAATTTTTGTCTTTGAGGCAGGAGTCCCGAGCTTGGATAGGCGTTTCCATCTCTTTGAGGCTTGTGAATAATTCTTTAGTGTTAGAGTTAGCTTTGGTAATACGCAGGTTATATGACTCTTGTTTGGCATGGATGATTTCTTTTTTGTAGAGAGGCTAGTTTACTGTAGTTTGTTAGTGTCAGGATGCTCTAGTCTCCAAATGTGTTTGCTTTTGCATTTCTCTAGTCCGATTGCTTTCAGGTGAGGCGAGAACCATGCATTAACATGTTTTTTCGGTTTGCGCCTAATTTTCAATGGTGTTATGGCGTCTAAAGCAGAAAGCATTACTTTTTTGTACTCTTCTACCAAGGTAAATGGGTCTGTGAGGTCAGGAAGAGAATTCAAAGTGGGAAGAATCAGAGGAGTGAGTTTATCAGCAGTAATATTAGGTTTCTAGGAGTTTTGACGGGTAGGAGATGTTTGAAATAAGTCTGTAGCTGGAGGGGTCACCACTTGTGTTCTTAAATAGTGGTTTAATGCACACTGATTTGGTCCCTGTTGCGAGCGACAGATTCAAGAGATTTCTGTAATAGTCTGATGCCGTTCCTTGTGTGAGGATTGATTAGTGGATGTCTGGGGGGGGCAGGGATCCAGGGACAAGCCTGCTTTCTTGCTATGTTTTACCAGCTTGAGGAATGTCTCCGCTGATATTTGCAGGAAGTTTGAGTTTGTGCTCGGGATCCTCGTTGGGTTCGGTTGGTTGTGTTAGGATTGGTCGGTCTGTTTTGTACGATTTGTCGGATGTTGATTTTATTTTTGAAAAGGTCTGCTAGGTTGTTGCATAGTGTCTGTAAAGGTATTGGAGTGTTGTCACAACCTAGAGGGTTTCTCATTTCGTTTCTGATGCTGAACATCTTTGTGTGGGTGGGTGGCTTTGGTGATTTTCGTCGTAGTGCCTTTTCTTTGCCTTTTGAATTTCCTTCTTATACGATCGGATTTGTCTCTGGATCGGAGTTTTCTTACTGTGATCATTTTCCTTCATCCATTCTAGTTTGTTTCAGATTGTTCCTTTTCATGGTGCTTAGTAGTGGGGTGTACAATTTTGCCAATGCTTTTTTTCTTGAGGGGCTAAACGTTTTTTCCAGGGAGATGTTTTCAATTATTTATATCAGCAATCCATTCATGTAGTAGGTCTGTTTTTCAATCTAGGTCTGCATTCTCCAGTTCGGTCGCAGATGGTTTTGTCAGCTCCAGTGGTTCTATTAGGTTGCTTGCTTTGACGGCTTTCCAGTTTTTTTTGTGGTGGTTGGGAGTTTGAGAGGCTGGTTGATAACTTTAGTTGGTAGTGTGATCACAAATGAGTTCATAAGATGGTCGCTCCAATGTATTTTGTATTGGTGTTGCAGTGTTGATCCGTTTTTTGTTTTCAAAAATTGTGTCAAGTGTGTGCTCTGCAGAGTGTGTTGTTCCTTTGACCAGTTGTTAGAGTTTCATGGTTGCTAGTTGCCAGATTTGTGAGTTGGCGCATTTTTCTTCGAACCATATGTTGAAGTCCCCCAGGATGATCAGATGCTCATGTTGGATGGCTTCTATGAATTTGTCGACGAAGGTTGCATCCTATGTCGGTGGTCTGTAAACCAGTATGAATGTAATGTTTGTTTTTGGATTCACTGATAAGTGTATGATAATGGATTCGCAGTTTGAGGTTAGTCTATTATTTACAGATGTTCTTTGAATGCTAATGCAGGGCCCTCCTCCTTTTCCCCCCCCTTTCCTGTTTAACTGTAGGCATTTGAAGTTGATGGGGAGGAAGCTTTGGAGTGTGATTTTGTAGTTGTCGTCCAGCCATGTTTCTGTGATGAATAGTATGTCGATAACGTGGTCGCACAGCAGGTCGAAGATCTCAGTTGAGTGTTTTGACGTTGATCTTGCGTTGATTAGGTTGCAGTGAGGTTTTATGGTATAATTTGGTTTGTGCTTTATTGCCGGTTTTGTCTGCTGATTGGTGTTTTGGTTTTCTTCCATGTAGATCTCCGGTTGTGGTGGCGGTACAGTTGGGTTTGTGTCGTCGAATAGCTCTTCTAGGTTAAGTCTTAGGTTTTTGTTTTCTTCAGGTTCCACTTCTAAATTTTATGGCTGTTGAACAGTGGGTCCTCGTGTTTTGGCGATTTATGGGATTAGGGCGTTGACCGTGTTCTTGTTCCCTCTAGCTTTGTCCGTTCTTCAGTGTGGTTGTGTTCAGTTGTCAGTCTTTCTAGATTTGTTTGTTGGGTTGGTTCATTCCAGTGAGTGGTTGTTTGGGATGTATGGTGTTTTGCACAGGGACTTTTCTGTCGGCGGTAGTTCTGTTTTCCAGTTTGTCGATGCGAGTGTGCACCTTCGCTGTGGATCTGTGGTGGCGTTCAGTTGGGTTTGTTCTCTCTCCCATTTGTCTTTCTCGTGGTCCTATTTGTTTTCATGGCATTTTGTTTCATTTGGCAGCAGGTTGTGGGGTTGACGTGTGTTTCTCCTTTTTGTTTTTTTGTTGGGGTTCGTCGGCGGTCGGGTTCCTTGTAGATTAGTCGGTTTATGTTTCCTTTGAGTTTCCTTCGGAGGTTAGGTTGTGCTTGTAGGGGCAGGGGTGCCAACGTGCAATGTCTTGCCGGTTGGCTTAGTTTTTTGTTTACGATTGTACGATTGATTGTACGTGGTTTTCCTGATTGGTTTCGTTTGGTTCTTTGCTTCCCTGCGTGTACGATTGTGGGCGTGGTGCTGTGGTCGCACACAGTCTTTCGTGCTTACTCTGGCTGTCGCGAGTGGTTAATCTGGGGTGAGGCGGTACTGTCCGATACAAGCTTGTGGGCTGTCTGGTGGTGCGGTTTGCTAGATAAAGTTTGTCTGGTTCAATATGTGACTAAGGTGAACAGACTATGTGTAGTTGGTGGCTGTGGGGATGATGTTAAAGGATATTGAGTGGTCCCCTGGCGCTCTGGTGGATCTGAAAAGGGGATGGGGTGAGTTAGTGAGACAGAGCGGGAAAAGTGCAAGAGAGCACTTTCGTTGAGCTTGGGTGTACTTTTCGGTTGGTAGCGGTCGTCTTCTATTGTGCAAAGCTATGTGTGATTTGATTTTTTGTTAGGGTGAAGTTTGTGCGGTTTGCTGTGTTTTAGGGGTGTCTTGTTTGTTTAGAGTTTGAGAGGTGTATGCAGAAGGGTGAGATTGATAGTGGGCGAGATGGTTAGTGGTCTCGCTGTTTAGATGCAATACATGCTAATTTCCAAATTCTTTCTTGATATGGCACTTGACGATCCCCCCCAGTCTCCTTTCAGATGCGGTACCGGCCAATATTCACAATCATGTCCAGATGTGACGCAAGCCAATGTTCACAACTATATCTAAATGCAGCCTGGGTAACCTTCACAGTCCTGTCTAGAAGCGACGCAAACCAACATCTAGTCAGGGGTTATATAGCTTGGGAAACTCTCTAGCTATTTAATTGAGTTCTATCAGAGTTCTAGCTCATTGTGGTACCGGCTAGTATTCACAGTTCTGTCTTAATGTGGCTGAGGCCAACGGTCACTGTCCTCACTAGATGTGACTCCAGGCACTATTCCCAGTTCTCTCAAAGTGCGACGCCGGTCGATATTCACAGGTCCATCTCAGTTTGGTACAGGCTAGTATTCACGGTTCTATCTTGATGTGGCTGAGGCCAGTGGTCCTCTCTGGATGTGACTCAATGCAATATTAACACTTCTCTGCGTGCGATGCAGGCTGGCTAATATCCACAATTATATCTCAATGTGGCATAAGTTCTATTTTAGGGGGGCAGAGGCAAGTGGTCGCAGTCCTCTCTAGATGTGACTCAAGGCAACATTAACAATTCTCTGATTGCAACGCGGCTAATATTCACAGTACTATCCCAAAGTGGCAAAGGCTAGTATTCAGTCGTATCTCCATGAGGCATAGGCTAATATTCACAGTTATATCAATGTGGCAGAGGCCAATGGTCACAGTCCCCTCCAAATGCGACTCAGCTCTCCGAGTGCGATGCAGGTCAGTATTCACAGTTCTATCCATTGTGGCGCAGGCCAATATTCATAGTTGTATCTAATGTGATTCAGGTAACATTCACAATCCTCACTAGTTGTGAAGCTTGTTAGTATTATCAGCCTTGTGTGTTATGTTATGAGGGTAGGTAAAGTGGCAGGGCTTCTACTACCCACCCAGGCCACACCTGCCTTGATGATCGCTGCTGGTTAACGGCTGGCCATTGGCCTCCCCTGCTGACACATCCAGGGCTGCTTCTTTAGGGGCTGCCATTTTCCTAGAGGCATGGGGCTGCCCTGGTTTGATTGTCTATTATGGGGACGTGGCCATTCAGGGCATGTGGGAGGGTTGGGAGGCGGGAAAAAAAGGATTGAGGAAGCGGGCAGGGGGACAAGCGCGCAGAGCGTGCTTTTGTGATTTTTAAAATCATTAATGTGTATATTTCAGCTGCCGATCTGTGTCCGGGGCATGGCAGCACTCACCTCAGCCTCCATGGTATTCGAATGGTACAGCCTGCACGCCGTGCACCGGATCTCTTGGCCTGTGTTGTGGGATACAAAAGTGCCTAATCAGGGCGCATGGGAGAGGTTTCAGCAAGCGGGCAGGGTAAAGGCGAGGGGACAAGTGCGCAGAGAGGGCTGTTTGTGATTTATTTACTCCCTCTATTTATTGTTTGAACTTTAGTCTGTTGCCTGTGTCTTGGTTCATGATGCCTTCATATAGCCCACCTTTGGGAATTCTGCCCATAAAAGATAACACTGCTGGGCATTGAACCAAACCAGTTTCTCGTAGGCTTGTTTTCATAGTATTCATTCTGACATGTGCACAGGCTGAGCACATCAGTACAAAATGTAGGTGGTATTCATCAGGAGCTTGGCATAGAGGACATGATTTGTCACCTACATTACTCAACCGGATAGCTCACAGGGGCAGGCAATTCAAATCTCGCCCTGTCTTCTGGCTATCAGATGTTTTCCATTGGCTTCTGGGTACAAGTTAAACATGGACAAATCTGAAACTTTACCCCTTAATATTCACTGCTCTAAACATCAGATTCAAACTTATGGTATGAAATGGTGTTGAAATGGGATTAAATATTTGGGTATACATGTTTCTTGAAAATATGAATATTGTCTAGAATTTTAGAATTAACTGATACATGGTCCCCTTTATTTTTGTCCTGGTGGGATCGCCTTAAGAACATCAACATTATGATTTCTCTGATTCTCTTGAATACCTTATATAATGCTGCCAGTCTCCTTTCCTATTCATGTTGGGCCAATATTTTATGGAAAAAGGTACACGGAATCTCACTTGGTAAACTTTAAGATCCATTCAGAACCGAGATGTAGGATTTCCAGATTTTGGAAAGTATCACTTAGCAATTTTGTGGCTTGTACCTGTAAATCATACTAACACCGGAATTCTTAGGTTTCCCCTCATCACTCACAGATTTTTATATGCTTCAAGATATGCTTAAAGAGAAAGAAAACCGATTCATTAAATGTTCAAATGTTATAGTCTCTGCTAATCCTATTAGAATGCATTTATATACTGCATGCTCAAATCAATTTATCTCAATATCTTTGGTTTAATAGCCGATAAGTGGTAATCGGTAAATCTGCCTTTTGGAGCACTTGGCTTCATAAAAGGCATCAAATAAGTATCAATTTAACCAAGGAGTGCCACTTACTTTTAATGATTTTAGAGAACAATCATCGATCCGCTTGTCCTATTGGCATTTCTACGCTATTCTAATTGATGCATTAATGGACAACCTTGAGGCCCAATGCATTTGCGCCTCGGCAGGATAGGCTTCAACATATGCACAAACGTAGGTTTTTATAGAACATTGAAGCAGTAAACGGATCTGCTGAACATACTTTTAATCCCCTGACTGGGTGTCACAGTTAGCCTGGAGGTTGATTGTGCTTTAATCAACTAAGAGAATTGCTGGCCTTTGGTTTGAGAAAACATCTTGTGGACTACCTCATCGGCCAGTATGACTCAAACTTTATACTTTTTCTATCAGTTTTTATTACTCCCTCAAATGTAAGATTGCTCAAAACGATAGATGTTTAAGTTGTCTAGATGCAGAAAGTTCAAACATGTTCATCGATTGTAAATTTGTCCAATGGTTTTGGAAACATATTTGGGATACTTTGAAACTTATTTTAAAATTTCAAATTCCTCCATTTAGTTACCTCACTACTCGAAGGTACATTGAAAATTAAAGCTCGTTATTTGCTTGTTATTTTTGTTCTAGTGGCTATCCAAACTATTACTGTCAATTGGAAGAATCTCAAATCGTATTAATCATAAAATGTGGTGGTACTGTGTAATATTCAAAGGTTAGACTGTTAGGAGAGCGGTATTGCCTCATCACCTTGTCTCATACTAAAATTATATCACCTTGTCCCCCTCCTTTTGTTTGCATCTATTTTTTGTAATTTTTGTCATTTAAAAAAATATATTCCAATCATTTTTCATACATATGAATTATTTTAATTTGTACTCCTTTGTTCATCCTATGTCATGCTCAATTGTCTTCTTACTCCTCTGCTAAGGATTTTCATTGGCATGTTGCTATGTATACTATTCAATAAAATACCATCAAACTAAAAAATAAATAAAATCTTGCCCTGGTGACCAGAACACATTGGGCTGGAGCAGTAGCCCATAAGAATTTGAGAGGTGTACCAGTTGTGATTATTACATGGGTACGGTTATATGGCTTTAGAAGCTCCTTCGTTCCTCTCCTACCCCTTCATGTCCTTTAATTGCCTAGACATAGCCTGTGATAAAGTTGCAGGTGATGAGTTTTTGGGGGAACGGGGGAGGGTGGTTTTTTTGGGGGCATTTATTTTTTGGTTTGTCAGCTTGTACGTTATCTCAAATTCAAAATGCCAATAAAAAGATGTAAAAAATGCAACGAAAAACTGTTGTGCACGTTAATTTCAAGTGTGCTTTTTATGCATTTCATCCAGGGTATCATCAATACCTTATCCTTGTCTAGAAGCACTTTTATTACGTGTTGTGCAAGTGTCGCTTTGTTGGTCCCCCCCCCCCCAACCCCAAGACAAATCCAATGAAGAAACAGTAAAGTGGCTCGATCTTACATTTGTAAAAGGACAGATTCTAAATTCACTCCATAATTTGCATATGAGCAGGCCCAAAATATAATTTTTTATCATTCTCGCACGCTTGAATGTCTCTAGCCTTTCCAAAGCCCCATAATTCCATACCATACTTGCAACTGCTGTGGTTTTACCATGCATAGTTATTAAAACTAAGGGTTTGGAACCAGGCATGCACATAAAGCGACTGGCTCCCCTTAGAGCCGGATTAAAACTTTTGCACTGTCTGTTACTATGTGGGTCATCAGAAAGTCCAAATAAACTTACCCCCAAGTAACTAAGTAATCAAACTCAGTCACCTGGGGGATTCTGTCATTGCCAGAAATCGTGGTCACTTGGCCCTGAGGCATACCGTCACTGCTGGTGTAGCAGCTTTAACCTGCAAGTTGAAATGATTCATAAACCGGAAAGTAATGGGCCCCGGATTTGTTGCGCCGTTACAATACGATTAGTGATTTAATCATGCTGACCAGAGTTTTGGCAAAGAATTCTTTCAATTTGTGGTTCGAATAGGTCAGCTGACATGGTTTTCAACCCATCCAGGTATTTTTTAAGGCTATAGGGTTTTGTGCGTGGGGCCATGTGCATTTGCTGCCAGGAAGTGGGTTGGACTGTCTGGGCCCAATACAAACGTGTTTCAGTGTGTCTGAATGGTATACATGAGCTGTGCCACCAGTGATCCTGAGGGGACCACTGCTGGGGTGTTTGGGCGGCAGATCTTACATTGGCTAATGGGAGTTTCGGCTCTTACCTGCCTTTTGGATAAGAAAAGGATCCCTGCACCCTTTCCAGAGAGAAGGAGCTTCGACCCTTGGGATGATGGGAACAATCACCAGACGTCAGCTCGGAGCCCAACAAAGAAGAGCCATCAGAAGTGCCCCTCGATCACCCAGTGTATGGGCAGCTCTGAGTTTGGGCTACCATGCTGCAGCCATCGCCGTTCCACGTTGAGGCCCAGAACTTAGAGGATCCACGGATTGTGCCACTGGAGTCATCCCTGCATCAAGGGGAACAGCGATAAGAGGCCTAGTCTCACCACGGTGAGTGTCACTGTCGTCCTAAACAGTTCTCCCTCATCCAATCCTGTGCTGAGAGGGGTCCAGCATCAAGTTCTTCTGCATTCTCCATCTTGAACACCTTGCACCAGCATTTGTCGCCAACCGGAGAAGTGTTTGAACCTGCAACCCCTGGACACCAAGAACCCGAGCTGAATGCGGAAAGAGCAACCTTGGACCCTTTTCTGAAGATCTTCCAAGTCCTAAGGAGAATCGGAGTATGGGCAGTTGTAACAGTACTTATTTGAACCCCATATCGCCCATATATTCAAAAGTTACCAAACTTTTATAACTAGATTTTATAACAATCTAGAATACATTTGGCTATGGCCGTTTTAGAGAGGAGTCCTTTTCTCTACCAGCTGCTACAGAGACGAAGAATTGGTTAGTCTTTCCCAGTGGTTTAGTCCGCAAGGTAGTTTATCACTGCTCTCCTGAAATCTAGTGCATGGAGGCTTCTTCTGCCTAGTTAGTGGGGTTTTAAAATAAAGTGGGAAGTTAGATTGATTGATTCACATGGAACTTAATTTGGGCACAAAAAATGTTGGTGTGAGCGCAAAACCACCTTGTCTTCGTGAATAGTTATAAATGGGTCTTGAACCCAGAGGGCCTGCAGTTCACTAGCTCTCCTTATCGAGGATATGGCCACTGAGAAGGTAGTCCTATAGGTGAGGGACTTATGGCTAGCCTTGTGCATGGGCTCGAAAGGAGGATCCATTAACCTTGTGAGGACAACATTCTAGTGTCATCCAGAGGTTGGGCTGGAAATAAGGGGGATGGGGGTTCAGTGCTCCAGATAAGATTTGAGGTGGGAATATTTTACTCCCCATTTTTAAACTTTGAAAGTAAAATTGACTTCTCCTTTGCAAGAAAGCAAAATGTATGCGACATCCAGCCGACGTGTGCAAAAGCTGTATGGAAATCATTACCACATAGAAAACACCTTTCATTATTTCTCTAAGGTCTGCCCATTTGATCTCTGTGTATATTTAAAAGGTTGAAAACACAAAAACCTAGCCAATTACATAGTGAAGTAAAGATGAATTGCACTGTGTGTTTAGAGGTTTGATAGCAGAATTGTCTTTTGATGTTTAATGGAAGTCCTCATTTCCTGGAGCTATTACCACCTATTGGTACGCCGATGATACAACAGTGCAGAGAGGCAACGACTACAAGCTAAATTCTATATCTTAATCTCACGGTCAAATTGTTATTTATATAGCGCTTTTGGCAAAGCATTGTACATAGAACAGATTTATCACAATTATCATCAAACCGAAGTCGGTACTCCTTTACCGACCTCGAAAGGATGAAAGGTCGAGTTGGCCTTGCCAGCATTAGAACCTGCAACCTACAGATCACGCACATATCGCAGCAACGAGTGCTCAACCGGCTGAGTTATATTACTGGCTAACAGCCTTCAGAGGTCGGTCAACTGAGTATAAACTGAGTATCGACTGATGTATGGATGTTGGACAAACCATTGAAGCACTACAACCTATATGGATTATCACAGGGACAGGTTTTGCTGAGTTTCTATTCCAATTACAAATGCAACTTTCATTTGTTTGTTTTTGAACAGAGCTTGCACTTCCTGGAGAGTCAGGTTTTGGATGTTTAAATTGTAGTCATGAAGATTTGAGAGGCTAGAACACCTGTTATTGATGTAATGACAATCACTCACCCTTGAGCAAAGACTCTGCTGCCACTGACTATTTATTATAATGTACCCCATTGACTGCAAGATTGAATGGATGTAAACTAGACCGTGCATAGTCAATTTTATACACAGTTTGCATAATTGGAGTGTAAGACATGCATTACACACCGTAATCGCATTTGATGGTTGTATCTGCTTAGATTGACATGCTGTGCATACGGTCCGACATTCAGTGGTAACTGCGGCGTATTGCATCTTGTCTTTCGAGGATCGAAAAGGGGCGTCGACATGGACGTGCCTGTAACACTATCCCTAACATGACGTGTACACAAGATCCCACACACACAGGTCCCTCCGATTGTATTTTTTCTGCCATGAGGGAGCCTAATGACTATCGTGAGTGAGTAAAAAAGAGAAAGTAAGACATCCGTGTTCCTTCCACCCGAGCGGGGAGGAAGGGTGGGCGCATGTGAATTTAAGCAGATACAACCATCAGAAATACTATTACGGTGAGTAATGCAGGTCTTCTGAGGTTTGTTAATCTGCTTAGAATCACATGCTGTGGTGCATAGACTAGCAAGCAGTACGCGGAGTTGGAGGCGGGTTGTGAGAAGGAACAGTAGTGAAAAGATGTCTTAGTACTGCATGTCCCAGCTGAGAATCAGACCTAGAACGAGTGTCTAGGCAATAGTGTTTTGTAAAGGTGTGTACAGAACTCCAGGTTGCCGCTTTGCAAATGGACTCCAGGGGAACATTTGTAATGAAAGCTCCAGTGCCTTGAGTAGAATGTGCTCTAGGCTTGAAGGGCAGTTCTCGCTTAGCAAGATTTAGAGACAGGATCCCCTTCTCTAGCAGCTGCCACTGAAACAAAAGACTGGTTTGTTTTCCTCAGTGGTTTAGTCTTTTCCAGGTAAAACATGACTGCCCAGCGCACATCTAATGTGTGTAGGCTTCTTTCGGCCACGTTAGTGGGGTTCTGGAAGAAAGTAGGCAGTTCCATGGATTGGTTCACATGGAATATGTGAACCAAAGTGTAGGCGCAAATTGAGGGTGAGTGCGCAGAACCACCTTATCTCTGAACTGTAACAAAAGGGTCTAGAACTGAAAGGTCCTGTAGTTCACTAACCCTTCTTATAGAAGTAATAGCCACTAGGAAGGCTGTCATAGACAAGATCCTTGCAACTTGCCTTATGCATAGGTTCAAAGGGGGAACCCCATGAGTCTAGTCAATACTACATTTAGGTCCCATCCGGGAGCCAGGTTAGAAATGGGGGGATTCATTTTTTTAACCACTTCCACGAAAGCCTTAATAACTGGTATCTTCCACTACAACACCTTCTGTTGTGACGTAGTGTAGGCTAAGAGAGCAGCTAAGTGAACCTTCAGGGAATTAAAAACCAGGCCTAAGTCTAGTAAGTGATTCAGGTACAACACAATGTGAAGTAGGAGAGCAATCAATAGGATTGACACTCTCGACATTACACCAGATAAAGCGATTCCATTTACTGGAGTAGCAGTATCGGGTGTTATGTTTTCTTGCCTCCCTAAGTATGTCCATGCATCTCTGAGGAGGTTGTAGGTGTCCGAACTCTATGACCTAAGGAGCCAGGCCGCCAAGTTCAGGGTTTGCGGGCATGGGTGAAGCGTTTCTCACTTGTCCTGAGATAACATGTTGTACGGGCAAGGACATCTACATCATCAGGTGAGAACCAGGGTTGGCGGGCCCACATGGGGGCCACCAATATCATGGTGACTGGTTCCTGGTGCATCTTGTGCACAATATTGTTGAGTAGGAGAGTCGGGGAGGGGTAAGCGTACACAAATTTCCCTGACCATGTTATCCAGAGACCGTTCCCCTTGGAGCAGTTTTGGGGGTACCTGGAGGTGTAATTAAGGCATTGGGCCTTCTCCAGAGTTGCAAACAAGTATATCTCTGGGAAGCCCCTTAGTGCGAAAACTTTGGCGACTAAACAAAGACATGGTCTCCATTCGTACTTTGCGGGCAGTGGGACGTCTCTGCTGAGCACGTCCGCCAGAAGATTGAGTTCCCCTGGAACATGTTGGGACAACAGGAACATCCTGTGTTTGAGAACCCATATCCAAATGTTTTGGGACAGCTTGAATAGCCCTGGAGAGTGAGTGGCGCCTTGTTTGTTCAGGTAGTACATGGCCGTGGTGCTGTCTGTCAAGATCAAGACTGTCTTCCCCTGTAACTGAAAGACTTTCAGTGCTTTGAAAACAGCTAATAACTAGTAGATTTATCTGGTTAGACGCTTTATCTGGGGACCACAATCCGTGCACCGTCTGCTGAAGCAGGTGAGGACCCCCTCCCCCCCACGAGAGAGGAGTCTGTCGTGAGATTGGCTTCTACTGCTGGGATGGTGAAGGTCTTCCCCGTGAAGAGGTTTTCCCTCGACCGCACTGCAGAGAGAACAACGGCTGGCGAGACAACTAACAGATCTTCCCATCGTCCGCTGGCCTGACACCACTGGCTGTTGGGCCACTCTTGTATGGGACGCAGACGCGCGCGAGGAACGAAGTAAATGCAGGAAGCCATAATTCCTAGCAGTCGCATGGCCTTGAGTACCGTCACTTCCCTACTGGCTACATACTGACGGATCTGAAACAGCATGTTTTGAACCCTCTTGGAGGGGAAGACGAGGCCACCCTTTGTTCCAATTAGAACCCCTAGACACTGACTTGACTGGGGTCTAGGCTGGACTTCTTCGCGTTGATGGAGAAGCCTAGACTGAATAAGAGGTCTATGGTCTTCCGAGTGTTCAGTAGGCATGTTCTGTAGGATTCCCCCATTATGAGCCAGTCGTCGAGGTATGGGTAAACTGGCACAGATTGTCTGAGCAGGTGCGCTGCTGCCACTGCCAGTACCTTCGTAAATACCCTTGGCGCTGAGGCAATGCCAAAGGGGAGTACTTTGAATTGATAGTGCTTGCCTCTATCATGAATTTTAGGTATTTTATGTGCGCTGGCAACATTGAAATATGAAAGTGTGCATCTTTCATGTCCAGTTTTGCCATGTAATGCCCCTGTTTCAGCAGCGGGATTACCTCTTGTAAGGTTACCATACAAAACTTTGGAGGTTTGTTTGATGGGACAAGTCTAGCACAGGGTGCATGGTGAGACCCTTTTTGGGTACAAGGAAGTACACTGAATAAATACCCTTGTTTACCTGTAGAATCGGGACGACTTCTATGGAGCCCTTTTCTTGAAGGATTTCCACCTCTTGCAGTAGGATGCGCAGGTGTTCGAGTCAGAGGTCTTGATTTTGGTGGTCTCAATTGGGGTGGTCGGCAGAACTCTATGCAGTACACGTGGGCTACGATCTTCAGTAACCACTGGTCTGTTATCCCCTTCCATGCTTGATCTGAAGGTCACTTCTGATCCACACACAGGGCATCAGGATCCGGGGTCGGAGTAGAGGACGCCCAAGGTTGATCCACAGCCTGGCGGCTTTCTTCCCAATTGTCCATAGGATCTGCATGGTCATCCATATTGGAATCGTCCCCGTAGGAGGCATCATCTTGCACTTAGTGTCCACAGGGACCTCGTCATCAGTGAGTTCATAGGTATATTCCTCATGAGGATCGTCAAAGGTCAGTCGATAAAGGCACACGACTCAATAGTCCTTGCAGGGTTGCAGAGGCTGTGGCGCATCTTTCGGCACATCCGTAGGCCGTTCCGTGAGGCTCAGCGTGTCTTTCGGCTGTTCCTTCTGATCAACCGCCGAGGCGATCCTAGCGATGCTATCGCCGATGCTCGGGGTAGTGGGGAGATGTGCTGGGCGGACCGCAGGCTGCGCAGTGGATTTCCGTGCCACCAGGGCCTTAAGCGGCATCTGTGCTGTCTCCTGTGGCATCTCGACAGCCGCATACGTTTTGGGGCCAGCACCCTTCATTTTAGATTGCCCAGTCGCAGGCCGATCATGACGATCAGCGGACCCCGTCAACAGGTCCGTTAGCGCTTTGGAATGCTTCGACTTTGTTGCTGAAGCAGAACCTTGGGTTGTGAATTTAGTGTTTGAATCTTGTGAATCCCTGTTGCCGGGTTGCTGCCCCACTGCATGACACGAGTCGTGCCTTTCGGGGACGGATGCTGCGGATCGAGAACTCTCTGCCATTAGGTCAATGACCTAAACGGAGCCCTGGTCATCGCTCACCCAGTCATCACACTCTGCGATTGTGTCGCCGCGGGAAGAACTGTCGGCCTGCAACATGACGTAGGCCGCCCACCACTTCAGGCGGCGCTCCTTAATCGGCTCTACTCCTTCAAGCACAAAGTCAAAAATTGGCTCTCTGATCAGGATTTACCGACTGTTTACGCACAACTCCCTACTCCATGTCATCCTTGAATAATATATGCATGCCCCTGCTGGAAATATGCAACTGTACTACTGCATATATTCTATGTTTTTTGGTTCATTGCACTTCTGTAAATTCGTAACTACATAATTGTACATGCCTACTTGTAAACTTGTATTGCTCTTGCATGTATGTACCATTAAGAACCATTCTTTTGTAATGTATGTAACCACCTCTATTACATTATGCGCCCAGTTGCCCACGGCCCGGATGCGCTATACAAATAAACAAAATACAAATACAAGGAGTCTACAAGCCGCCTCGTTGTGGTTGAGGGGAAGACTGTTGTTGCACCGACGGTGCTAGTCTTTCCACAGATATTTGGTGCTACACGAGGGGAAACATCTAAATGGTGTCTTGTCCATAGCGCAAGACAGGTCCAGCAATGATAAAACCCAGGGAACAAAGTGGGTGAAAGAGGAAAGGCATACTGAAAGAATATGCCCACCCCGACCCCAAGCTCCCTACTGTAAGGGCCGGCCTGAAGGCCCGCCACGTGGACGGCAGCACTGCCGGATCAACAAGGCGTCGAAATTCTGCAGCAGTCTTCGGCATTGCACAGGATTCAACCGTCGAAGTGATTTAAGGGAATAAACGACCAAAGTCGATAACGCAATCTCTTTTTAAGAGCTCCGCATTAGGGCGACCAGTTATCTGGGCGGAAAAAAACAATCCGCGGGACCTCGACGCATGAGGGATCTAGGGTACACTACACGTCACGTTAGGGATAGGGTTACAGGCACGCAAATGTCAACGTCCCCTTTCAATCCTCTAAAGACAAGATGCAATACTACGCGGTTACCACTGGATGTCGGACCATATGCACAGCATGTGATTCTAAGCAGATTAACAAACATCAGAAATTAAATTATAAAAGTGTAAACATGATCTGCCTCGGCATGATTATGCACACAGCACATGAACTCTGAAAATTACAATTGTGCAATACTAGTTTGCTTTCACTGGGACAAAAAAGTATAATTTGTTACAAAATATGAATTCTCCATTGCAACTTAGTTTATCATATTAATTATAGAATTCTAAAATGCTAATACACACAGTGCTTCCATTTGCTCCAAACACAGCAGAAGCAGAATAGAAATAAACCATTCCTTTTATCACAGTGTGCAGTTTCTTTTTTTGAAAGGCTTCAGAGAAATGCACTCTGTTTTAGAGGCTTTATGCATGGCATGGCTTAAGATTACATCCATGTAGATAAAAATCAAAATAAGTGTTCTGGTTTGTGTCAAGTAACCCGGACCTTTGCACTGCCCTCTGCTCTAAACTTGCGTGTAAATGTACACAGGAAAATAATGTATTTACAAGATTTTTCATGCGTAAAAAGGCCTAGTACACACCTGATCTGGAGGCCTGAGGGTGGGTGAAGTCGTTTTACCCTTTCCATAAAACCTTTGATGACAGAGATGTTGCTCCATGAAAACTTGCTCTGGGATGTGCAATACGCAGAGAGAGAAGCCAGGTAGACATATAAAATAGGTGTGTTAGATAAAGGACAATATCTTTGGGGGAAAGGTCAATGGGGTTGATGAGCTTACCATTGCGCCACAAAGCGTTTCTACTTATTGGAGTAACAATGTCTGGTGTTGGGTTTTTGTGCTCCACCCTCCACCCCCTCACCCCCCCTCCCCGAGTATGTCCATACATCTGAGGGTGTTGGAGGTGCATAAACTCTACTTCAGGAGCCAAGCTGCTAAATTGAGTGTCTGGGGGCACGGATGCATTTTCTCCCACTGGTCTTGCAACATCATGCTGTACGGGCATGGCATTTTCTGGGAGGGGAGACTGACATTCTCATGGGATGGGCGAACCATGGCTGCCAGGCCCACACAGGTGCCACCAAGATCATTGTGACTTGTTCCTGGTTCATCCCGTGCACTATCCTGTTGATAAGGGGAATCGGAGGGATTGGGGGAAGGTGGTGGTGGTGGTCAAGGACCGGGGCATAGGCAAATCTGTCCACGTGATCCAGAAACAGTTCCCTTGGAGCACTTTTGTGGGTACCTGGAGATGTAACCTGGGCATTAGGCGTCCCCCCCCCCCGCAGAGTCGCAAACAAGTCAATGTCTGGAAAACCCAACTGTGCAAAGCTGTTGAATGTGCTCTTGCAAGTGCCATTCGTGCTCTACGGGTAGGTTGACGTCTCTGCTGAGCACGTCTGCCAGAAGATTGTATTCCCCTGGAACATGTGTGTGTTTGAGTGCTCTAGAGAGGGAGTGCTTCCCCCTGCCCCTGTTTGTTCAGGTAGTACATAGCTGTGGTACTGTCTTTAAGGACAGACACAGTCTTACCACAATGATGTGCTTGGAAGGCTTTCAGGGATTTGAACCCTGCAAGCAGTTCCAACAGACTGATGTGATTGGATGCTACTGATGGGGACCACACGCCACGCGCTGTCTGTTGAATGAGGTGAGGACCTTCCCCCCCTCCCCCAACACCCGACTGATGCATCCATTGTGAGAGTGGCCTCTACTGCGGGGTGGTAAAGGTTTTCCCCTGCAGAGGTTTTTCCCTTGACCACCACTGCACAGCCTGAACGAGGGCCATCGAGAACCACTAGATCGTCCCACTGGCCTGACACCATTGGCTCAAGGGCCACTCCTGCATGGGGCGCATGCACAGACGAGAGTGAGGAACTAGGACAATGCAGGAAGCCATAACCCCTAGCAAATGCATGGCCTTGCGAACGGTTACCTGGTGACGGACTACAGAATGAGAGATCTGAAACAGGAGGTTTTGAACCCTCTCATTGGAGGGGGAAAACGAGCCAGTCTTCTGTCCGGATTAGGTCCCACAGAAACGGCTTGTTTTGGCTGGTGACCAGACAGAGTGAATGGGAGATCTACTGCATTCTGGGTATTACCCAGGCTTGTTCCGTACGAGACTCCGGTTATGAGTCAGTTGTCGAGGTAAGGATACATGGGATGGACTACCTATGCAGTTGAGCCACCGCTAGTACCTTTGTAAACACAATCGGGGCTGAGGCAATGCTGATGGTTAGAACCTTGAACCTGAGGTACTTTGTGCACTGGCAACATTGAAATATTAAAGTATACATCTTTGATGTCCAATGTGCCCAAGTAATAACCCTGTCGCAGGAACAGGATTACTTCATTTAGAGTGGTCATCCTGAACTTCTGAAGTTTGACATATTTGTTTTCTGGACGCAGATCTTAAACAGCGCATATTTAGATCCTTTTTGGGTACAAGTATGTATATTGAATAAATACCCTTGTTTACCTGGAGATGAGGGACTACTTCGATGGTACCCTTTTCTAGCAACACCTGGACCTCGTCAACAGGATGCGCAGATGGTCTGGGTACAGTCTGCTGCAGGGTGCATGGAGGAACCCTATGCAGTACCTGTGGGCGACGCTCTTCAGTACCCATTAATATGATGCTATCCCCTCCAAAGCATAGATAAAAATGTTAGGTGTCCCCCGACCGGGGAAGTGTGGCAGGGGAGGCCGAGTTACTAGGAGGAGGAGGAGACTGGGGAGCCTCTGGAAGTAGAGGTTCTACCCCTGCCTTTCAGTCTCCGAAACCCTCTTTGTTGAGGGTATTGGAAACCACCAAGGGAGCCCTGACCGAAAGCCCAGTTGTATCGGCTTAACCATAGTGTCCAAGAGGAGAGTGGAAGGACTGCCAGCGAAAAGCCCAGTGGGTGCTGAAACTGCCTCACTGGACAAAAGGCTTGGCCGAGGTCGGATTAAGTGATTTTTAAGGTCTTGTGCTCCTTCTTGGCGGGCTCTCCAAACCCTCATCACACACTTTCCTGAATAGTCTGGATTCCTCCACCGGCTTATTAATCAGTGAGGCCTGGGTCTCTGGTTTAAAACCAGAATTCTTCAGCCAGATGTGGCATTTGAGAAGGGTCCCCTCGGAAAGGACACTGCACACGGAAGAGTCCGTGGTCTTTTTAAGAGTATTCTGGGTGACTTGTCGCCCCTCTGAAACCACAGCTAAAAGGCGGGTGTAAGCAGGTCTGGGACATCTTGGCTGCCCTCCTGGATGAGACCCCAATGAGCGTCACTGCAGCTCACCAGGAGCGTGGTATTGTTGGCTCTCAGAGTGGAAAATGTGGCAGAGGCGGACATGCTTGCCAGTGACGTACAATTTCTTGCAGTCCTTGTTGGGAGGGTATTCTGATGAGGACAATGGTACCCCTGCCCCCTTTACCGTGTAGTAGTGACGACCAGAGAGTCCGGGCGGCATGGCCCCTTATGTACAGCGGCTCTGAAGGAGCTGGGCGGAACATTTTCTCCACACAGTGATTAACCGCATGTGTGAGCACTGAGGGAGCCAGCCTCTTCTTGATTTTCAACAAAGGGATGGCATGGCTGACCAGTCTTTTCCTTATGGATACTTTACCACAAAAGAAGCCGCCCCTGACTTGGATTTAATGGAATCTTAAGTGATCAGCAGCCTTTTTCAGAAAGTTATTAAACATCTGGGTCGCCAATAGGCGAATCCCTGGTTTGGGTGCCGGGGGGGGGTTCCTCCAGGGCTGAGATTTGATCACCTCGGGAGCGGAGCCTCTAACTTGTTTGTTTTTATTATTTATAATGCGCGAGCGTACCCGAAGGCATCAGGGCGCAGCCTTTACAAGAGTTTTCGAAGCTTGGTTACAGTACAAAAAATATGCATAATACAAGAATAAAGTACATACAGCAGTATTATATACAATTCAGCAGTAGGGCCAGCAAGCCAATATGCATAATACAAAAATAGAGTATAACAGTGTTATATACAAAACAGCAGTAAGGCCAACAGGCCATTATATACAGGTAAGCAGGAAGGAACACGTGGTTACAGTTTGTGCAGGTAGCGCTGGGCACTTCATAGTCTTAGTGGGTCTCCAATTTCAGCCAGGAGACTACCAAGGAGCGGAAGTTCCGATAGGTCAAGTATGCTCTGAGGTTTGGAGGCAATGAGTTCCACAACTTGGCAGCTTTTACCGGGAAGCTATTGACCCATATGGTGGCCCGTTTGTAGTGGGGAACAGAAAGACAGTTTTTGTATGCAGTTCTGGTGGGTCTTAATGAGGACTGTCTGTGGAATCTGTTGATCAGGTAAATTGGGGTGGCATTATTAAGAGATTTATATGTAAGTGATGCCGTTTTTAATAACATTTTATCTCTAGTGGAGAGCCAGTTGTTCTGTTGGCCGAGTCCTGTAATGTGTTCTCTTCTGGAAATGCCCAGAGGTGTTCTAAGGGCATTGTTCTGAAGGGTTTGCAGTTTACTAGTGGTGGCTTGGTGGATCCCAGGTAAAGGGCATTGCAATAGTCGAGACAATATGAGAGCTCTGGCGAGTGTCAAGCAGCTAGAGTCCGACAGGAAAGGTTTAGCTGCACGGATTAATTTGCATGTATAAGCCGTGCAGGATGCAAGGGATCTCACTTGTCTTTTGAGGGAAAAATTGGAGTCTAGATAGAATCCCAGTGTTTTGACCTCCTGTCCGACTTTGATGTTGTTTCCGTAAATCATGACGGAGTTGTAGGCCGGGCCAAGTTTCTTTATGCTGAGTGTAGTACCTAGGATGAGTTCTGTTTCATCATCATTCAGGCATAGTCCACGAGTGGCCATCCATGCCTGGATGATGATGTACAGCCTATTTAACAAGGCCAAATCCTTTCCATAATCTCCAGAAAGCGGAAGGAGGATCCGAGTATCATCTGCACAGTTGGTGTAGGTGATACCGAGATGGTCCAAATCATCGAAAAGGGGCTTGGTAAATCTGTTGCATAGTGTGGGGGAGACACAAGAGCCCTGAGGAACACCGCATGTGATGGGTATGGGGTCTGCTGCAGCCATGGGAGAGAATATCCTCATGGTCCTGCCATTAAGGAAAGATGTGATCCAGGTGATGGCCTCCGTGGAGAAGTGAGCTGAGGTGTGAACATAGGACAGAGTGATCGACCAAATTAAATGCTGCTGATAAGTCTAGGAGGAGGAGTAGGGCGGCTTGCCCATTATCTCCGAGCGTATCGATCTGCACTTTCAAGTCAATGAGAGCGGTTTCGGTCCCGTGTTGGGGACGGAACCCAGATTGTCTAGATCCTAAGAGGTTGTGTTCCTCCAGGTGCTTCTGTATTTGTACATAGGCAACCTTGTCCAATATTTTTAATAGAAAGGGAACGGTCGTTATGGGTCGGTAATTTGTGGGTATGGCTTGGTCGAGCGTGGGTTTTTTTCAGTAATTTAGGAGGCACAGGACAAGAGTCAACATCCCTATGTCTCTATCAAATGTCATCAAATGTGTCCAAGAAATTAATGAACTCAGCCATTTTATCATACAAGACTCAAACTTGTCCCTGGTCCATTCAGGGGAATCTGAGGGATCAGGAGGAGATGCGGGAGGGGTGGCAGGGGGGGGGTTCAAGCTGTGCAGAAAGGGCTGGGTCCTGGTGCGGGCTCTAGAATGAGAAGAGGCCAGTGAATAGTCCTAAGGCAAATGGGACGTTTTCTTGGGCTCCAAAACATGCAAAACACCTTTGGAAAACTTCTCCTGAAGCTTCCGGAGTGTTTAACCAGTAGACTAGTCTCGGCATGTCTTTCAGCGCTAGCGCGTCTTTCAACGCCACTGCGATGGAGGCCATAGATCTAGTTGACGCGCCAGCTCCAAAGCACTTTGCACCAGGTGTAGGCGGGTGCACAGAGGGCGCATAACCGTGAGGTTGGGAAGGCCGAACTAAAAAGATTTATACGGGCCTGCGGGCGTAGAAACGTTTGACGCACCACCGGGGGAAGTTTAGGGTTTGTGTGCTTTAGAGCAGGTGGTGCATGTGTGTCCATGTTGCCGGGATGAGACTTCCCCATTGCAATGCCAGCGGCATGGTTGTCGGGTCGGGGAAGGACACGTGAGTGCACAGGCTCCACGGCTAGGTCAACTGCCTCTGCCGTCAGACTCCTCGTCTGAGGCGCCAGCATGCGAGTGACACTTGGCCTGCTTAGTGCAGCCGCCCACCATTTCGTACGCCTGTCTTTCAGGGTCTTAGGCCGAAAGAGCTTACAGGCTTTACAGTTACGCTGATCGCGATCATGGGGGAGATACTGATTGCATCAGTGATTGGTGCCTTTCCAAAGAAATTTGCTCTTGCAAGACGGCCAGAATTTAAAAAAGGCATCCTCTGCATAGCATAGCAGAGGGGAAACAGCAGCAAAACCAAAGTGTTAGGGGGTAGAAGAGGTGAAGCATTCTGAAGAGAAATCAATACCAACAGGGTCCCACTCTCCCTACTGTAAAGGCCGGGCGGCCGAGGCCACATGGAAAATAGTTACAGAGCAGTCAAGGATGGATCGTCAGCAGACAGGACCAGTAGTCTAAGGCAAGCAAAGCGCTGAAGAACAGGAAACAGCAATATAAAACGTACACGCTCCTCATTGGGTACACTGCATGCCAAGTTAGGGATAGTGTAACTGTCACGCCCATGTCAACGTCACTTTTCGATCTTTGAAAAAAAAGAGGAATACTCTGCGATTAGGCCTAGATGTCGGACTATATGCACAGCATGTGATTCTAAGCAGAAATAAGTTTTTTTTATAACCGTTTGTCCCAGTGTCTTCCTTGACATTGCACTATGCATTGCTACCTCGAACCTGGTTGGTTATAGCTCAGACTAAACTAGGTTGGCCTCCTATACATCTGTCCACCAGGCCAGAATATAGAAATCCAGTCCCAGCACGCGTCTCTTGAAGGAGAATGTCTGTCTGTGAACTACCACTGGTCAGTCAAAGTCAGCCTTTGTCCCCGAGATTTTCCAGGAGACCACAGTAACGATTATTTCTTCCTGGATATTAATGGTGTGCAATGTGCAGTCGGGCCCAGTGTAGTGTTAGGAGAATGTATCGGAACCAAATACCCCTCACCCCCTCCAATCAGGACCATATCTGGATGTGTGCTGGCAGGAAGAATTAATAGGCTAAGTGGGTCTAATAACTGATCTCAGTGCTTTGGATGTTTACTAGTGTTTAAGTTGGATGGGTAGGTCGTATGCAGTTGAGGAGGTAAAAAGGGTGCACACAAGTTTGATGGAGTTGTGTTTGTGTGTGGTGCGGTTGGGTTTATGGATTATGTGCATTGGAATGTTCTGTCGGAGGTTAGGTCCGGGGTTTCTCAAGTTGTTGAGTGCAACAGTTATTAGTCCTAGGTGTCTATGTGTAGTGTGGCTATAGTCGTGTATAGTGGCGTGCATAGTGTCGCAGGAGCGGGGAGTATTGGTTAATCTCAAACAGTACCTCAAAAGTGTGCCTTCAGCGCACATCTGGTTGCTGCTTAGTGGTAGTGATATTTCTCCTCTGAATTTTAGTGAGCCAAAGAATCTGGGTAAGGATCTCGTAACCAGGACTAACCTCGTAACCAGGACTAACGTCTGGCAGAGGGACTCCCAGGACCCCCTTTGTTAATTTAGTGGTACCCCTCCAGCACTAGTGATTGTGGTAGGTTGACAGGCCCAGTCACCTTCCCAAGCATAGAAGCCAAGTTCCCCCACTGATTCATCCGATTGTAATGGATTTGTAGTACCTAGTATGTTTCTAGTTACTTGGCTGGACTTGTTCAGACTAATTGTGCTTCGGCTTGACGCATCACCGGTTTCCACAAACCTTGAGAGAGAGAGATAGAGAGAGAGAGATGTTCAAACTACCTTAATTATCCAGGGTGACACATGGTTAGTCTAATGCTTCAGTTTAATGCGTTAAATTACTTGGTCTTTCCTGAATGCGTAAATTGTGCGAGTGAGGCGTCTTTCCTTTAATCTGTTTGAATTGAGGCAGGCTAGTATTTGCTCATCTCTCCAGCTATGGTGATTGACTGGGGAAGGATGGGGTGGGCCTTGTGATATTTGTAGCACTCCTTGGCCATAGTGTCCTTTATCTGTGATTTTGCCTTTAGTTCGTTTTTACAGTCCCTTTTACTTGTGCAGGCCATTGTCAACTGAATTACCAGGTTTTTAGTAGTTTATTGAAGGCGAGTCGGTCTTCTGTGGTTATTTCCTTGGGCATTTTGTTGCATAGGTTAGCAATTAGTCGCGAGAATGCAGTTCCTTTGAATTTCCTCTTTTCATATTGGTCTCCATTTACATTGCTTGATCTTCGGTCCCTTCTTGGTAGCGGCTGAGCTTGACCCTGGAGGAATTTGGCCCCTTGTCTGTGGATTCATGCGCAAAGCCGAGAGTCTTCAATTTAATGCACTTTTTTTTACTGGTAACCATTGTAGGCTTCTCAGGGCAGGAAATATATGGTATCTTCAGTTTAATCTCAGGAGGGTCTTAGCTGCAGTGTTCTGGACGCATTGACGTTTTTTGGCGAGTCTTTCAGGCATTTGCAGTGTGAAGGCATCATGTATTAAGAGACCAACAGAATCACTTTTCTTAAAATAAATGGTTTATCTCTCAAAATGTCAGGATGGAGTAAGGCCAGACTTGCCCTATACGAAGGTAGAATCTCCCAAGCTAAAGAAACTAAGGATAGTCTGCGTCAAAGTCCAACTCAAAAGTCCATCTGTGCCGAAAACCTATTCTTGCCCTCACAACTAAAAGGTATACAATGTGTAGGGATGTCAGCTACCAATGAACCAGTGTTCAAAACAAAGTTCCAAGCTTCTTCCAGCTATGGGGTTGCTTTCAGCTTCCCCAAGCTCAAAACAGTTCCACAAAACAACCTTGGGGTTCCCTTCTCAAAGAAGGCAGCTCTTCTAATTTCAAATCCACAGTTATTTCAACTTTAAGTCACTTTAATACTAGTTAGGCAAAACAGCTTCAGTCTCTTAACTTTACTTGATTCACACCAAGTAGGGGTTACTCGGACTAGACAGTTGTCGACCACATGGTCCACCCATCACAGGTCACAGCTGATAACTATTGGCACTTTGTAATGTTCATTGATACTCATTGGAATTCCTTGTCAACAGAGGCTTCCTCTCTGGCTCCGTCTCATTAGTCCATATGTACTTCTGTTTCACTGACAATCTCTGGACTGTCAATACGTGACTTACAACTCACTTTGTGGCATTTCTTCCTTGTCATCACCTTGCTTTCACACTATACAATAATGCTCATATGCTTTCACTTGCTTCACAAGCTCTCATCACTGCCTTTCACTTGGCTTGAAGTTTCCCATTTTTCATAAAATGCTTCTTACTTATTTTCACTTAGTAAATGCACATTATTTTCTGTTCATGTGTGTGGTATTTTCCTAGGTTTTGCAAATCTTTCCCACAGTTCCGTATTCAATAACTAATTTTGCAGCTTGTTCGGTATTCAATATTTTCCATTCGGTCTCCAGACACCTTCATTACAGGTTTTCACTTGCCTGCATCTTCCTTTGACCACACCAAGCCCCTGGAGCTCCCCGGCATAAGTGAACCCTCTCCGTCACTCACGTTGGACAGTTGCTCCTCTGGGTGCTTTCGCTAACCTCTTCGGCTTTCGCTTTCCTCTTCGGCTTTCGCTAGCTCCCCTCTCGCTTGTCTGGAGCTCTTGCGAGAAGCGCTTGCCTCTTCTGAACCTTCTTACAGTTGGCAGCGTACCGGAGGTATTAACCAGCTCCAGCTGCGGACACGTGGGTCAGGGATCTCTCAACCATCTTGTAGGGCTGTCCTGGCCTCACCATCTTTTTTGCTCTTATGCAGCGCTCAGCATACTTTACACCGGCCCGTCTGCAGCCTGCTCCACGCTGGGTTACCGCGTCCTGCTGCCCCGGCAGGTGTCTCCTGCCAGGCGGATGTCTCTTCTATTTATGCACCTGTATGTAGCCTCTCAATTGGCTGCAGGTGCGAGTGCTTTGCCCGACCATAATTATTGTTGTCAATGGGACATGCCTGGCCATTGAAGTGGTGTTACACAGTCCTCTTCCTCATCCCAGTACCAAAGGGGTGTGCACAGAAGTGTGCATTACTCCTAGTTGCCTCTTCCCCATCACAGGCTTAAAGGGATAGGATTGTGGGGCCGTTGGTGGGTGGGTGTGGGTGTGTGACAGAGACTGATAACCTACAAAGGCTGGGGAGGGTGTATTCAGACAAGGGAAAGGGGATACCATGTGTCCGAGGTTCTACCAAACTTCATCAACACCATTCAACTGAGGCAGTACAAGACTCCACTCTTAGTATACGACTGTACCACCAGAGTTCATTGGTAGCGTAGACAGAGCAGCCAGGTTCATTTTAGGAGGGTGAGAGAGGGCTGTAGAATCAGAACAAATGAAATTGTAATACAAATGTTCCAAAGAACCACTGGAACACTATGTAAAAATAAAGGATTTATTTAAATGTTAGGTCCAGATAAATCTAGGGGTAAATAACTACCATCACACATATGTAATCACAATCAAACCACAACACTATGCTTGAAGATGCACAGACCAAAGCATAAACCATATTTGGAACATCCAAAAGTAGTTCTAGGGAAGTCAAACCATTTCATACACATTCAGTATAGGTAACACCTACTCTTGGAGAGTAAAGACCAATGGTTACTTTCAATTACATTCAGTAATGCCACGGCAGTAGACCCCTACCAGTTGTACAATGACTCTCGGTAACAAATCACATTATCGGTCAACTGGACAGTATATGTTTTGTGAATAGTGGAACACTTATTCCAGGTACAGTAAAAATCCAGGTTAGATCTTTCCCAACTATACAAGTGCATTATGTATGACTTATGGAGGGACAGTTAGAACCAAAGACTGTGTACAACAGCACAGGGAAAGCAAAAACCCAATGTTACACTTTACTGAATGACTAAAAGTTATTCTAGGTAGGTAAAACCTAAGGCAAACTTATTCTGGAAAGGCTAAAAGCAAGTCAGGGGAAGCAAGACCCAGTTGGGGGACACTAATACAATTATCCTAATGGGAATAATCAGGTGAAACCAACACATGACTTTTGGGAAGAGGCACAACCTAATCACAGGTGAGTAATATACCTTCACATCTACTGTATTAGAATGGCAAAACGATTTCTCAGGAAAGAAAGATGTTAATCATACTTTTAAGGATAGTGCATTACACATCCAAGGTAAATAAGAACTTTGGTAACAGTTCACTCTTAAGAGTTACAGTTACCAACCAACTCTTTACAAGTAACTAACTTTTTAACACTTATTCTCTTTTCTAGAGAAAAGGCCCAATGCCTTAAAAGACTTGCCCTTATTCTTGGAGCTTGAGTGTACTCAGTGGCAGATGGGGGATCACTAGGATCTAGTGACCGACAGTGTGAGAATAGGTTGTTAAGTAGCAAAGGTTGGAGTTTCTTAGGAAGACTGGACAAACAGGTGAGTACTTTACTTCTAGAGTTAGAAGAGGGTCCAGGGGCTTCACAGAAGACACCCCATCAGGGTTCTAGCAGTGTGACTGGGTACACTGGACGAGGAGAGGCCTCCCAATCACAGCAAACACCGGACAGCTACACGGAAATCCTAACAGACTTAAGGTAAGTACATACCCAAGTCAACACAGTACCTCAGCATTGAAGAAGATTTTGCGGCAGGACGACTTCAGGATCTGCAGCCAAATAACAGGTCAGTGGATTCCTTGTCGTGGTGACTGAAAATAATATCTTAGAAGGAACTATGCAGTCGGGATCAATGGAGAAGGCTCTACAAAAGGTTTTCAAGGAGTACAGAAGACAGAATCGTGGTTGAATTCCCCCTGTTACAGAGGTCCAGCGCACTGTTGAAGGGATTTTTCAAACTTAATTTGTGTCTCTGGAGATACACCTGGATGCCCACGAAGTTTCAGCGAGATTCGGAAAACTGCACCGCACAATGTCTCGAGGTCCCAGGGTATTGCAGCAATGCGTGGGATGGCTGAGAATGCAGGTCTTCTTGAGTCTAGAGGGGGGGGGGGGGGTCTCAACAGGCTTTGGGCCAAGGTTGTCGTTTTCGGAGTCCCCAGGTCGATTGGAAGGCAGGGCTACTGCAGGATCCAGTTACACAGAAGGCTCTCCGGTCACTGGAAATCTTCTCAGCCACCTTCATCATCCTCTTCGGTTTCGACTTGTCTTCAGCTTCCAGGTTTGCAGTATTTAACAGGAACTACAGCACAACTTCTGCATCCTCTCCTTACATTTTACAACGGGCAGTCTGGCTGTCCAATCAAAACAGCCAGCCCCCCCAGAACCCCCCACTCTCCCACTGGGATTTGTCCCCATTCAGGCAAGGAGGAAGACAAAAGGCTGTGGCGTTTGACTCCTCCCTCACTTTCTGCCTTCACAGACAGACAGACAGACTGGAGCCTGGGCGGGGAGTCCAGGGGACTCCCGCCAAAGCTCCAAATCCCACAAAGAAATTTCGGGAAGGAACAAGAAAGGACAAGAAACACAAATGGCGAAAAAAGACAGGGGCCATTTTGGTAAAATAAGCTCCCTTGGGTGCCTGTACTGCATCTGTGAACACAGCCCACGGTAAAGGTGCACCAAATTAATAAAAGGTATCACTGCCACCAGCCATTGAAGGCAAGCTTGTCCCTTTAACAGAATTGTTACAGTTTTAGTGTGAAAGGGGATACATTGCATCTCCCCAGCACTCTGGTTTCACAAAATAAAATGTAAAAAGGGATCCAAAGATCCTTTCTACCATTGGGACCTGTAGTTCTGTCAAGGTTAGCCAGAGAAAGTTAAAAAGGGAGCCCCTAGGGCAACCCAGCAACAACAGGCCCTTATTGCCAAAAGGCTGTTAAAAGAGGATAACTTTAAAAAGACACTATGAGAGTTACAAAAATTACACCCATAAAAAAAAAGAGTAAAAGATTCATTGAGTCTGGAAAAAGGTTACCACACAGGTATAAAAAAAAATTAAAAAAATAAAAAAATTTGGGGTTGACCCGGGTCAGTAAGATTTACCATTTCTATGAAAATCTTACCTAAAACCATGCTTCACATAAAGGCATCTCTCCTGCACTCCTCAAGGCCCCTGCACAGGGGTGATCCTCCCTCGCATATTCACAGCAGGCTCGTGATCCAAAAGCAATGGCCCTTCCCAGGCCACCTGAGAGGAAGACCCAAGGGGAGTAGATGGGAGGATGCCCTACGGTTCCTTTAGAGCAGGTAGAGACTGTTTGCGTAGTTGATTCTCGTTAATATCAGGGATATAATTGTAAGGGTTCTGTATGGAAAAGGAGGTATGGGTACAGCCCCCGCCCCTTCCCCCCCCTACCCCCCTAAGGTGCTACCCTCCCGCCACTGGATTCTTCTGGCAATTCAAATTTGCTGTAGTACAGTGGGTTGTTTTATTTAAGGAGCATGTCCCTTCTATAATCCCTGATGAGGGGGAATCTGCAATTACTCCTACAGTTGGGAGAGCAGCAGGCGGCAAGGACAGAGGTAGTCAGTGCCATAGATGAACGACACTGTGTTGGTTACGGTAATGATGAAGGACTCCACTAGGTATAACACCACTCCGAAATATACTGGTGCATCACCTTATTCATGAGAAAGTTGTAGGGGGATTGGGAGGTGGTGGGGGTTTACAGACCTAAACGCTTCACATTTTCTAAAACTTTTACCCAACCAACCGAATTCCTTCTGAATTAGGCTCTCGCCTCTGTCCCTTGTACACGTAGAAGCAAATTCGGTTACAAACATAGCTACCCCAGATTACAGATTCAACATCCAGATGTAAATCAAGGCCAATCTATGTACTTGTAAACCACATTCAGCATATCATGTGTACCACCCAGCCATTCTAAATAGTGTGTAACATATACTCAAAAAGGTCAAATTGATGTGCTAATGCGATTGAAAAAATGTTTCAACTGTAGGTACGAAACCATCAGAGGTCCCATTTTTGTTAAATCATGCCAAAGAAAAGATTACACTGAACTACAGGCAAATATATGCAACCTGCACCAAGGACTCTGGGTGCATGGTCACCAGGGAGTGCGGGAGTACATGGCGGCTGGCAGGCGTGCTCCCAACTGATAAGACTCATCCCACCACCCATGCCCCACCAGACCAAAAATAACCAACAAAGAATGCAAAGGGGGCGACGGACAGAAAACCCAAGTTAAAGAGGTTCACTTTTTAAAAGATTCACACTTTACTTAGACAAGATATTGAAGACATGCACCCCAAACACCCTTTAGTAGGAATTCACTAGGTCCTATGGCATGCATTTGACATTCACAGAACACCTTTGATTGGTCCCTTGTAGTCTACCCAACACTTCACAAATAAAATGCATATGAAAAATTGGCCTTACTTTGCAGGAGTTTTAATGACAAGATGTACGGTCAGTCCATCCTTAATGCCATGCTGATGCAAAGTGTCACCATCCTTCAGGATCTTCCCAGCAAAGATCAGAACCAGCTGATCCCTTTTTGCTTTAAATCTGCAAGAAATCTCCTCCTTAAACTGCAAGAAAAAGCATTATAGTGAATAGCTGCTTTACAAGCATGCATTCCTTAGCAGATGCTCAGTGTCCAACATTAATGTGTCAACTTCAAAAAAGTTTTTCATTTCTGAAATTGTTGTTTGGTTGCTTTTATGACGCGCTTACCAGCGAGTGGTTCCTAAGCGCAAGATCGAATTTCGAACCTGTGTTGCGCTGCGTTGTCTTGCTTCCAAGACAGACGTGCTGCCCTTCAGCTATCCTTCCTCAACAATTATCAAAGTATTTTAGAGTGTACAAATAAGCGTGCCAACATAACATGGCATACATGAATGCATTATCCAAGGTCAGAAGTTTGAAAAATATGTTTTATTCTTTCTTGCAATTCAGTTTAAAATGTAAACTTTTCACAACAGAATCTGATTAAAACATCAGTACATTAACTAACAATATCACTCCATTCAATGATTAAAAGAAAAACAAAAGAGCTCAATTTATTTTCTACATGAAAAAAAGACGAACCTCCAACTCCAAAACAATTCCTCACAATTTTTTTTTCATTGATTTAGTTGAATAATCAACTTTAATATTTTACATTATTACATCACAATTTCGAATAACAAAATGGAAAGAACATTTCAAATTACATTATCAAATAAAATAAGTGTGGTAACTTAAAATCAAGATCATACGGTCTTACTATTGGGCTATCTTTAACAAACTCAATCCTGAACTTCAAAGCTGGCCGCTGTTTAAATACTGTCAATATTATTTACAATGGTTAATTGTATTAGCGTACTTAAATCATGAATGATAATTCAGACATTGGATGAAGAGAGTTATGGCAATATGGTCAACAGATCATTGTATAGTTATTCAACAAATGATATAAAGAGGGAAATTACTTCACAGCCCAGATTCACCTAGCTAGTCAACACTCTTTTATTGACACTTACGTTTTTTCAAATAATGCAGTCAGAAAATTCATAGTCACTATTCGAAGACTCGTATTTGACGTACATAAAAGAAGTTGCCATGCAGTGTCAGCGTCAATGTTGCTAAAGTAATCAAAATATTTAGCTCTCATTGTAGGACGGCCAGATATTTTGCTGTTACATGCCTCAAAGTCTCCTTATGTTCTTTCATGTTGCAAAAGCGACAAGTTATTTTCTCTTGTTATTATCAGGTATCTCGCCAGAATGTATCTAGGCCATAAGTTTAATATAAAATGCAATGTCGACGACCTATACAACAGGGAAGGATATTTAAGAAGATATAGTTCCACGGTGCGTAATTTGTTTTCTCCAAACTGAAGTCTTTACACTGAAGAAACAATCTACACGTCTCTATCCAATTGGCCAGATAAAGTTTAGTTTTGGCAATGTTGGGGTCTGAGACAAGAAGTTCAATGGAAACATCAGCAGCGGCAAGGATATGAAATATCAGAGCTCTCCATTGTGCAGGACATTTGTGTTCCGATTGAAGCATATAATCAGAGTGTCAACTGTAGTGGATTTTATAGCTAGAAGGTACTTTCTCAATAGAGCACAAAGTCGCCACTGATGCATGCCAAATGGAGAAATTAACCCAGTTTCATATCTAATCCATGCACTAGGCGTGCATGTTGGCAGCTTCAATATTTGTCTCCAATATTTGCCTTCTATTTTGCTAATGAATTGGTCCGTTACCTTTCACACATCTCTAAGCCATACAATAGTACAGCTGCAGTTTTCTGTAAATAAGTCATTGCCGGTTTTAGGGAAAATGTACCATACCTGGATTAAAGGATCCTGGTCTGTCAAATTGATGTAGCTAATTTTGTTTCCAACATCACCAAATGTGATTTATTGTGAGGCTGGTTATCAATAATCATGCCTAAATAGGTGTAATGGGTGGCTACTTCTATTCTGATGTTATGTATGGTCCATTTATGTTTGCTCCAGATGTAACGTCTGCTCACATATGTTAAAATCTTGTTCTTGATTTATTTTGAGTTCATTGGTATGTATGTAGCAGTGCCAAGATGTCATACTTCTCTATTTGATCATCATTGGACACTTTCAAATGACTATAGCCACAAAGTGTTCCAACTGGCTACAGTCATTTTATCATCAAGAGCATTATCTGGTTATGATGTTTGAAACTTGGGCTGATGAAATGAAGGTAGCTCTTCGTGCTTTGTACACTTAATACATGAGGTTGCTATAGGTTCATTTGATTCTTTAGTGTTATTCAACCATAGATCTTGAGCAATGATAAAATCAAGCGTAGACAGCTCAATTTCTGCACTCTTGAAGACCACACCTGACGGGATCCATAACCTAACAATAAATAGGTCGGTTTGTGAAGAAATTCAACCCGATTGATGTCAAGGGAAGATCGAATATGGGTATATCTTGGAAAATATTCCGGATACTGTCCTATTTAGGTCATAAGACTCATAAGGAAGAGAGCAGCATTTCATGATCAAGGAATGGTGGGAGCGATGTATATTGGTCTTGCTTAAGTTAGCACTTTTGACTGTGTACAATTTTTGGAGATTGGCAGTGTAGAGTTGTAACTGGCTAAACTCTTTTTTTGGAGTTTGCCGTATCTGCATGTTGGCACGAATTTGCATTCGATCGTGCTGTCGTGGTGCTCTCACTATTGTGTTCACGTTCATGACTTATGGTTGGCATTCTGGCATGGATGGTATTATAGGGGGCTTTACGAATGGAGTCATAGCGGCCCTAGATTGGCCTGATAAGTAGAGGTCAACTGCTGTCCTTATTTTGGTTCGCCGTTGCTCTAAGGAGAGTGTCCTCAGATGCAGGTTTATCAATATGCTTGCGCGTCTCAGAAATGGTCACTCTGGGAGCGGTCGGAATTATTCTGGATGGTGGTTGTTTATTCAGTTCTAGTATTAATTCATCCAAAGCCGATGGGTTAACTGCTATGTGAGAAGAATCATTTTTTTATTGTCGTCTTTCGCTACTTGTTTGTATTTTTTTGCAATTGCTTGGGTGGTGTTAATCGTACGTCATAGGGCTAAAGTAACACGATGCATAAATTGTTTAGAACCAGACCCTTTATTCAAGGAGTCAGATTTATCATTTTTAGATTTCTTTTGTTGCATTAACGTTAACGTTTCTTCTTAGATTGTTGGAATTATTTTTCAAACTTTCTTTAATGCTGAAAATGTCAAAATGCTGTGGTATGTTATGGGCCTCGCCTGTAAGATCAGTAATCTGAGGTGCCTTAACACCAATTACTACAGGATCTGGCAATTGAATCCCTGATGAACTTATAACTTCTATAAATGTTGGTAGCATGTTATTTTTAGGAACTCCCTGACTAGCTTGATTGAAATACACAGATTGATGTTCATTTCCGCGTGATTGGAGTTTTCTGGAAAACAAAGATTTACTGATTTAGGAATGTGTTTCCATAACAGTTTATGCAAGCTGATAAGTCGTATTAATGGCTGTGAGATTTATTATCCAACATATTGTTAGTGCTTTTGTTCAGCTTGAGTGACGAGAGGACAGCGCGGAATAGGGTTAACATACGGGTCGGACAAAGTGGAAATCTGAAACGAATTATGGTTGAATAAAAAGGGGATTGTGATAAATTAAGTGCGTCATTGGAGTCCTGTAGACTCGCATGCATTGAAATATCCGAAAATGAGGCATTAGTTTGGATTGGGACTGGCACGCCTTCAATAACATCAGCTGTCAAGCTCAAGGGGAGCGAATGTTGAGTAGTAGCTAAAATAATATGATCCGAAATAGTTTGCTGTGGCGTCCTTGGTAGAAGCGGCGCTGCCGTAGAGGTTAAGGTGGTGTGATCTAAAATAATCTGCTCTAGCGCCTTCGGTAAAATCGGCACTGTGAAGGGAGTACAAAATGGCCACTCAGGAGTTATTATGCAGCCTTCAAACTTGATCTTAGGTAATATGTGAGTAGCTTCAATAAATTATGTGAGACATAATGGAAGTCTTAAATGTGCGTAAGCGGCAGAATCCTTGTATATCCACCTGACGCAGTTTTATGCGATAATGGTGTGGCAGGAGAGAGTACCATCGCTTTTTTGGACACTCGTCTAGGATGGAAAGGACTCGGTATGGCAACAGTTTGTAGGGCTGATATGTTAAGACTACATGTCTGATTCTATGATTTTAATGTATAGTTCAGTGCGCAATTTTGAACAAGCAATGCGAAATTTCAATCAAATAAAAGGCAGAAAGCCACGCAAATGGACTGACCAGACTCAGGTTAGCAGATAAAATCAGCACCAGGCGATACGAGGAAGTCACGGGCTGCTCGCCACTTGCTGCGCGGCAAAGTGGTAATTCACAGGTACTTCTCCTGGTGCACGCATGCTGGTGCGCGCGGGTTCACAACTTATAAGCAACTTCACAAAACGCGCGGAGTCAGCCAAAGTAAGTAAATAAAACAGTATATACAGCAATCCAAGCAACCAGGAAATAGTTCACAGTAGAATACGGCAGAGTATCGCAGCAAAGCGGTACCTCACAGGTACTTCTCCTGGTCCTCACTAATTCATTCCTTCAATTATCTCCATCAAGATCATATTACATAAACTCTGGCCAGGGAAACACATCACAGGTCTCACATCTGTAATCAGGACAGTCATGGAACAATGTGGCCATCGCCAATGGTTTTCAGGATTAAAACGCAGGATGGGCAAATAGTCATCAGGCCTAAATATCAAAGGCCTGTCCACACCCACAACCCACTGATTCAATTATCAGAGAAGCAAATGTACACTACAATTGTTTGTAGTTTCATTCATGAGACAAAATATTTCCTTTAGGAAAGCAACTAAAACCAATGATACCCAAAGTCCTTCCCCCATTCATCAATCTCAACCAAAAAGGAAGAGACGACCTTACTAATGGATTCATTTTTCGAAATAAGAGCCTTTTTTAGAAGGATCAACACTAAAATGTTGTACAATATTCTCATTACATATTCTACAAGTTCGTAGGTCATGTTGTAACTTTACTCTGGGCCCTGTGACTAATGTATGCAGAAATTTAAATCTGAATCTTAATTACCAAAATCTAAAAGTGTGACAGATAATTCTATATGTACGTCATTGGAGGTCTTGTAGCTGGAAAGCAATTGACGTATTCCTTCTAGAGATTTAATTTGTCTAAACGCCCCAATGTTCTATTATGTCCCAATGCATTCTGTTTTTTTTAGTGCTCGGTTTCTTCTAAGTAGCATCAAGGTCTGTATCTACTTTCTCAAATGAAACAACTTTGCATGAATTAGTTCAGAAAGGTATGCCTTTCCTGGAGAAGAACTTCACTGAGAGATTTTTGTCTTCGTCCTCTTAGTTTTATATACAAATTGATCTTTCCATTTCATAATGTACCACCAGGATTTTAGTTCCAATTCTGTACATAGCATTGCAATCAGAAAAGACAGAGGAAACTTGTCTTCCAGAGCATGGAGACAATTTCTATGGGTTGTGCCTGTTAAGAAACATCTCTCTTTAGGACACTTTCCCTCCATATTCTATGACCCCCCCAAACTTTTAGTTTTTGAACCGGTCCTGACTTTACATGGAATCAAAGCCTTCAAGCTTCACTCCCCTGGCCTTTTGCTCATTTTGTAATTTCAGTTCTTCATTTGTATAGCGCCTTCACCATGGGTCTAGTACCAACACCCTGTCGGTTGAAAGCCCTCAGAGGGACCGAAGTATGGGAAAGTTAGGAGTTTCCAGTATGCATGTGTGCATAATGACCATTAAATATTGTGAGGCCTTGGCCGAGTCCCTGCTAGACACCCATATCTAATTGGCATGTGCATTGGTGGAGAGATGTACACTAGGGAAATAAACTAGGGGGGGTGTAAGTTGTATGTGTGTAGCTATAGTTCAAATTTTTTTTGTTGTGAAAGGTAATTATGGTGGTTGTGTTGTGCAGAGTGTCAGATGCATGCGAGTGTGGCTGCGCCTTTGGCCAATTCCAAAAGCACAGCGTGCGATTGGAAATCTCCATTGTTTATAATCAAATGAAAGCCTGGAATTGGTGCATTCAGCAAAATTCTAAAACATCTGGTTTGATAAATGATGGATACATTCTACATGCTTCCAGCTGTCATTAAGTGGCGACATTGAAGACCTCACAACCGTAAAGGCAGCATACTGTCAATACTTGCCTTCCCGAGTAACACCTTCTGTAAATCGCCTAGAATCAATAACATGGATTCAACTGTGCAGCACCCTGATCAACTGGACAACCCTTCCAAGTGCTATACAATGACCATCAGAGAAGATCCTCTGGTGCCAAGGCTCCAATCTGTGCAATACAATGGCCACCCTAACAAAATCCTCTGAGCAACACCCAGTTCGCCCTGCTGAACTTTTCCACTATTAATGGGGAAACTGAACAGTCCTTCAGACTATCAGTACTGGGAAAGTGATACCCTTTTGTCCAACAGTGCACACTGCATCTTGCAAAGCAGTGCAGTGGGGGTACTTTTGTATCACCCTAATCTTTAGGTTGACTAAAGACAAGCGCTAGTGGCAGCAGATACAGGTTTACCCTTTTTGCATTATTTTTAGTGGGCACATTTGGGTTTACCGCATCTGGCTACTAAACGTGGCTAGTACTCTAAAATGGCTGCGTCACAAGATTTTGCTTGTCCTTTGGCCATATTGTTTGGCCTTCTTCCTGTGTTTTCAGGTCAGGAAACGCCCATATAGGGTCATGCACTTGCCCAGGAAAGCTGCTTTCGAGGGCTAGGGATGCCTTTGTATGTGGCTCAGGAAGTGGGTGTGACTGTCTGGTCCCACTTCACATCTGTGGTGCCAGAGAATCTGGATGTGGGAAATGAGTGAAAACCACAGTTGTCCCAGATTGGACTACTGCTAGCTGTTTTAATGGTGCACCATTACCGTTGGTGGGCGTAGACTTGCTTCCAGCCAGGATTTCGGATAAGAAGAGCAATCCTGCAACCATTTCTTGAGATCAGTGATGGAGCCAAATATCCTGTGTAGAAGAGCAGAAGACTGAAGATTTGTGGACTACCCCCAAAGAGGCCTGGCATTCCTTCATGCGTATGGCCCGGTGAAGCACCGCTGGACTACCTGATCTGTGAAGGCCCCGAATAGCAATTAAACCCTTGGACTGGTGGGTGTTAGCAAAGATCACTTTTAGGCAACTTTCCCTCCATATTCTATGGACTCCCCAAACATTTTGTTTTTGTTTCATACCATGCTTGTGACTTTTTACAGAGAAGTGAAGCTTCACTGGCCTTTCGCTCATTTGTTACGGGGGAAACGGACTAGTCCTTCAGACTAGTTGACTTATCCGTTTGGGGTAATGTTCACATATTGCACAAAGCATCTTTCAATGTAGTGCAATGTGGGTACTTTTAGATGACCCTAAACGTACACCAAAGGGATTTTTGGTTACTTTTAATTTTGCCTAAAGAAAAGCTGCTGGCAGCAGTCATATTTTCACAAGGTTTGCAATATTTCTAGTCCGTTCATTAGCGTTTACCACATTTGGCTACCAACAACGGCTAGTGTCCAATGATGGCTGTGCCACCAGATATTTCACTCGTTCTTTGGCCATTTTGATATTTGGCCTTCTTCCTGCCTTCTCCGGTCGGGAATTCTTTTATGGTCATGCATTTGCCCAGGAAAAATGCTGTTTCAGTGGGATAGTACATGCAATGTGTGTATGGGCTGTGGAAGTGGGCTGGGACGGTCTGGTACCAATCCACATACTGGTGCCAGTATGTCTAGTGTGCATGCATGAGTCGGACCCACAGTGGTACCTAATTGGACCACTGCTAGTGTGCACGAGTGGTGCAGATCTTACTATAGAACAAGGAGTCAGGCAGCCATTCCAGCAGATCATAAGAGGAGCCAAGTATCCTGTGTAGCTGAATGCAGAAGAGTCCTGGCGACCATTCTTGCTGCTGTCCCAGCCCATCCTTCTGCTGATTTCAAAATTCTCATCCAATACGAAAAAGTCTGATTGCTTTCAAAAGTACCACAAAGGAGTGCTTTGCGCCAATCCTCCATTTGTCACCTGTGTCTGTGGACACTAAATTGCAAACCTCATTACAAGCAGTGAGGCCTCTTCTGTTCCATTCAACAACGTTGACACTGAATCCATTAACTGGTCTAAAGTGTACCGAGTGGTAGACCCACTGGCCGAGCCATAACCATCCATTTTAACAGATCCAGGTTGATTTCCAGAATCTTCATTGAGATGGGACTGTGTACACGGTCAAACAGGTGAGAATTTGCTGAGGTGGTTTGAATAAAGCCCCAGAAGGCTGCCAATATTCCACTAACATTTGAGAAGAGCTCTTAAAAATGCTAATCGGAGAAGGACGTTTCTGTGGGAGATTACAGAAAGCCCCGTCACTGGTGTGGGGGCAGACTTACTCAGAACTCTGTTTTTGTCAAGAGGAAGCAGAAGACAGTTTCCAGGGGTCCTCATCATGTTATGCTTTTCAGGAAAGGTTAACGCATTTTAAGAACCCCTGGAGGTCTTGAAAAACGGAGTGCCCGTGGTAGTGAGCACCCAAAGACTCTGGCAAGTCAAAGTACAATAAAAAATACATTCTTTTGATTCACTTAGATATTTAGGATCCAAACATAGTGGAGGGCATTGAGGAAAGTTTAGCAAATTCCATTGTAGTTTCCAATTAGAAATTAGCATAAGGGAAAGAGTTACGAGGTGGGCTCTCATTCACATTTGACTACCTCCCCCACTCCGACCTTTGAGACGACAAATTTACTGACACTCACATGACTGATAGATTAGCAATTAAATAATTCCTTACTGCAGCTGCTAAATTCCAACAGGCTTCTTCTATGGAACAATGATGTTCATTCGTTTCAATAGGCAATTCGAGAACCACATTAGCAGAAACTAACAGCATTTGAAGGACTTGAAAATGAGTGCTTTTGTGCCTCCTTACGAGAAGAACCTAGCCAATTGGATACAACACATTTTGTCTTAAATAGTGTATAAGACACTCGAATTATCAAGGACATTTTCCAGCAAGCAAACTCAAGGGCAGGGATGGGGGAGGAGGCTGCGGGCAACCTCCCTCCCTGATGGGGTCCGTTTGTCTGGTGGTCCCTTGCAGGTTAGATTATTAAACTATAAAAAAAAAAGTGTTACCATAATCGTTCCTGGTACATGGAATTATATTGGTGGTCAGATTGAGATTTAACGTTACTTTCCGGATTTTATATCAGCATCATTGCATCACAATCGTATTAGGCACTTGCTCTTTAATCAATCACAGACAATTCTGACGATACATGTTCCTACATTTTGCACTGCATGTTATCACAATACTTATTTTTATATACATTATCGCATATATTATTTAACTATATTTGTAATAAACGTGTCCTATATTTTATTAGATTATATGCATGCACTGTATTTTTAAAGTCAGGTACAACACATTAGTATGTGATTTTTACGAAGTATCACACGTAAATTATCACACAAAATGCATGACTGCCTCTTTGTTTTTATTGGAGAGCCAGAAATAAGCAATCTGCAGCTTTGATGGCTTCGATAGTGGATACAAAAGCCTTAATTAATGAGACTGTTAAAGGTTTTGGTTACAGATCCACCTAATTGTCCCACCCCCCACTGTACCCCACATCATAACGAAAAGAGATACCAAGAGAAATGTTAATTACTCCAACACAAAGTTATTCCAAGTTCTGCATTTACACAGTAGAAATGCACAGGAATTTGAGCAAAGTGTCGCTGACTGACGTAAAGTCTGATAATCATTTCATTTCTCAATCAACCTCTCACAAACCCTCTGTTCCTAAAGATGCCCCGATTGTTAGTGGGGGGGAAATGAACCTCTCACTCCAAGTACAAATCTAATTAAATCATAAACAGTTAACTAAAGACACTCAATTGTCCCTTTATGTGTAGATTTTTATTTTGAAAATGTACACAGTAAAACCATTCTGCTATACTGTTGCTATGTCATTATTCGCAATATGGGGAATGCGATCTTTTGGTTTTGTAATTATTATTTTTTTTTATTCCAAGATGGCCGCCGACACCAGATAGACGTGTCAGCAGCCGCTCCAAAAGGCCTGAGCATATTCATGGCTTTCCACCACCCCAGAGCTATGAAAAGCTCCAACTAGGAGCCAGACAACAAGCGGCTGCACCGCAAAACAGTGGAGAAGTTCGGGGCTGACGGAGCAGCAGCGGAGGGCCGCCAGCGCTCTCGAAGAAGGAGAGGACCAAGTGCAGACATGAGTCCCGGCCCACACACCTTTGGTGGGCACCTGGTGAAGAGGCTGCGTAGCCACAGGTAACGGTGCGGGAGTGTCGCAGGCAGTGGACTGGTGGGAGCCCGGGGAGAGTGCCGCGTGAGGTCGCAGCCTGGGGTGGACTGGCCAAGAAGGAGGGTGAAGAGGCCCGCCGGGGGAGCAGCGAAGCAGGAGGGAGGCTGGCCCAGCGGCTCAGCTGGCGAAGTCCAAGGGAAGGCTGATGTCATGATCTCTGCTTCCAAAAGATCAGGACTTGCCCGACTCCCGTGGAAGCAGACCCGTAACCCTGGTTCCGAGTGCCAGCCAGTCCCAATTGGGACCTTTTGGACCCTGTCCTGGCACCAGGCTCATAAAGATGCCCAGTCCCAGCGCTGGAAGCGCCGGGCTCATAATGCTTGGGTGGACTTACCTGCAGCAGACCATGCTGCTTACTTACCTACCAGTTGAACCCCTGATCCTCTTCTGTTTGGGACTACTTTTCCTGTTGGGTGGGGCAGGAGCCACTCCCTAGGTTCAGAACACTGGAACTCTTCTGGAAAGCAGGAACTCTTTTCTTACCTAGGCGTGGCTGTGAAGGAGACACCTAAGCACTACAGGAGGCTATTTAAACCACACCCGATGGATGAATCTTGCTTTGCGTTATTCTGCATTCTATGCAGCAGAACGCTCATCGTGTCTTCTGCTTCTGATCCTGGGCCTAAGGGAACAAAGGCTTACCATCCTGGAATCCAGTCTTCAGCAGCACCTGTAAAGACAAAGAAAGAACAGGTTAGCACTACGGTCTTCAGTGGCAGCGCATCTCTTACCTGGTCCATCGGCTGTCACCAACGCCTCGCGCTGCATTCCGGTATCTGAAAGACAAAGGCTTACCTACTCTTCGCATGCTCCGGAGGCCTTCGGCGCTGCATCCCGCATCTGAAAGACAAAAGAAGGTGCGTTTAAAGACATTGGGCAACTTTATTACTCACGTGCCATTACTCCTTCCCACGCCGAATCCAGTGGGTATTCCAGCACCCTTCAGCTTCTCTAAAGCTCCGAACTTGTACCTGCAAGATAAAAGGGACAGTTAGTGCGCATCGTGAAGCAGGCTACAAGCGCTTACTAACGTGCTTCCAGGCGCTTCTATTCCTCACGCGGGTTCGATCCTCAACTCTCATCAGCCCGCCATCCGCCATCGCCGGAACCCTGCAAAACAAGAGATATCATTACAAAAGACTTTTAAGACATTTGAAGTGCCCAGAACTTACCGTTCGTGCAGTTAACGACGGACAGCAGTCCTCTGAGGTCAAGAGGCCTGCACCCTTATCCAGTGAAGAAACTGGTTACGGCACCCTGCCCCGAGGCAGATGGAGAGCTCGGCGTTCACTTACCTAAGGTGAGGGAACCTTGGGGTTCTACAGGAGAAGAGAAAGGAGAGAGGCACCCAATAACCCCAGTTCATTAATCCCATATTTTCTATCTGCAGACATCTTACTCTTCGAGTCAGACATACAGTGCACAGAGGTCCAGCCCAAAGAGCCAACCGTGTGTTACACATCACCTTTGAAGATACAGCATTCACCCAGTCAAGACCGGCGCCTCTGCGGGAATCAGGTGAGCGTTACAGCTGAGCCCAACGAGGGGGCGCAGAGTAGAGGCATAAGAGGCGCCCCCTCCCTCCCACCGTAGGGAATTCAAGCAAGCGTGGAAGTCAGCAGGGAAGCTCCGGTCGGAGAGCGGTGCCGGGCAGTCAGCGCCAACCCCAATATACAAAAAGGGACCAAATTGGCAGAGCAGCGAATCAGAAGGACTCCACCAAACGGAGGAGCTTGGAGGGGAAGGAAACATCTTACCAAACCGACTATGAAGGGAGAACTGGCCCCTGAGAAGAAGTGGCTGTGCCAACCCCCTGGCAGGCCCTGGTAGCTCCTTGAGGTAAGCAGGCAAGGTGCAAAAGAACCAGCGAATAGTCTCAACAGGCTCTGGAAGGAGGGAGGCGGCAGTAACAAGAAGGCTTCCACGAGAAAGCCCACAGCATCACAAAGCAGTACATGAGGCAGATTAGTGGCACAGCAGGAGCCCAGGTGCATCCTGGAAAAGGAGAGGTGGCCTCCAGGATGGTTGAGGGCCGAAGCGGTATTCTCAACCCCAAGGGAGAGACAACCCTGGACAACAGTAATAAGGCTCCCCAGAAAGGGCCCCTTTTAGGTGGGGCAGAGAGAGGAGGCCGTGGCTCAGGCTCAAACGCAGCAAAAGGGAGAACCGAACCTGCCGGAGTAAAGAGGCGGCCAGGCCTCAACTGACCTAGGAGGCAAACAGCAGGGAGTGCGAAGAGATAAAGGGGTCCAAATTAGAGAAAGAAAACTGGCTGATAAGCTCTCACCCTTCGGCCGGATGTCAAAGCAAAAGGCGCAAAGCAGGCCCCGGAAAGCACCATTTCCACCCAGTGGGCCACACACAGTGAGGCAAGTGCCCCCCCCCTGAAACCGAACAGGGACATGGAAGCGCACAAGGAACAGACAGGGACCACGGGGGCAGAGTTTTTCTCCCGGTTGGACCGCCATGATGATGATCTCATGAACCTCCAAACATCCCTCACAAAGACTTCCCAGAACAATTTCAATTGAGACAGGATCTCAACATGGCCCAGAAATTAGACAGGAATTTGGCCACCTAGGGAAAAAGGACGGACCTCCTCGAAAGGGGTCTGCAGGAGGTGGAAAATTACGCCATGGCACAAGGCAAGGTCATAGAGCACCTCAATGTGGCTACGTGCAATTCGGAAGTCCAGATGGAGGACAGGTCAAGCAGGATCAACAGGGGGGGGAGGGTTTGACTTGGGGAGGAAGGAGGATTGTGGGGGGTCAGGGTGGAGGAGCATCGGAAGTTAGGGACCAGGCACGGGGGGGGGAGCAGGGGGCAAGGACGGGAGAGCAGAAGAGACAGGGTGAGCGGAACACAATGTGGGGCACTGGAGCAATAAGAATGGGAAGCATGGGAGGGAGAGGACAGCCACGAAAGACTACCAGCAGGTGGTGGGGCAGCTTAACATACTCAGAACCAAGAGGGCAAGGTTGTCGGTCCACCAAAAGTACTACGCAAAAGTGAACAAAGCAGACGTTCTTCTGGATGGGTTGTTGAGGGGGCCAACGGGAAGCAAAACCATTGAGGCTATAATAGATGGCCAGGGTGTGCACCATTCCCTCACCAGGGAAATCCAAGACTGCTTTGCAGCCTACTATGCAGGCCTAAATGCGTCCCATGGGTCGGGGAGGAAAGGCAGGTGGCATTTTTGAATGGGCTGGACTTGCCATCAGTGGGTAGGGAGGTGGGAGAAAGAGCTAGGACAAGACAACAATCGAGGAAGTAAGGAGGGTGATCGCAGCCTCGCCTCCAACAAAGCGCCCGGCCGGAGGGCTTTACAGCAGCATTTTATAAAGCGTTTGGAGGGACAATCACCTCTTGGTGATTAATGGAAGCAGCGAAATGCATTCTCCTCCCTAAAGCCAACTAAGATCCCAACAAATGCATGGCATATAGGCCAATTGCCTCGACATGGATGCCAAAACGTATACTAAAATACTGGCCAATAGGCTTCAGAAAAATGTACCAGGATCGATACATCCAGATCAGGCGGGATACGTACAGGGGAGGCAGACGTTCGATAATATCAAATGCGTTGCTAATAGAAAGCACACAAAACCTCGACGCCCTCGGTCCTCTTATCCCTAGACACTGAAAAGGCATTCGACCGGGTGCAATGGAACTTTAAGATGATTGAAAAAAACAAGGCTGAGGCTACGAACCTGGTGGAGTCATTGAGAACATGCAGGGGGTACCGGAGGATTTTGGTCAGGTCTCATCAGGCCTTAACATAACCAAATTGGAACCAAGAAACCTCACGGTTAAAGGCTACAACACCATACATATGGATCCCCAAGGGGATAAAGTAACAGGGAATTTGCACGACCCCCCCCCCCCCCATCCTCACTGGTTGGCATGCAGCAAATTATCCGGCCATGCGGTCAGCCATTCAAGCAGACCTCTCAAAGTTAAGGAATCTACGGATATTGTGAGTGGGCAGGATAGCAGCGGTGAAAATAGTAACCCTGCCAGACTACTCTACCTCTTCCAGGCGATCCACTGGCGGTCCCAAAAACATTCTTCAAGGAATTAGGAAAGATTACAGGCAACTTCATATGAGAGGGCAGAAGGTCATGGGTCAGCATGTACCTGCTGACATTCCCGAGGAAAGCGCAAAGGAGGAGTCCTGAATTTTCGATTGTATTAGGAGGCATCACAGCTGCGGATTATACAGGAGAGGTTCACGAGGGGAAACAGTGGGTAGTAATGGATAGGGCAGTGGCAAAACACAATTTGAGGGTGGTTCTCCAGACAGCCATGCCAACACCAGCCCCATCATCTGTATGAGAGTGTCATAACGAGACTAGTGGCAGACACGTGGAACAAGTTGGCAAGGAAGTTGGGCATCATGTCCTTCCCATCCACCCCAATTTTCAATAACCCGGAATGCACACCAGGAATGGAGCGGGGGGCATTCGTACACTGGCAGGGAGGGGGGGGGGGATGTTTGAGGTTAATGGACATGTTCCCAGGGCCCACTATCAGATCATTTGTAGTATGTAAACAACTCTTAAGTGGGAAAGAAGGAAAGGTTGCAGTATTTTCAAAAACTGCATGGGCTGCAGAACACAGAGGTCAAATCGGCAGCTACATGCCAACTTACCTCATTCAAAATGTTTTTGGCGCACGACGAAGCAAGAGGCATGATGTCAAGCCTTTATAAGCTCTTGGACGAGGCAACCCCTCGACTGCCCTGGCCACACATCGGTAGCTGGAAGACGACTCTGGGAAGTATGGGAGAAGCTGTGGAGGCGGATCCCAAAAGTGGTCAAAGCGCCCAAGTGTAGGAATTTTGGAATAAATTGGTATTCAAATGGAATTTACACTGGAGTGACTTCATAGGATCTATCCGGGAGCCTCGCAGTAGTGTTGATGAGGATAGGCTATGAGGGCGGAGTTATCTGGTCCCACATTTGGTGGAACTGCCCAAAAATCAGACCCTTTGGAGGGGGGTATAAGAGTCCCTGATCTGTAGAGAGGAGGCGGGGACGCCCCTGAGGGATGGGGGGACAAACTTTTGGGATGGGGGATGGTCTGGGGGGGGGGCGACAAAAAGCTCGAACAAGGCTTACTATTGCTGCAATGCTGCTCTTTGTGCAGCATTGGAAAGGGGCATCCATTCCCATTGTCCAGGACTGGTTCGGTAAGGTATGGGACAGTGTGGCCCAAGAATGGGCCACCTATGTGATGAACAAAGTCACACTTTGCCAGAGAATGGGAGGAGGTGCTGACCTTGCCAGAGAATGGGAGGAGGTGCTGACCTTCCTAAAGGAGGAGTACAGAGCCCAATGCTGCCCCCAAAGAAACTGTTGGACCTAGGTGTTATTGGTACTGTTTTTTTGCATGTTGAAAATCAATTAACGAAAAAAAGATGTACATAGCAAAATCATCCCTCAAGACTTCAGTCAAAGACCGCCACCCAGAATCAGCTAGCAACAGAGGGCCAAGGACCACTGGAGCGATCTTGTTAACGCCCTACAAAAACCTAGGTAAATGTAAGCCAGATGTAGTCTTATGGTAAGTGTAACAAGCTCAGTAATGGCTCATGTGGTGATTTGACCAGGATAACAGATAGTGTAGCAGGGCACTAGGGAATGGGATGTACTAGATGCTATCCAATGTGCCACCCCAAAGGTGGATGAGGCTGGATCACATGGGCATGTTACTCTTCGGGAGGCACAGATGTTCCACTGCTACTTCGAGTGGGCCATTATGCAAAAGGCATCAACAAATTACAAACACCAGTAAAAGCCACCTGCAAGGATACGGGCCTTAATAAAAAGTAAAGGCCCTTCCCGTTATCATGCTAAAACTAAAACAGCTCAATAGATATTATGGCATCCAGGATAAAAATTTAATATTTTCCAGGCTTAAAGCTGGCACATAAGGTAACCCAACAAAGGGGAACAAATCAAAGTCCAACCACACGGCATCAAATGAAAGACCAAGCCCAACTAGTCTGCAACCGTGCCAATATGCAAAATTCAACAAAGCCAATGTCAGACTGAGGAATTTCAAAGATGGCACTTCAGATGCCTCTGTTGCAGGCCAGAGGAGATGGTCAATGCACCCATTGGGCAACACCAAGAGACAATCCCTAAAGAGAAAGAATCACAGAGTAGAACCATTCCCAGAGATGGAGACAAAGAAAGCTGGGAGGTAATCAGTCCATTGCACCAGAGCCCCCGGGATATTAAAGTGACTGGGTTAAAAGCATTCAGTGTCTTGGGCCTGGATGAAACAGAAGCATCTGCTAAGGCTCCCTTGATGGGAGAAATCCTGGAAAAACTACTACCTGTGGGAAGGCAGTGCACCCTGAATGACTGCTGTCTGGAGGAAGGCTGTGTGCGTGCTTGTAGAGGCTCTCAAGGAGGCTGGGTGTGCTGGTAAGCCCAGTTAGAGGGTAGTTGACCAAATGGGCACCAAAGCCACTCTTTGCGGAACTAGAAGGCCAAAGCCTGGGGGCTTTCCGCCCACGACCCTGGGCAAAGAGAAGACATTCCAAACCCCTGGGCAGGCTGGGCCAAGGGCAATGAGCGGGGCCTTCAATGAATGTTGCACGCAAGGCCTAGAAGAGTGGCCTACTGCAAGTTCTTCAAACCATGGCCCAAGAAGTCTGGCATGACTGCTGTAACCAGAGATGATCTGAATCATTTACGAAAGGGCCAACAAGTGAGACCAACCGTGAATCCTGTACTCGATGGAGAAAAAAGGGAGACGCCCTGATCCAGCAGGGACCCGTCACGAGCCCTGAGGCCAAGATCCTGCAGGGGCATGTTGTGAATTCTAGAATCCAAAGTCCTAAAAGGGCCCGTTGTAAACCTCAAGAGATTTAAGGAACACGTTTTGCTTTTGCATTAGCTTATGGATGAGTTTTGCAGAGAGTAGACTGTAGTCAAATCCATGTAACTTGGTGCTATTAGCATAGGGTAGCCGGGAGGCTAAAGCCTCATTATGCGTAGTACTGCGTAGTACTGGACTGAGGTTGGCATCACTTTCACATTGTTTAGTAGATGAAGGGGGGGTGACACTGGGAGCACCAAGATCACTACTTAGTTCACCCCATCGAACAGTTTGTTAGAAGTCAACCTTTAGCAGTAGTCGAGTTTAGCCTAGTGACTGTTTGGTCAGGATTAGGGCCAGACCTTTCTTAATAAAAAATATAGAATTGTTAAAACAAAAAGTTAAGTGAAATGTATCATTGTCTCGAGATCCCCACACAAACTAGAAAGAGGCAATTCCCACCTACATAAAAGTATATAGATCAAGTAAGGAAACCTTCCTCTCGTACCATGTAAATCACACAGACCCAAGAGTAGATTACATCAAGTGTTACTTAAAAACTACATGACACGGGGTCCAATTGCTATCGAGCATACGTCTCCTCCTAAAAAGTTGGGTATTCAGGCCAAAGCCTGAGAAAACTATCTAGTAACGTCCTTCAAAACAGAAACAAAATAATATCGGCATCTGAAAGTTACGATCGAACAGAGTAAACACGCAGGATACACTAGACACAGAAGATAATGTGTAAGCTCATAACGTGAGCACTCAAGACTGACTTCTTTTGCCTCCCATCAGGTCAAACCATGTAACCAAAATATAGAAGATGCCCAGTACAAGCAACAGCCTATAACACTGCAGGTTTGGCAAATAAAATGAATCTTTAGACATTGTAAAAGGTGTCAGATACCATGTTTTATCAAGAAACAAGGGCACTTGCTCCAATAGACATTGAAAGTTTTACCCGTTTCTCTGTTCCAACAACAAAAAGAGCCAAGGAGCAGGTGGAGCAGGAGGCCGCGACTTGAGTAAAGCTACATTTGTTTAGTTCTAGCAATTTCATTAAAACGGACTTGCCAGATATCCAGTTTATAGCTTTGGGGCAGTCAAATAACCTCCACAGAAGATCATGAGGACCTGTGGGAAAGAACATTGCGGATCATCTTTTTAAAATCTTCATTATCCCGCAACACATTTAGTTTGAGCCTCTAGACACAATCTGAAGCACATTCCAAATTTAAGTACATCTTAACCCGAAAGCCAACACTTGCTTGCGATGAACGTAGTTCCGCTATCGCACACATTAGGTTTTAGAGTATTGAAATCAGTTACGAAGTGACATGCCAACGGACATTTAAAAGGAAAAAAGGAAATCAGAACTCCAGTCCTTGAGACAGTTAACTTGGTTATAATGGAAAACTGGCAAATTGTACAAGATCTAGAGGTTGACTCAAGTGCCCACCACCATTTCACTAGATATACATACAATACGTTACTTCTGAAAACCTAGGACGTCTCCATTATAAGTAAATTGAATAACAGGCGCTTATTCAGTAAGAAAAACTGATCTTGATAAACTCTTGCGTAGGCGTTAGCCACTCCATCGACCATAGAACTCTTAGAAAAATCATAATGAACAGGATACAACCGCTACATGGTTCAAAATTAAGAATACATTATCAGAAGCTAAAAGCAGCTGCTGGGTGTTAGGAATCACCCAGTAGAAAGGAGCTACCGCTGGGGAACCAGGAGCATGTACACACTGCAAATCTAATTTCTACAGAAGAGGCAAGCTTTAACTTTTTGCCCATTATGTTCAAATGTGTACTAGGTGTGTTCCCATTCTTCTTAAATAACATTCTCAAATACTCATGTGTATGTCTGCAAGTCACATGAGGGGACAAATGTAATTTTTGGTGTTAAGCCAACCAGGCTAAAATAGTAAAAAAATCAGGGGCTAAATAGTTCCCAGCAATTGCAAACCCTGCAGTAGCGGCTAAACCAACTACAAAAATCAAATCGTTCTCTTAAAACGGTTCTTAGTTGGACACCAAACATAGGAAGCATGACACAATTACTAAACTCACACAAAGCTCCCAGAATAGAAGCCTATTGATTAGTGAAGAAGGCCTTAAGTGGCCCTACATATAATGGACATAGCAGCCACATTTACAAAATAGGCAAATAATCAAAACATAGATAAACAGGGAGTTCAAATATTTCCCCCACAAATTATGGCCCCACTCTTTTATCCACACAACTTTGAGGATGTTTGGGGCAGTTGTAGTGGTACAAGAAGCTATATTTAAATTACTGCCCTATCTGAAGAGCTAAAACTGAAGATTTTAATGTGGATGAATATCCCGGTGCAAAGAACTAAAAAATGAAGGAAACCGGGAAACTTCATATAATTAATCGGCCAATTTTCTTCCTGAATTCAGCAGGATAAGCCATCCTAGCCAATGGAGAGACTTGGATGCCCTCAGGTTTCTAGAAGGAGAATTGGAGTCTACCAGGCATTAACGCTTCACCTTTGGTTGAACACGTTATTTGAGAAAGCAAAACTTTGTTTTTATACAGACTATTGAGCATCCGGGTGGGCGTGGCCTGAGCCCATGGAATAAGGCAGAGCCTGAACGGATCTTCTGCTGTGATCCTGTCAATGATCCTGATAAGTGGCGTTTGTTGCGCACTGTAGGACTTTACACACGGCTATAGGTTCGAGAAGCGTTTCTCCACCCCTGCAGCGGAGCGTCAATCCGAATCGGTGCGGATCTCAAGGTGAAACGGCAAAAACAAGTGGGCACCCCCCCCACCCAAAGTAGCAAAGATGGCATACGTTGCCGCATCCAGATCCTGAAGGGAGGCAGAAGCACCACTGGATGGTCCTGTGTGTGGTGCTTGCCGGCTGACGTTCGAGCTGGGTGCCCGTGGGGAAGGCTGCCCTTCGGACAGAGGAATACAGAATTGCCCAAGTACTGACAAGACTTAATGCTGGTGCACAGTCCCAGGGGTGCCTGGTACAATGGAAGGCCGGCGACATCCCAGAAAGTGAAGGGAAGTGAGCGACTAGCGCGACAGCTCTGTCGGAGGGATCAAGTACAAGGCAGAGGACATCGGGCTGGAGGACGCTGGGCCAGTGACGTTGGAACAGCTGCGGCTGCACAGACTGCTTGAGGGCTAATAGACACTACAGCTGTGACCACACGCAATGGAGGAGATGAGCCGCAGCATGCAGGAGGGCTGCGGTGCGGAACAAAGTAGGCAGATTAAAAAGGTGAGAGGCCGAGAGCCCCTGGCCGGGAACACACGCTCCAGACATGCAGCCCCGGGACCCTGGAACTTGGAAATGACTGGACGTAAGGGTAAGGGCATAGGGGCATGATTACCGGCTGACTTGGTGGGTGTGCCGAGAGGCAGCAACCTCCCCTGGGTATTCTGACAAATGTTAAACCGCCCTACAAGAAAGGCATACAGTGAACATAGTGCAGGTGAACCATGGTGGGCTCCTCCACATGATCCTGGAAAAAGGAAGCACCCCTGGTAACATAACATTGTCGAAACTGACTGAAGATCACCAGTGTGCTGGGGCACCGATCCTAGTGGGGCAAGCCAAGCACAGCGGCATTGCGGTACAGTGCTGTTAGGGGAGTATTGCGGAAAGTGAAGCTGCGCAGATTGTGGCGGAATAACTGAAGAGCGTGGGCCTGAGAGGGGGCACCTGCTAACCAGAGGTCAGGACTTGGGACACGGCCACTGAGCACCACAATCTCACTGGGTGGTGCCAAGCAAGACAAGCAGATGGTGCTTGTCTCCATAGAGGCGGGCATTCAACAGAACAAAGCGCACTGCCACACCAAACAGGAAGGTCAATTGCCTGGTGGTGTTGACTAATTGGTGCGCAATTGCAGACGTGAACAACCCTACTAAAGGCTGAGGCACTGGCTGTCAACTGAGAAGGGACACACATTAAGAGCTTGAATAAATAGTGCCGCACACTGACTTAATAGGCATTGGGCGGCAGGGGGTACACCTGAATCATCAGGAAACAACGCTCAGATGGCAGTGACACAATAAAAACCAGTAGCAAGTGATCCCAACCCGAGGGCTGGGTGAAGATGGCATCGACTTTTGGTGGACTCAACAGGTAGAGTTCCAGACACTGATAGGCTAACACAACGCAGCCGTCGCTGACTGACAGTCGCCCGCCCCCGGGTAATGTCGCCCCCCCAAAGGGAAGAACAAAACAATCATGGATTTGTTTGGGGGAGCTAGCAGACGAAGAGTCGCATTGCAAAACCCCAATGCTGTCCAGGAGGCGGCAGAGGAACATGGAGGGAAGGAGGACAAGGTATTAGCAGCTATAGCAGCACCGAGAGCCTCTCTCGAAAACAAAGATAGACGAAGTCAAGGTGGATGTACAGCTACTTAGTCAGGATGTTTGCAATCTCGCTGAGAGGATGACTACTGCTGAGTCAAATCTAAAGGAAATGCAGGAGAATACGAGAGACCTTGAGACCAGGGTAAAAGAACTGGAGAGAAGAAGCACAGCACTGGAGCCGAGGAAGGAAGAGCCCGGCAGAATAACATACGCCTGCTGGGAATTCCCGAAGGAACGGAGGGCCCAAACCCTACTTGATATATGTGGAGAACCTATTATTGCAGGAGATCGGAGCGGGCAACCTGTCGCAGGGGTCTGTGGTGTTAAGGGCCCATAGGTCCCTACAAAAGCGCCCCCCGGGTCCCACCCGCGACCAATGATCGCGAACATCTTGAACTTCAAAGACAGAGAATTAATATTGAAATTAGACAATTAATCTTGACATTTTCCAGGGAGGGAGGAGAGATACAACGCGACAACTCAAAAAGAAATCACTATCTACCCGGACTCACGCCCAACGTGCAGAGAGCAAGACATTTTTTAGTGGCAATTAAAGCTAGGCTCCGGCACCTCAACATTAAATACTTGCTCATGTATCCGGCATGCCCAAAGGTTATCCACGAGGGACAAGCACAATTCCTGGAAACACCAGCTGCGGCCAACATGTGGCGGGAACAACAATCTAGGGGACAGGGACGATCCTGCTACCCGAGGAACCGCTTGATGGAGCCATGGAAGACTCAGGTCCATGCCAGGGGGCTGTCGGGTGTCTAACTATTGCAGCTACAGGGGGTTGGAAGTTGCATGCAAATTGTACAAAATGTAACGCTGCTGGATGTTTTGCTAAGGCAGAGGCAATGTTCGACTGCCAGCCTTGGGTTCAAAGACCCACCCCTCACGATAGTTGATGTTGGCACGTTGCTGGTATCTTAAAATCGCACCCCATGGTCTGGATAGGCCTCAGCGGTGTGGTAGTGCCTGAGCACATCCTGCAAGCTACAGTCGCTGGGCGAACGTTAGTTATGTTCATGCAGTTAATGTTTGTAAATACCTTGCACAATTGGACATACAGGGGTACAAAAGAGACAGGCAATAGGGTGTGGGACAACGGAATTGGGGTAGAGGAGGCTGGAGTGGCTGGCTGGTCACATGACATGCCACGTCAGTACCTTAATGTTGTATGTGCTGGGATTGGGTACGAAGATACGCAGTAATCGTGTGTAATCCTTCCTAGACAGAAAGAAGGTCTCCATTGCATTACTACAAGAAACCCACTTGTCGGCCGAAGATCTTGCAAAGTTTGGGGAGCGAGGGGACAGACGGGGGTATGGGGCGACATACTCCTGCTATGCAAGGGAAGTACTCACTTTGTTTCACCCCACTGTGCCGTTCCTCAAGTTGGGGGGGGGGGGCGGACGGACGATATTTGATCTTGTGGTGGTATATAGGCCGGGTTGAAGTGTGCATAGTCGGTTCTAGGTCAAAGGATCGACAGTAAAAGGGTCGACAGGTCAAAGGATCGACAGGTCAAAGGATCGAATGCATTTTTTTTTTCACTTTTTTTGGGTGGGGGTTCCCCCACCAACCCCCCCTTTTTTTGCTAAAAAAATAAAAAATCACTTTTTCCCTAAACGAAAACCCAAAAAAATGTATAATTAAAAAAAAAAAAAAAAACGATCCTTTGACCTGTCGACCCTTTGGATTCGATCCTTTGACTAGACACCGGCATAGTCAACATTTATTTATTGCATTTATATAGCGCGCAGGCAGCCCAGGGGCATTGTGGCGCTGTTACTGTCAGGGAACTTAGTTACAGGTACAGGTTGTGCCATGGGTTACAGTAAGGCAGGATCCTGTGTTAAGCGATCAGGAGTATCATACACCATAATACATCATACATCACAGTACATCATACATGTTAGTCATGAGAGTTTAAACATGTGTGGGTTGGTTAGGTGAACAAGGTAGTTTTCATGGCTTTGCGGAAAGCAATTAATGAGGGTTCAGCTCGCAGAGAGGTGGGAAGGGTGCTCCAGTGTAAAGCAGCAAGGTAGGGGATGCTGGCGCCACCTGCTCTAGCTCTTTTTACCCTGGGTACGGAGAGCATATTGGCATAGGGTGCCTGGTGGGTCTTGTGGAGGCAGCAGGGTGGATTCTCTGGGATAGGTACGCTGGGGCTGAGAGGTGGATGCATTTGTGGTTGATGCTGAACGCTTTGAATAAGATCCTTTCCTTTATGGGGAGCCAGTGGGGCGCTTTTCTGGCAGCAGTGATGTGCTCTCTCTAGGCAATGCCTTGAGCAGCACGCAGGGCGCTGTTCTGGATTACTTACAGCTTCAAGGTTTTTGTTAGAGGTCCCTAGGAAGAGAAAATTACAGTAGTCTAGCCGGGAACCAGTTATGGCTATGTTGATGCAAGTGTCTTGACAGAAAAGGCCAGATTGCGTTGAGGAGTTTTGCATGGTAAGCCGCAGAGGAGGCGATTGCGTTTACTTGTCTGGTCATGGACAAGTTGGAGTCTAGATTAACTGTTCAAGTGGAATTTAGATGTTCGGTTAGTCGCACTCTGCAACTGCATAATTTTAAAACTGCATTTAGTTGGGCTTTGATTCACATTTTGCAACTGCCTCTTCAGATTAACTGTTAAAGTGGAACCTAGTTACATAGGCCCTTTGCCATATCCTAACTGTAGTGCGCTATTGACACTTGAACCTGCATAGAGCTGCTGGTATTTGAACTGAGATGAGATAAAATTACACCTAGTCACGTCTGAGGTTCCTAGCCTGCCGCACCAGCCACTAGCGCACCTTGTATCTGGTCTGGTCTGCTAGGCGTAGCCAGCCTGCTTGGACTAATTCCGCTAGCATGTACTCTCTAAAACTAAACAATCTAAATATCGCTGCACTAGATAGGACAGCTAAACTACCTCTCTACGCCGCCTCCCTCATCATACTAGCGGCACTATCAATCCCCTACCTTATGTCCATCTCTCAACAAACCATAGGACCTATAGCAAACCAGTATCAAGAAGATACTACTACATATAGGCCTTGTAGTACCGCAGACAGAAACCTCAAACTTCGTGCACGCCTAGCGAAATTGCACGAACTACCAGCAAAGCAAATTGAACTAAACCTCCTTAAAAAGAACATGCAGCCGATATTAACTGCAGAATACCCTAGGAAAGTCCATATCCCTAAAAGACCTGCGCAAAAATGCTCCAAAACCTACCATTATAGCAAGTACCACGCTCACCAATCATCATCTCAAAGGCGCGCTCATAAATGCTAGGTCCCTAGTCGCCCATGCTACAGAAATTTCAGATATTATTCTTGCAGACCAACTAGACTTCCTGGCCATATCAGAATCATGGCTGCACGATGCAGCGGGTCCTGCCCTCTCATTAGCAGTTCCTGACAATTACACCATCATACGAGCAGATAGACCCACCTCCCGAGGTGGAGGTCTAGCCATTATAGCCAAGATCAGTCTTGACATGAGAATCTCTACACACCCTATCACGAAATCTTGTAAATGCCTTTCGGTCAAATTCGCCACCACTAGCTCCCAAACACTAAACATTGTCCTGGTCTACAGACCTCCAGGTCCTATTGGAACCTTTGCTGAGGACCTCGCCACCACCCTGTCCAACAATCTGAAAAGCACCTCCCAAACAATAGTGCTAGGTGACTTTAACCTAGGCTACAATGACACTAAGGACACCCAGTCTATAGCTACTGCTCTGATCCTAAAAGAACTGGGTTTCGCCCAAAAAGTGAACCTTCCCACTCATAACAAAGGTTGCATCCTTGACTGGATAGCTGAACACAATTGTGGAGTAACCATCACAGACTATATCCCCCAGATCTGGACAGACCACTATCTACTACTATTTACAGTTGCTACAAACTCAGTCACAGCCAAGTCCACACCTGCCCCCCCCCCCCCTATACCCACGAGGAACAAAAAGTTGATGACCACGGAAAAATTGTTGCCCATCATACTTCCACAACTAAACGCGCTACCAGCCAACACTGATCCTAATGTGCTAGTTGATCACTTCAATGAAACTATGAACACAGCCCTTGACCACATAGCACCACTCAAATTACGCACTAGCAAACCAAAAAAACATCTCAACTCATGGTTCAGCCCTCATCTAAAAAATCTCAGGTTAACCAAAACAACTAGAATCCATATGGACACTCACTCCGACAGTAGAAAACAAACTGAACCTTGCAAAGGTATCCTCCCAATACAAAAAAAGATATCCTACTAGCCAAACAGGATACATATAATACCAGAACATCCCAATCCAAATCAAGTGTCAGAGAACTGTTCGGTATCTTGAAAGAGCTGGAAACCCCTATCATTCCCCAAGAAAACTGCACCAAGGACAAAAAATGGTGCTCAGACATACAGCTTGCCCTTACCAACAAAGTAGTCAACCTTCAAACTAAAATCGCCCTTAAAAAAGCATCTCTCACACCACATGGCGCTCTCACCTCAGCACCTTTACCTAAACCTAAACCTAAACCGTGGTCGCTTCTGCTTCTCCAAGGTATCCACCATTGAAGTCGAAAAAGTTATCCTGGGACTCAAACCGTCCAACTGTAAAGGCGATCAATGCCCTGCCCAACTAATTAAAGATGCTGCGAGAGAATTATCGCCTTTCATAACCAAACTCCTCAACTCATCCTTCACCACCGGCATTGTACCGAATAACCTTAAAGAGTCGTGGGTCCTGCCACTCCTAAAGAAGCAAACCCTCTACCCGGCCATTCCCACCAATTTTAGGCCTATCACGACCGTGCCCTTTCTCCTAAAAATCTTAGACAAAGTGGCATACATGCAAATACAAAACTTTCTTCAATCCAACCACCTGCTCGGAACCCGCCAATCTGGATTCCGCCCACAGCATGGTACCAAGACTGCCCTTATCGACCTCAAGGCCCAAATAGATCAATGTAGAGACAATGGCCAAGCAGCCTTACTCCTCCTGCTAGACCTTTCAGCAGCTTTCGATTTAGTCGACCATATAGTCTTATGTAGCCACCTAGACTCGGCTGCTCACTTCTCCAAAGAGGCCATAATATGGATCAAATCCTTCTTGAGTAACCGCACCATGAGAGTCTTCTCTCCATCAGCCTCAGCTGACCCGATCCCCATAACGTGCGGCGTGCCCCAGGGATCCTGTGTTTCACCAACCCTCTACAACATATTCACAAAGCCACTCTTCGACGAAATGGATAATTTGGGTATCGCCTACACCAACTACGCAGACGATACCCAGATCCTCCTCCCGCTCTCAGGTGATTACGTCGTGGACCTGGCCTTAGTGAATAAAATCTACAGCATCGTTCAGGCATGGATGGCCACTCATGGCTTATGCCTGAACGACAACAAAACCGAGCTCATAATCCTAGGCACCCCGACACATAACTAAACTCAACCCAGACTATGCAAGCTTCATCATAGACGGTAATAATATCAAGGTGGCAAAGGAAGTCAAGACCCTAGGTTTCTACCTTGACGCCACCTTAAACTTTGTCAAGCAAGTTAATTCCCTAGCCTCAACGACGGCATACACTTGCAAACTCATTAGAGCCAACAAACAATTCCTCTCCACAGACAGCTGCATCATACTTGCCAGAGCCCTCATACTGTCCGAACTGGACTATTGTAATGGTCTCTACATTGGGGCTAACAAACAGACCATCCACAAAATCCAGGTCCTCCAGAATAATGCCCTGAGAGCTGCTCTCAAGATAAACAGAAAAGAGCATATCTCCTCTATAAGAAGAGAATATAAATGGCTATCCACTCGGGACAAAATCCAACTCAAAATTGCCTCCCTTACTCACAAGTGTCTTAATAACATGGCACCACCCTACCTCATGGACAGGCTACACTTGAGAACTTCATCTAGACCTACAAGAATGGCCAATGCGAACTGCCTTCATGTCCCTCGCTTTAAACGCACCACTATTGGAGGTCATAGCTTCGCAGTCAAAGCAGCTCAGCTATGGAACTCATTACCACATGACATAAGAGAACCCCAGCCCTTCCTGAAATTCAGGCAGAATGTGACCAAGTGGCTGAGAGCCAATGACAACTAATTACTCTGACCTACTGGACCAGACTGTCCCCACCGGCGATCCACCTTCATGCCCCAGTACCTTTACCTCGGTCGGCATTTACACCAATGTATATTACTGTATTTATTCCACTGTATATTTCCTTTATATTTTTAAGTATACCCTCACCTGTATCACCTGCTTGCTGGTCCTAGTTCCTGCCTTGTACATATTTTGCTTATTATATACTGTATTATGACCACGCACATGTACTTGTACATATTCTTTTCTTTTCTATTGCATAGTGTACTATGACCATGCAGATGTACCTGTAACGAAGTTGAGCATATTCTTGTCTTGTGCGCCCTGATGCTCCAGGGCAAGGCGCGCCTTACAAATAATAAACTAAACTAGATAGCCGTGTCCAGTACTGGAATTCTGATTGAGTCGATGGTAAAGTGGCTAAACTGGACGTCAAGTTTCTTGAGGGTGTCAGGGGAACCTACAAGTAGGAGCTCAGTTTTGTCAGAGTTCAGGCAAAGGGCGTTGATGGCCATCCACATTTGGATTGTGTTATATGTTGTTGAGAGTTGTGCAGTCAGTGTCATAGTCACCTGTTAATGTGAGAAGAATCTGAGTGTCGTCAGTGTAGTTCGTGTAAGAGATGCCCATAGCGTCGAGGATAAGGAAGAGGGGACGGGTAAAGATGTTGTATAGGGTAGGGGAAAGGCAGGCACCTTGGGGCACACCACATAGCATGATGGTGGGTGACGCAGTGGTCCTACCTTGGAGGAAGGAGGTGATCCATGTGGTAGCTTCTTGGGAGAAGTTGGCTGCGGAGGTGAGGTGAGGTGATGGCAAAGGATGTCATCTACAAGATCGAAAGCTGCAGAGAGGTCGAGGAGGAGGAGCAGGATAGTTTTGCCTAGGTCCCTTGCGTCATCCATGTGGTTTTTGAGGTCGAGTAGGGCGGTCTCTGTCCCGTGCCTAGACCGAAAGCCGGATCGTCTCAGTCCTAGGAGGTTATGCTCTTTGAGAAGTGTTGGACCTGCAGGTAGGCTGCCTTGTCTAGAATCTTGAGGAGGAATGGGACTGTGGTGATGGGGCACTAGTTGTTAGGGGAGGTGGGGTCAAGTGTAGGTTTTTTATGAGAGGTCGGACCCATGCTTCCGTGAGGCATGAGGGGACTTTCCCTGTGGTGAAGGAGGCATTGACGAAGGCTGTTAGGAAAGGGGCAAGGGTGTCTGCGCAGTCTCCGATGATGGAGGCGGGGCAGGGGGTCTCTTTTGCAATTGGAGGGTTTGAGGTTTTTCATGATGTTGATCATGTCTTTCTCCTGAATGGTTTTGAATGAGAAGGTAGGGGGGGCTCTGTGGCTGAGGAAAGGGGTGGGGGGCGCTAGTTTGTTGTTCCGAATTTTGGCTTGGAGAGAGCTGATCTTGTTTCACATGGCTGTTTGGATGTCATCACACCATGCTTCATCTTTGGTGAAGTTGTGGGGGGTGGGTGTAGGGGTCTCAAGTTCCCTGAATATGGCGAACATTTCCTTGGTGTTTGATTTGGCCTTCTTCAAATGATTTGGCTTCGATAATGGCTTTCTTATATTCATTTGCGAGGATTTGAAGTTAAGTTTGTCTTTATCCTCACGGGATGATTGCCGTAGGGCTAGTGCTGCTCTTTTGTCTGTGCGCAATTTGAGAAGGTCTTGGGTGAACCAAGCATTGGTGTGGCTAGTAGGTTTTGTTTTGCGCAGTTTAAGTGGGGCGATAGCATTGATTGCTGCCATGTTAGCAGAATTGTAGTTCTTGGCAAGGGTTTCTGGGTTGTTGGAGAAGGGGGGGTCTAAAGGCAGGTCCCTGTAGGAGGGGTAAGAGTCTTTCTTTGGTCAGTTGGCGGTCACTTCTTGTGAGGGCTGGTGGTAAGGGTTGGGGGGTGGGGGGTATGGGGTGGAGGTGGGGATGTTGAAGGTGATGGTGTGGTGGTCGGACCACGGGGTGGGGGGTATTACCTGTGACTGAGGGGGCAGTTGTGATGGGCTATCCAGTCTAATGATCTGCCTAGGGCATGAGTGGGGTCTGTGATGGTGTTGGCGAATCCTAGAGTGGCTAAAGCTGCGTCAAGTGATTTGGCAGCAGGGTCTTTGGTGTCATTTAGGCCTAGGTTGATGTCACCGAGGAGAATGGCTTTGGATGACTTTTTTAGGTTGTCAGCAAGGAGGTGGGTGAGGGAGGCCTGAAAGTCTCCCAAGGGGCCTGGCGGCCGATAGATGAGGTGAAGGGTGATGGTGCAGTGGTGTGAGATAGTGAGTTTCAATTGAAGGTAGTCGCTGTTATTGCCGATAGTTTTGTCTACCTTTCTGATGGTGATCGAGTCTTTGGCTATGAGGGCGACACCGCCTCCTGTGGTCAGGCGATCTTGTTTTGTGATGGCATAGCCTTGTGGGAGAGCAAGGGATAGAGCGGGGCCCGAGGCTTCTGTAGCCAGGTCTCAGTGACCATTAGAAGATCTAGATCTAGGGTGGTGATGAGGTTGTGGATGTCTAGGGCGTGAGCATTGATGGATCGGGCGTTGATGAGGGCACATTTGAGGTGTGGTTCGGGGGTGGCATTGGTGGTAGTGGATAGCATGGCTGTGGTGGAGGAATTGCACATTACAGTTGTCACATTCACAGTAGTGGGGGGCACATTTTCTAGGGTCCTAGACACAGGTAAAGTAGCATTTACAATTTTCTAGGGTCCTAGACACAGGTAAAGTAGCATTTACATCAGTGGATATTTATTTATTTATTTTACATTTATAAAGCGCTCACACAGCCCGCAGGCATCGAGGCGCTGTTACAGGAATTGTTAGTTTTTCTAGTTGTGTAATTGTGTTTTTTTTTTTCTTTGTCTTAGTTACGTATTTATAACGCGCTTAAACACTCGGAGGTTTCTAAGCGCGGACCCGGGGATCGAACCTGTTGCTTTGTGTCGTCTTGCTTCCAAGACGCGCACGCTGCCGCTGTGCTATCCTCCCGGGACATCATGATTGAGGTAGAAGAATTGCACATTGAAGTGGTGGGGGGCGCATTGTCGATAGTCTTAACCATTGTTGCAGTAGCATTGTCGTCAGGGCCGTGCATACTGTGTGGGCTCGGGATCCTAGTGTGGCGCAGCCTATGGGATTTATGGATAGCTGAGGGTGGAACGTTAGGGCTAATGGATGGCTTCAGGGATCTGGTTTGCAGGCGTGTGTTGCGAACGTCTGTGGGCATGGGTTTCGAGAGCAGTGCACATGTGAGGGTGCGGGCACGCAGACACTGAAGTCTGGAAGCGAGTGTTTTGAGCAGCTCAGGAGTGTGGGTCTCCTTACCTTGTGAATCGGGCAGGGTTTCACAGCAAACGGCAGACTTCGAGCAGCGAAGGGCTGCAAAGAGGAGTGCAGGCCTTGTCCTCTGGCCTTTTCGCAGGTTCGCCTCTCTTACTTCCCCAATCACGGTATTCTATCACATGTCAACGTGATTAGCACAGCACAGGAACGATTTGTCATATCCGGAGGGTCGGAGGGATTTTAATGGCGCCATGGATCCACTACTCGACCGGTCGACTCTGCCTAAAGGCACGACAGGACTTGCACCCCTGGCACTGAAAACGGCCATAAGGAATTTAGACCTGGACGACGCGTGGAGGGTGTCTTATCCAGACAATAGGAGTTATTCTTATTATTCATCGCCTCACGGCCTCTACACCAGAATAGACTTATTATTTGCGGGCAGGTCTCAGGTAGTGGAAATGGGGGCAACTCAATACCTGGGGAGGTCAATCTCAGATCACTCCCAGCTGTTGATGAATGGGCCATGAGGGGACCCTCTACCTATCCCGTTGTGGTGCATGCCTGCTGATGCCCTAACGGACAAAGCCTTTAAAGATGAGTTGAAAGGGAAACTAGTGGAGTTTTTGAACAGAACGTGGGCAGTGTGAAGGAACTGGGACTGTATGGGAGATACTAAAACGTGGTAGTCAGAGTGAAAGGAATGGTTCACCCAAAAATATATAGGCAATATAAAAAAAAACGATTGCCATTTTTTTCCTCGAAGTCCCTATGTAAAATTTTGAGCAATTCAAGCTCAAAGATAGCACATCGGGGCATCCATTTTGTGAAATGGATGCCCGCCGCTGTGCTTGCTTTGGCTTTTGCGGCACTAATGAAGGAAAAGCCAGCCAGCTGTAGTAAACAAAAGCTACCACTGGGTGGCTTTTACTTCATTGGTGTTGTATGCGGAGGACGGGGACCGGAGACTACAGGGAGAAAAGCTGCAGCTGCATCTCAGTAAGTGCTATTTTTTTTATAAAAATAAACACTCGCTGCGGGTTAAGTTTTCCGGGCTGGAGGAGCCCAGAAAACTTAGAAATAAAACCACAGCTTTAAAAACGTTGTATTTATGTTTGCGGTCGCTTTTGAAGCATCGCCAAGGCATGGAAGGCCACTGGCGGGCCACAATATTATTGCTGGAGCTAAGACTTAGAATTCTGGACAGAAATTGAAACAAAAGTTTGGGGAAATGCGATCTGGGGGCAGAAGGCGCACACCAGTGCTGCATACGAGTCTTGGAAGGTGCTGGTCTGGGACATATTCCACCCATCGGACAACAAACCCCTCCTCCCCCGAAGGAGGGCTCCACGGCTTAATGTGACGCTAGAGTATTATCTGGCTGGTGTACCCAATCACATGAAGGCTGCCAGGTGTTAACGGTGCACTACACTTCCGCCTACCTCTGCAGGGTAAATGAGGACCATATAGCATGTTGTTCCAAGGCCCGAACGTTAATGGATAATATTGATAAGCGAGTTTGAATCCAATGTGCAAGGACTGTTCTTTTTCTGTTCTTTGTTTCGTTAGGCTATGGCTTTGGTGTGGATTAGCATGATGGCATGACTCAATTGAACTTTTATAGAAATGCAAATAAGTAAACAGTATGATCACTGGGAACGATTGTAATGTATTTGAACAAATGCCAATAAAAAGAACTTAAAATAAATTGAGCATCCGATGAGATTCAATGCAGCAGTTGTAATGTCACTTTTGGTCAGCACTTTGAAATTCCACCCTCACATGGCAAAGATATTACCCCTTTATTCCGAAAGGCCAAATGGGTGAACAGACTAATTTCTTTTCAGTGGATAGGGGGAGTGTGCAAGGGCTGTGTGCTTGTCCAGGGGGAGTGTGCAAGGGCTGTGTGCTTGTCCAAACCATTCTTTGTTTATAAACTATTTGTTTCACATAGTTGCATCCGAATCAGCAGTTGCATGTCATGCACCAGTTATGAAGGGCAGTTCCATCACGTTTGCTATTTGCCGATCATGCAGCTTGCTATTGAAAACTCCCTCAGGTCTTAACAACTGAACCGGTTCTCACCAATATGTAAAAGAAAGGGTCTATAAATAACAGAAATGGCCTGTGTAAAACAGGTTTAAGAGTTCAACTGGAGGATAACTCTCTGGACGAGGTAATCCACTTGGATTATTTTGGTTTGAGATTTATGCTAAACTAAACTGGTCACAAAAAATTATGAAATCCAACTCAATTTTGAAGGCTGTCTAGAGCAGCAATAGATCGCATAAAAAACACGTGGTGAAGCTGTAGCCTCTTTCAAAATTGAAAAGAAAAACCCTATAAGGGCAGCTTACATTTTGTTGAAATTTGGAGTTAATAATGTCAACTTTCCTGTCTAAAAGTGATTTTTAAAGCAATTTGCGGGCCTACTAACCTTATCGCCAAATCTGACAATTTATTTGGATTTAGGATGGTTTACCAACTTCATCCTGGATAAAAGTAAGATTGCTCAAGCCTGAATCTTAGAATCATATAGAGGCACTATTAAAGAGGGTTTGAACGAACGAGGAGATTTAGAAAATGTACCTTTGGCTCGCAAAGTCTACTGATCTATGCCCACTTGCAGGTTACATAACGAAACACTATAGTCAAGCACAGTAGCAGTCGATGTTCCCATCTGAGAAAACAGGGTTTGCAAGAGATTACTTTAAAACCAAAACTATGCAGATCACTCCGTAAACTTGATTACATACAGAAACACATTTGATCAATTACTTGGTGGCTTAAAAGTAGTTCAATCAAATTAAATTACGATTAGTATAAGCAGGGTGCAAAATGTGCACTCAATTATAGTGGACTCTTGGCAAGTAAGAAACAGAGGTGGCAAGGCTTCTTATGAACGGATCGAAGCTTGCAACTCGCCCCCCAGCACACATTCCTCCCCAGAAAATATATCTTCAGACCTCAAAATGTGCACTCTGCCATTAGCAGAAAGGGGTGGTAGTCGGAGTTTTGATAGGCCAAGAAAAGGCTGCGGGCGAGAGGGACACGAGAGGCAGGAGGATGGGAGAATAGAGGCTGTGTCAGTATTGGGAGCGTGCAATCATAAGGCAGTTGGAGGACAGAGATAAGGGAGAGTTAGAAAGGCAAGACCAGAAAGAAGATTATAAAGAGGGGAGAGCAGTAATACCAACAGAGAGGTATGGGGGCCTGGGTAATAAAAGAGGGGCGACAGGCAGGTTTGGAGAAGCAGACGAGTATGCCATCAGGAGGGGACCAATAAACCAACCAAGCCATCCAATTAGGTCCCTAGGATGTCCCAGAGGGAGCGAGTTAAAGACTACAGCCCTTAGGACTCCGAAGCCCAAGGGATACAGCCAGATATTAAAAAGCTACCCCCAGTGCTAGTTAATGATTCTTTACAGCAACTTTGTTTGGCAGAATAGAGCCAAGACTTGGGAGGCAGGAAGGTTAAGGAAAGGTGCTGGGACCAACACCTACCCTCCAGCCCCAAACTCTTTCGTAATAATTTCTAATGAAAAGCTGAAAAATACCAGCTGAGAGGTTTGAGCAACTTGTCACAAAAGCCAAATGTACTCGATTTCCAACCAGGAAGCGAGTGCAAAGCCACTGCAAAGGTTTGTGCCTATTCACTGCCTGTTGAACCGCCAGGAGGCAAATACTTTCACAGGGGGCAAAATCAAGTTGCAAGCGACTAGCCAGCTATAAAAAAAAATAAAATGTCACAACAAGAACCCCCCCGCCCCCTATCCCACCCAGAAAGTCACTAGAAGGCTTCCATACTAGGACAAGGCGCTCAATGACTAAGTAAATTGCCCAGGGCCAAATTCATGCATGTGATCAAAGGGTGTACATGAACCCATTCAGTAAACGTCCTGAAAGCCCCAAAAGTTCCTTCAGAATTTCTACTAAATGGCACATCCTCGAGACCTACATTGGTGAGTTTGACTGCTATCCGACCCTCCTGGGCCACTAAACTTTGACCACATGTGTGTTAAAATAACGCTGGGCCCCTGCCCGTACAGTGTAGCCTTTTTTTTGCCTTTGCCCTTCTCCCACTTCCCGATTACAACCCGCCTCCCTCCCCTCCCACATTCCCCAATTGGTCACATAGGTGCCTTTATACCACCTACCCAGGGCAGCCCCTGCGGCTAAGGGCCCCAAGGCAAAGGGGTGGCTCCGTATCGTGTCTGCAGGTTTCAGCAGGGCAAACCAGTGGCCAGCCGTCAACCAGCAGCGACTACTAAAAAGGTAGGAGTGGCTAGGGTGAAGGATAGAGCAATCACTCTTCCCTGGAAGCCCCACCACATTGCTAACTATCCAAACTCTAAATATTAGTATATGTCATACCTTAGGGAACTGTTCTGACGTACTTCTATTAAATCCGCACTCACATCATTGAATTACTGTGTTTTATTTGGTTTGTTTATTCCGCCTGCCCCACACACTTACATTTTTCCTAGGACGCGATATCACTGATTCATTTGTTCCAGACACTTATAAATTCACTTCTGCAACATTGACTCATCTAAAAAGTACCCTCTGCAACTTAGATTTGTCCCCGTTAGCCTGCAAGATATTACTGTGATTTAGTTTGTTCCATACACTTAGAGATCTGCTCTTGCTGCATTGATTCTCATATAGAAGGTGCCCTCTAAGTCTTAAAATTGCTCCTATTAGCCTGTTTCGCATCTAGGTAGTGCCCGCTGAGTTGTTACTGTATTTTAGTCTGCCTATCCCACATACTTAGAAACTGCACCTGCTAACCTGTTTCGCATCTAAAGTACTCCCTGAGATATTACTGTGTTTATTCTGCCTGTCGCACACACTTAGAATGGTTTCTATTGGCTTAATTCACATCTAGAAGGGCCCTCTGAGATATCACTGTGATTTATTTTCCACATACTTAGAAATTTTCGCTCCTGCTGCACAGATTCTCATCTAAAAAGTACCCTCTGTGATTTTGAAATTGTCCCTGGTTGCTTGACTCACATATAAAGGGTGCCCCCTTAAACAATACTGCAATCTATTTGCGTGCAGTGCTCTTAGAATTGCTCCTGTCGGCTTGATCCACACCTTAGAAAGTACCCACTACACACTAATATTTCCGTGATTTAATTACCTCTGCCACTCAGTTAGTACTCCCTACTGCTACCCTCATTGGCCTTCTCCCACTGTCCCAGTGACAATGAATCTAGACGCAGATTGTACATCTTGGGGCTATACATCTACTGTTACTAATTCACCACCCTCTAGGTACTGCACTGATCTGCCCAGGATGGAGATCCCAACTCGTTATACCCCCCCCCTCGCTGACCCGAACCCTAACCTCCCGCACCATACCCATCCCCATACCTCCCCCCTTGCAGTGCATCGCCCACGCTCCAGCACCCAACTTCATGACCCTCCCACTCGACTCCCCCCCGATAGCAAACCACGTTCACTCCCCCATACACCAATACACCCAGACGCCTCCCGCCCACTCTCCTACCATCATCCCACATCCAACTCTAAGATCAGAGGAGCACTCTGGCATGACCAACTGCCCCCTCAAGCACTTAACCCCCCCCCCCCCTCTCCCTACCGACTCACTCTCCCTCAGACATCTACTGAGAACACCCCAATACCCCTCCCTCCCCATACCACGCCCTCTATCGAACACCCAAGCCAGGGGAGCTCTCTGGCGCTCCAAACAGCGCCATCCCAGCTCCACTTCCACCCCATCATTGAGCCCTCTGAGGAACGCCCCTTCCTCTGTCCCAACCTCCCATGCCGCCCACTCCCTCCCCCTCAACCAATTGAGGTACACAACACCCACCCAACCGCCCATACACGCCCTCCATCCCCTATAACCCCTACTCTACTCCCACCAACAAACCACCCCCTTTACATCCCTTCCCCTCTCTACTGTGTCTCACCCTTGCTAGAACGATAGCCGCCTCTCCATTCCCCTTCGACCCCCTCACCCTCTCTCACACCCCCATGCACCAATTCCCACGAAATGCAGAAAACACGACTGGTCCCCTTCCTCGACTCCTCACCACTTCTGCATCAGCCCACACTCCCAGCCTCTCCATCCACTACGCCCCTGTAATCCGTTCTCCTCTCCCCTCACCTAGTTTCCACCCCCTTTCGCTTGACTTCTCTCCCTGTACACCTAATCCCCCTTTGCCCCCCCATACTCATTCCAAATTCTGCCCAAGCCCCCTCCACCATCCTCCCAAACCCCCCCCGTCCCACCCCTCACCGCTCAAACTCCTACCTCCACCCACCTACTCTTCCCACCCTCCCATCGACGTAACCCTCTCAAAAGACACTCGGGCACCCAGCCCCTCCCGTACCCCCCTTGATCTTATCTCAATACCCCTGAATGCTCCTACTACTCCCACCACCCTACCTGGCAGCCATGCCCCTCCGGGTTCCACTCCAAATAGCACCACAAAACCCACTTCCCCTCATAAAATCACTTGCATCCTCTTTAACGCCCGCTTGATAGCAAGAAACAGACAGCATTTTTGACGACCTATCCTCTGACAAGCCAGACCACATTTTTTATCACCGAAACCTGGTTCTCCGACGACTTTGCCCCTGCAGCACACAAAGCCTTCCCTCCTAGCTACTCGCTCATCGCCCAAAATAGACCCTCCAGAGGTGGCAAAGTGGCAGTCCTCTTCAACCGTCATGTCTGTGTCACTCGCAGACATGCACGGCCTCCTGTGAATCCCTCCTAGTACAACCATCTCTACCACCGACCTTCACCCACAGCTTCTTCCTCATCTACAGACTCCCTGGATATGACAGACATTTCACCAACAACCTCTGTGATTCAATAGCTAACATTCAAGTAAACCACCCATCTCTTACACTCCTCTGAGACTTTACCATCTGGTTCGATATTCCCTCTAACCCCATGACTCAACCGCTGGTTGAGAGTCTTGATGCCGTCAACCTCTCCTACCATGCTACTGGTCCAACCAACTTTGGTGGGCACACGCTCGATGCAGCTCCCATGACCTGGTTTCCTTATGCCGTCCCAAACCACTCATCTGGACCAACCACTTTGCCATCCCTTTCTCTATCCACACCCCAGCCCCTCCCCCTAAAGCTCCCCTGGCAACCCCGCCACCCTGTGATCTCAAATGCTGGAACAAAAAGATCCTTCCCGAAGCCCTGCTTCTTCGCCCCCCTGCAACGCTCTTCCGATGGAGCCTTAACCATCAACTCCTGGCTCAAAGACTCACTAACACCTCTCACCCCCTTGCGCCCTGCTTCCTCACGCAATGGACCGTCCCCCAAATGGTTCACACCCCTCCTGAGGAATATCAAAAAACATAACTCTTGAATGCAAATGGCGAGCATCAAAAAACGGATCTCAACTACAAAGCAGAAATCCGAAAGGCCAAAAAAAAAAAAAGATTACAATAAACACATTCTCAACTGTGGCATCCGCAGCAAAGAACTACACGTGATCCCACTTGCTCCTCTACCCAATCCACCCCATCACAATCACTCTGCTACTCCCTGCCCCTACACTTCCACACCCCTGCTCTAGACAGGACATACCCAATCACCAAACTGTCCCTCCCCATCCCTTTCCTCCCCCCGCCCCCATAATTATTGTCAACACCTCATGATCCCATTGCCCAACACCCAAATTCCCTACCTTCGACTCCTTCAAGCCCATTGCCAGAGACGAGTTCCTTGACCTACTATCAGCCAGCAAACCCTCCAGGTCACCCCTCGACCCCTGCCCAGCCTCTGTCCTGAAAGAAATATTCTCTTCTACCTGCACAGGAGAACATACAAGAGCCATCCAATATGAATCCCTCACCCCTGGCATCTTCCCCGATGCCTTAAAAAAAGCGCATGTCAAGTCTCCTCCAAAAAAGACATCCCTTGACCCACTTGACCAAGAATTACAGACCTATCTCCAACACCACATTTCTCATGAAACTGACTGGACTGCATACTCCCAGCTCAACTCCTTTGTAGAATCGAACTGCCTCCCCGACTCTGCACAATCAGGCTTCAGACCGCGACAAGGAACTGAAACCCCTCCGATAACGATCTGGGATGATCTCAAGGCCACTGCAGACTGAATGCTGTGCAGCATCGATTCTCCTCTATCTCTCTGCAGCCTTTGACACAGTTAACCACTCAATCCTCCTTGATCACCTTCACTCCCTATGAATCCGTAGCTCTGCTCTCAAATGGATCGCCTCCTTCCTAAGCAACAGGAAACCAATAACTATTCTCTCCCCTCATGTCTCAACTGCTCGCTCGGTGAACACTGGAGTACCCGAAGGCGCATGCCTGTCCGCGCTCCTGTTCAACCTCTTATGACCACTCTACCAGGAATCATCTGCATGCACAACATCTCCTGTTACAACTACGCTGATGACACCCAAATTATCCGAAGAATTCCCAAGGCAGGCACCAACCCCTTCCCGACCTTGAAGCCTGTCTCAGACATTGATCGAGGGAGGACAATAAACCACCTCCTTTGAACCCTGATAAAACTGAAATCACGGTGTGTGGGGAACACTGCCCTGCTACCTCATCACTCCCATGGTCCGCGGCCCTCCTACCTCCTCTGATACAGAAAAAAACCTAGGCTGCACAAAGGACTGGCCTGACCCTCTCCAGTCAGATCAACAATGTGTCAAAATGCTGTCCCTACCACCTCAAACTTCTCAGACGCATTTTCCCCTACCTCTCTTACCCATACAGACTTGCTGCAGTTATGTCTATTGTGATGTAGAAAATGGATTATGCCAACTCCCTATACCAAGGAGCCCCGGCATACCAACTTAAACTCCAAAGAGCCCAAAATGCTGCTGCAAAACTGCTCCTTGCCCAGAGTCATAGAGACCACATCTCTCCAGCTCTCCCAACCCTTCACTGGCTCCCAGTCGGATTAAGGGCCACCTTCAAGACCCTGTGCATCACCAACCGTGCAGTGAACAAGACCGGCCCATTAAACCATGCAAAAAAAGATAAAACCATACCCTCCATACCGAACCCCCTCCATCTCACACCCCAAGATCAAGCACTGCCCTCCTAGTGATTCTAACCTTTAACTGTCAGGATCGGAGGATCCGTCTTCTCAACCTTGGCCCCAACTCTGTGGAACTTGCTTCCCACTCATATTCGACACACCCAAGACTATACGACATTCCGCAAAGCTCAGAAAATGTGGCTCTTTCTGTAATACCAACCACAACCTTCTGAAGCGATTGAACCCTAGAAACCTGATGACTAATGCTCAATGAGATCCCCAACAATGTCATCACTGAATAAGCTCATTAATTCACTATTAAACAACCACATGCCTGAAATGCAGAATATTGATCTCCTTAAATCATAACTCCATGCAAACTCTCTACTTACTGGTATGCACATATCCTTGCTACCTTTTCACCAAACAAGGCCAACAAAGGCCTCGGTCTGCTCCCTGCCCCCCCCCCAGCCCTTCTGGTCCCTCATAATGTCACTATGTGCCCTTCTGATGTTGCTGTGTCGCCCCCAGCCACCTCTGGTCCCCAGTGATGTCACTGTGTACCCCATCCCCCTCTGTTCCCCCCCATAATGTCGCAGTGTGCCTCCCAGCCCCTCAGGCCCCCCGTGATGTCACAGTGTGCCTCCCAGTCCCTCAGGCCTCCTGTGATGTGGAAGTGTGCCTCCACCCTCTGGTCCCTGTGATGTTGCTGTGTACCCCCAAGCCTCTCTGGTCCCCCGTGTTGTCGCTGTGTGCCCAGCCCCCTCCGGTCCCTGTGATAATGCTTGTGCCCCCAGCCCCTCTGATGTCTCTGCAGGCCCTTCCGGTCCCCTACCCCCTTCGATTGCCTGTGAAGCTGCTGTTGTGCCCCCAGCCCCTTCTAGTTCCCTGTGATGTTGCTGTGTGCCCCCCCTTCTGGCCCCTTATGTCCTCCCCCTCGCTTTCCCCGATCTTCCCCCCCCATCCCTTTCTTACATTTCCCCGTTCCATTCATTGCAGGAGTTGTCTTGATTCACAAAGGGTTCACCATGAATAGCCATCTTAGATGCGACGACATGACCCATGGTGCTTGATCCCCCTTTACTCTCATGCTTGACCTCCTCTGGATCCCGCACTCAGGTTGCCCCTGAATCATGATGTGCCCATCTTCACCTACATTTCTGTTCCCTTACTACATTATTTATTATAATGCCCTCAGTCTCTCTTTTTCTGCACTTGCTCTATCAGAATTGTCCCTGGACCTAGCATGATGGTAAAAATTGTTTGTCTCCCCACCCCTCCTAACTTGTTATTTTCTGGGGTGTCGCAAGGCCTATTGCGATGGTTAATCATCACATTCTTGCTGTTCATGGCCTGTATGCATGTATGTATGTTTTCTCTTGTTCCCTCCCTTGTCGTGGGCACTTTGTAGCGCATTGTGTGTGAGCGCTGTATAGATGAACTATCATATATCACTATGCTTACTCTCTACTCTACACCATCATACAATTAGAGTGCAGCTACACTCCTCGATCAATTCAGCCTAGCTGCTCACTTACAAACACTATCCCATGAACACTTAACAAAACCCAGCTATACCCCACGACAAACTGTTCTAGCTGCACACATAAGCGTCCCACAGGCCTAATGCAGCCAGAACCCAGTCTTGGTGTCCACCCGCCAGGCTGCACACATTGAACCGATATCAATGCACCCACACCTAATGATAGGATGCAGCTATCAGGCAATCACATCAGCTGCACACTTAACTGGTGCACCCAAGCACCCTTCAACACCCCACTCTACTGACCTGCACTACGATCCCCAAGGGCATTCAACCTACCAGCGCTTTGAAGTCATACCAATGATATATAGAGCACTATATAAATGCCAAATACCATACCATAGCCACAAACTAGCAGTAGGCCATGCAACAGGCACTAAAGACATCCTGGGCGAGGAAGCACCTGCTCTTCCGAGGTGCAGCATGAAGACCCCCAGATTAGGCTTGGCAAATCCACTGCTCCAGGAACTGTGCTGTCCGGTAGACACTGCAGAGTGTTTTTAGTTGGAGCAACACTTCAACCTGGCGGGTTTGTTTTTAATTTATTTTTTATCACACGCCACACACCCAGAACCATAAAAGTGCTAACACAAAAAGACAAACACATACAACATAATAATATACATACATGCACATAAATGAGTGTCAAGGACCAATCTCCATAACAGCTAGTAATATTAGTAAAAATAATCGAAGCATAATTTAAATAATTTAACAGATAAATAAGCCTACTTCAGGTCAGTCTCAAATTTGACACATACGTACAAATAATGGCAAATTGCTGGTACCACATCCCACCAGAAAATCCCTATCCTCATGGGCACACCAGTCCTGGACCTAAAACCTGCAGAGGACCTTCAGGTCAGAAGATTTAACAACCCCCAGCCCTGTTCTCTGATGAAGCCATGAAAGAACTATTACGGAGGCTTCTTTGGGTCCTTTCCCTCCCGGCTTCTCAATGTTAGTGATATTGAAGTTTCTATGGTCCATCTTTTATCACCAGCATTTGGGACTTTGCTATTCTAAAGGAAATGGGCCACCTGCCAAATAAGGGGGACAAAATGGTGTGCCACATAAGTTGGGAGGGGATGAGATCGACGACGAACCTCCTTCTCTCCCCAAAATTACACCCATGGTTTGCTGACTATTCAACTCACCCAACCTAAAACTCCTTAGAGGGAAATGGAGAAATGGAAGCTACGAGCTCTCCACCAGCAACCTTGACAAAGAGAAAGTAAAGTACACTTTAATCCTTTTGATTGGCCTGCTTGGACTCCTGCATTGGATTATAATAGAGCACCCCTGGAGGGCAAGACTCGAAGGTATTGTGTCAAAACAAAGTGTTTGGGTTTGTGGATAGCAACCACAACTCCACTGTTATTTTATCCTGATCACTACACCTGATTTGTACCTTTAACCAGTAAATCTTGCAGACAGTCAGCCATTCAACCCGGTTTTGCCTAAAGCGACAAAACAAGCCCATTGGATTGCAACCAATGCAACAGTCTCAATTATTATGCATCAGTTAAACTCATGAACAACTGAAGAGATGGTGACCGATCCAGAACAGTAACATCCAGAAGGCCAGAATTGATCCAATAATAGTAAAAAGTATTTTATTTTTGTGACCTGCAATGTTCATAAGTGTGGCTTCTGGATGAGATCCACAGGATGAGATCCAAAGATATCAGCAATAGTCGACAGCAGTCGGTTAACATTTTACTGGAAAAAAAAATCCAAGTGCTCACTGGCCTGACATTACAACACGCAAGGGCTAAATCTTTTGCCTGCACCACACAGTTCTAGGTGCTGGGAGATTGTCACCACCTGCTCCAGTCCCAATGCCCCCTCACTTTTGAGGATCAAGAACACTAGACTGAGAGAACGCATTTAGTAAAGACCAAGACCAACTGCTCAACTACAAGGCCGAAGAGTAATTAACTTAGCAGGTCCATTTTCAGAATCAATGCTTCTACCAAGAATAATTTAAATGGTTCTGCTTCTATGGTGCGTGGTATTAACGACTGCCACCAACAAATACTTACAATCTTCAATATGAACAACATTTGACTGAGTTTAAATTTCTCATCCAAAAGATTTTATTGACTAAAAAAGTGGTCCTAACAACATTTAGTCTAAAGTCAATATAGTCTCAAAAAGGTCCATAATTCTAGTGCACATGTACCATTACAACACTTATATGTTCAGTACGTTTTATTCCATAAATAATTTAGCAACCTTCTCAGGTACAACACAAATATGTCAATCAGCATCATTCAAACACAAGAGCAACCTTTTTGTCAGTGCCAACAAAGGGAGCCTTTAGTTAAAAACTCAAAATCTACAGAGAAGCTACTTGATGCTGTAAATCAATAATCCTAAAATGAATGAAAACAGTGTTTTTAAACACAAACACTACTTTGAAAAACAACTGCAAAAAAATGATCCCAAGTGATGCACAGTGGCATCTGCCCGGTTACAAAAGCTGCACACACAAAGCTAGTCTTTTTAAGACTAAAAGGCCACATCGAGTACCACGATAGGATTCATAGGTGCCTAGAAAGTCAACCAAAAAACACAGTCACCTCTGCTGGACCCCCGCCTCATAGCAGGGGACAGTCACATGGGCTCACATAATAGCATGTCCACCCTTCATTAGCCAGGCCTTAGGTAGAAGTGAATACTTACTGCCACCATTTTATTTATGGTACAAAGAAATATGTATAATCAAATGACAATCCAATTGCTCAAATTTCTACTGTGATCTGATGCCCCACGCAGTCAAATAACATTTCAAATACAGTCAGAATATTTTATTCAAATAATTCAAAACCGCAATTACTAGTTTGCTTTTCTGTTCTACAGCGTCTAAAATACAAAAGAAACTTCTATTTTAAAACCAGACAATATATTACATGTTTTAAAATGTCTCTAGTAGTGTTCGATCACTACAAAACCTACACTTGGCTTTCTCTCTGGACTTTCTCTCTGGGCTAAAGATTTCTTCTAGATATAATCTGTGGCCCACACAAGAAATGCGACTGAAATCTCAAAATGTGCACGACCCTTGCTATTTGGGAATAAATTCAAATACACTGGTAAGCAAGCAATTTTCTTATGTTAATTATTTTAGGTGTGCCAAGGAATCATAACTGTGCATTTTATCCATCATTGACCTCCAATCCTCAGCATAAAGGATGGGTTTAATATGAATAAAATGGCCCTAGGAAATCTTTTACAGTAAGTTCAAAATTACATAATATATTTGAGCAAACATTAGCATATTACTTCAGCAATAAGCTCCGAGCAGGGAGGGCATTACCTGAAGCGCTAATGCCCCCCTGCTTGGACTTATTGCCATTAGTACCCCAGCCCGTAAAACCGGCATACTAAAAGCACATTTTTCGGTTGTGAAACGCTGTGGTGTTTTGCAACTGAAATTTTTTTAAAAAAATTTTAAAAAGTCCCAAGGAAGGTGAAACAAAGCCAGTTCTCCCTTTCCAATGTCGGACTAAAGAATTTATATAGCAGGGACACATTTTTCCAATTAGCTCTAGAATTTAGTCCCAGGTCAGATCCAATTGCTGCTATTTGTATTTATTGATTTATAAAGCGCCTTACGCCAAAGCGCTGTACTTGGAACAGCATAATACATAAAACATGAACGATAAAACTGTTGAAGCAATTACAATATGAATCAAACAATAAAACAGTGAGAAGAGCAATTAACTAAAGGGGAAAGGGAGATGGGACAGGTTAAGGGGGAGTGGAGGAGGAGGGCAGGAGGGGGAAAGGGAGGGTAGAAGAGGGGAGGTAGGGGAGGGGAGAAAGTCGGGGAAAAGAGTGAGGAAGGGGGGGGGAGTAGAAGGGGGTAGGCGTTTCAAGGAGGAGAATGGAGAAGGAGAGATTTAAGGGAAGTGCGGAATGAAGTGAAGGTGGGGGAAGAACGGATAGCAAGAAGAAGGGAGTTCCAGTGTAGAGGTGCTAAGAGTTGGAAGGAGCGAAAACGGGAGGAGGCACAGGGGGGTGGGGGTGAAGTGAGAAGGAAATGGTCAGCGGACAAAAGGGAACAGGAGGGGGAGTAGAAGGAGAGAAGAGAGGAGAGATTGGGGCGGGGGGGCAAGACCATGGAGAGATTTGAAGACAAGGCAGAGAAATTGAAATTTAAGTTGGGAGTGAAAAGGAAGTCAGCCAAGGTAGGAGAGACAGGAAGAGATGGAATCACGGGAGGTAAGGAGACAGAGGGTGCGAACAGCAGAGTGGTAGATGGATTTAAGAGGGGCAAGGTGAGAAGTAGGAAGTCCAAAGAGTAAGGAAGAGCAGTAGAAGAGGCGGGAGAAGATGAGGGAGGAGATTAAGAGTTTAGTAGCATGGAAAGTGAGAGAGGAACGGATTTTGCGAATGTTGAAGAGGTGGAAGCGACAGGAGCGAGAAGTGAGGGAGATGTGTTGGGAGAAGGAGAGAGAGGAGTCAAAGAGAACGCCTAAGTTACGAGCCTGAAGAGAGATAGGGAGGTTGGAGGGAGGGAAGTGAATGAAAGGGGGAGGAGAGAGAAGGGGAAGAGAGTTAGAGGGAAAGAATACGACTTCTGTCTGGTCGGTGTTGAGAGAGAAATCGGGAAAACATCCAGTTATTGATGGCAGTAAGGCAGGAAGATAGTTGTAGGTGGAGGTTAGTTGAGAAGGAGGAGAGGAAGAGTTCAGCGTTGTCGGCATAGAAGCGGTGGGAGATGCCAAACGAGGAGATAACAGGAGCAATAAGGGAGATGTATAGATAGAAGAGGAAAGGGCCTAGCACAGAGCCTTGGGGTACGCCATAATCAAGAGGATAGTTAGGAGAGGACCGGCCACCCCAGGAGACTGTAAAGGAGCGGGAAGAGAGGTAAGAGGATAACCAGTTGAGTATGGAGCCTTTGAAGCCAAAGGAGGAGAGAGTATGAAGTAAGAGGGTGTGATCGACAGTGTCAAAGGCTGCAGAGAGATCAAGGAGAATAAGGATAGATATGAGTCAAGGATAGATATAAGCTATGGGTCAATTAGTTAATAACAAGGCTTCTGAGGATTCCAAGAGGGCCGTTGGAGAGTGAGGTTGAACTCTCATGAGCTCCGGGCTGGGCTCAAGAAAGGTGGACAATATGGCATGGACAGAAGCCCAACGGTGACATTGAGCAGACATCCAGTGGAGGCATCAGTGCAGAACGAGCAGAAGCTCTAACAGGGGCAAGTAGCCGGATGGAGAGCTTCTCCCGCTCGGGCTAACTGCCGCGTGAAACAGGGAAAGGAAAGCAGAGCCCGTCAGAGAACCCCGAGTGAGAACTAAACTGAGAGGGTTGGCATGGAAGAAGCGGTGCCCTTGGCGTAAACGTAGTTGGCGAGAAGGCGATGTTCCCCTGCGGCTGCTGAAACGAGGAAAGGAGAGGTGGAGCGCCGACATTCCTAAGAATCATCTAGAGAGGAATACACCGGGGTGGAAGAGCCGCTACACGGGGGAAACAAGCGGCACTTCAGGACAAAGTGGGCGTTCTGTTGGGGGGCCCCGGACAGATTAGGCGCTGCAGGGAAATTGCAGAGGACCGGGGATCTAGGGAGGTGGAAACAACAGGCTTCCGTCCAGGGAGCGGAGGGGTGGACTTTCGTAGATGGATGGAGGGTGGCCTGGAATGTATACGGCAGCTGTATCAAGAAAAAGACCATGGTCATTCGAAGAATGTAAACTCACCTTTAATATATAAGAATCAGAATTCTTCAGATACACCCAAATGATGCATTGGGTGTCTCACCCACACACAAGGGAGGGGGTAATGTTGACACTACAGGATAGCACTGTTGGAGGGGCAGGGGGTATCAAGGCGGTATAAGCTTCTTGATACGCGCCTGCCATGCATGTCTAAATGGGAAGAGGATGTGGGGGGCCCCATAGAAGAGGAGTGGTTGCGAATATGTAGACAGTTGCTTAAGTCTTCCCGGTGCGATACGGACAAGGAATGCTCCTATACATTTTGCTATAGGTGGTACCTTACCCTGGAGAGGCTGCACCGCGTGGATAGAAGCTACTTGGCTGCCTGTTGGCGGAAATGCAGGGCAGTGGACACCCTGTTCCACGTGGTGTGGGTATGCTCTAAAGTGGGTCTTTACTGGAAGAAGTGCTGGCAAAGATAAAAGAGGAGGATCACAGAGGTGGACCTTCCCGCGGACCCACGAGTAGTGATCATCGAGGATACACTGGCCTCCTTAATTGGGCATCTCCTATTAGCAGCAAAACTGGTTATCACCCGGACTTGGAAGACGATCAAGGGACCAGTGGAGCAGATGTGGTGTGTTAGGGTATGGACAAAAACATATGGGAGGCAAGAGGGAATAAGCACCAACAAGTGATCCCTCAAAACAGGTGAATAACCTTCAACTAGCAAACAGAAAAACACTTGTGGCCAAATCGTTTGTTATTAGGGGGAGATACTCACTACTATAGCCTTGTTTGGACCATTGATGAGTCGAACCAAAAATTAGATTTAGGAAAATTACATATTTTAAGATTTCAACACGATTAAAATCATAGCAAAAATCGAAAATACATCAATTCAATTAGTGTAGTCACAGTACAAAAGACAGAATACAAAACAGGACCAAAAGCAAAGAAACGTATCTGCAATTCTCAACTAGTAAAGTGGCTAGTGCTGTGCAAACTCACATCTGAATTACTTCACTCTGAAACACTATTCACCTCTCACACCATTCATACCATTCTGATTTCCACTAATCCTGCCCAGGTTAGTGTTGCCTTGTCCTCGGTCCCCATTTCCAGGCCAAAGTAGTTAAAATATCCCCCCAGCCGTAAAAGCTGCAATAAACATCACCAAAAAAGACATCACCACAGCTAGACGTCCACGAACGCATCATGTTCAAAACGCTGTCCAGGAACCACAAATGTCTAGCAAACACTGCCCCAACTTACCTGTCCAGACAATTCTCCAAGACCCAATCCATCAGCCCTACGCGGACTGCCTTCTCACACCTACTCACCATTCCCAGATGCAGGGGCCAGAAAGCCGGGGTTAGCAGCTTCCCTGTCATCATGGCCAAACACAGGAATGCCCTGCCTCTAGCTCCAAGATCATATGCCTCCTTCTGGTCCTTCCGCAAGGGACTCAAAACCTGGCTTTTTCCCCCAAAGTAATTCAATTTGCATAACTCTACAAGCACCTGGCAATTGTCAACCCCCACATAGACCAGAACCTCAGATCTACATGCCATATATGTACCACCTACAGTACATTCTTGTAAACCAGTGCCCAAATGCCATTGGGTTTGGTGTGCTTCATAAATGTCAAAATATATTTTTAATTGTTATCATTGTCCCATAAATACAGGAAACACCCAGAAACCACCCCAATCAAGAAGAAAAGCAAGGAAACAAATACCTAGAGGAGACATGGTACCTCCCCTTTTCCAAATCTATTGCCATCCCTATTCCGTCCTACCCTCCATGTCACCAGACATTACTAAGAAGAGGAAGAAGCCTCAGCGAGTTATACAGCCCTATGGAAAACATACACATAGTACTGAGACGAGGAAGATGAACGTGGAGGCACACCGACATGTCCCACTAATAGGTTCAGGAAAGGTCAGGCAATTGAGCCCAAGTATGCCCACCTGCAACCTATTAACACCCTTCAAGTGTATAAAAGGTGGCGCACTATAGAGGCAAAAGTAGGAGGTATTGGAGCTCAGCGAGTTGGGAGTACAGCAGAGATGCCTGAACAGCCCAGGGCCAGCCGGCAGAGAACGGGACACCAGGTCACTAACCGATTGCAGAGAAAGGCATCGAGAAGAAGCGTGGTGAGGGAGCAGTTTCTCCAGGGAGCTAAGAGTCCAGAGAAGAGGCGTACTGATCCCTTTTGAATAGGCTTGAGATGCGTGTTTAGATTTGAAGCACCAACGTGAATGGTGAGTTTCAATAGGAACGAGAAACCAGGTACGTATGTGCAAGCTGCCGAGTTACATTGTGGCCAGACAATTGCGTGTAGGCGGCACACTACGGGGAAAACCCCAAGTTTAAGACAAGACCAAATGAGATGGAGATAATGAATGTGGCAAAACTATGTAGCAGAGTAGCCGCACATAAGATATGCGTTCTCGAAAGTCTCTGAAACTGAAGGACAATTGAAATATATCCATAGTAGTAATTGCAGCGAAGGAAAGGAATCTGAAAGACTTATGAAAACAGCAGAAGGGGTGCTACGCAAAGAAGTGAATTGTGAGCTACACCAAATACATGTAAAGTGAAGGTTGGAGAAAGTCCAAGGAGAAATAGATTAATTGCCGAAATTGAGTTAGACAAAAAAAATAAAAAAGGGGCACAGTCAAAGCCCAGGGAACATGGTAGTGCGACTTTTAGTAGGTGGACCGGATGGTCAGACAACTGCGCCAAGACCATGGGGCCCAGTGAAAGAGGTTTTAGCTTGGGGAAAGGAAGCCCGAGAAGCCTATTGAACTTTGTGAAAACCAGGACGTTTAAACTTGGGGAAGGGAACCCTAAGAAGCATATTGAACTCTGATACCAAGAAGCTTGGGAAAGGAATCCTGAGAAACCCAGCAAGACTTTGTGAATCAAAGTCTTGAACTTAAGGAAAAGAGCCCTGAGACACCTGTGGAACTTGTTTGTTTATTTTAATGCACGCCAGACCAAGGGTATCGGAGCGCAGAAGATACAAGAAGACTTTCAGCTTAGGTTACATAGTGGCATATAAAATACAAGTCAGGACATACAAATGCATAATGTACAAGAAATGGTGGTTAAATACAATACTAAGGAGAACACTTTACAGACAGGAACATAATTTAACAAGGCAATCTGGAAGCTATTTACAGTTCAGGTGAAAAGGGAGACAGATGCATTACTGGTCATTATCTTTGAGCCAGTTGATAAGATCCTGTCTGAAGTTCATGTACGTTTGGTCAGCTCTCGTGGATGGGGGCAGGGAGTTCCAAAGCTGTGCTGCTTTAACTGGGAAACGGCTATCCCCGACTTTAGAAAGTTTAAATCTTGGCACAGTTAGGCAATTAGTATTAGCTGTTCTAGTAGGCCTGCTCAAGGATTTTCAGTTGAATCTCTCAGTGAGGTAGCAAGGCGCGGTGTTATTTAGGCATTTGTAAGTGAGGCAGCGTTTGTATTCTCCCAACAATGTACTTATTGGCACCAATGTAAAGGGTGTTACAGTAGTCCAATTTGAACAAGATTAGAGCTCTGGCCAAGATAATAAAGTTATTCTTAGATAAGAATGGTTTACCAGCTCTAATTAGTTTGCATGTATATGCAGTGGCAGAGGTCATGGAGTTCACTTGTTTGGTGAATGTGAGGGTGGAATCGAGACAAGAGCCTAGAGTTTGTACCTCTTTTTCCAACTTGAATAGCGTTGCCGTCAATGTTAAAGCAGATGTATTCAGGGCCAAGTTTTTTTGAGGTTGGATGTGGTACCCCCGATAATGAGCTCAGTTTTGTCATCATTCAGGCAGAGAACGTGAACAGCCGTCCATGCCTGGATGATATACTATTTACCAAGTCCAAATCCTTGTCATAATGCCTAGTAAGTAGTAAGAGAATCTGGGTATCATCTGCATAGTTAGATGATACCAAGATGGTCCAGATCATCGAAAAGGGGCTTGGTAAATATGTTGTATAATGTGGGTGAGACACATGATCCCTGGGGCACTCCACAGGTGCTAGGGATGGGGTCTGCAGCTGCTGAAGGTGAGAAGACTCATAGTCCTGTTGCTTAAAAATGATTATATACAAACTATGGCTTCCTTAGAGAAATGCACTCCCTAGTCCAGGTGACGGCATAAAACCTTGTGGTCGACCAGGAAATGCAGCCGAGAGGTCGAGAAGGAGAAGTAAGGCTGATTTTTCCTTGTCCCTGAGCTTGTCGATTTGAGCCTTGAGATCAATTTTGTTTGTTTATTATAGTAGCCAACTAATGACTAATTTCCCGAACAGTTGGAAGGATTTGGTCGATTTTATGTTCAGCGGCAGGGTGTTCCAAAGTTGAGGGGCAAGGACCATGAAGCTCGAGCCACCGGCTCTTTTAGTGGTGAATCTCACAGTGAGGCAGAGAGTATTGGAAGATCTAATGATTCCAGTGCTCGGCTTCAAAGTGAGTTTGTTGGTGAGATGGAGAGGCTAGGTGGTTTAGTGCTTTGTAGGTGAGGCAGACGGTTTTTAAGTCAATTTTAGCCATTTGCAAGATATTCTTATGTGGGAGATGTGCTCTCGCCTGGGAATGTTTAGTGCTGCTCGCAGCACATTGTTTTGGAGAACCTGAAGTTTATCGATTATAGCTTGGATGGCACCTAGGTAGAGGCTTTTGCAGTAGTCAAGCTTTGATTGTATGAGAGCCCTGGCCAGTGTGATGCAGCTATTCGTCTATAGAAAAGGTCTGCAGGCCCCAATTAGTTTCCCAGTGTAGGCGGTGGCTGAGGCGGTCATGTTGACTTGTTTGGAGAGGTTGGTATTGGCGTCAAGGCAAAAGCCTAAAGTTTTCACGCTTTTAACGACTGGGATGATGTTACCATCGATTATGAAATTGGAGTAGGCAGAGCTGAGTTTCTGTAGGTTGTTGGGAGATCCGACTAGGAGGAGCTCAGTCTTCTCATCATTCAGGCAGAGGCCGTGTGTGGCCATCCATGCCTGAATGATAGAGAAGATTTTGTTAATCCTAGTGACGTCGGCATTGAAGTTGCCAGTGATGGTGAGGAGTATCTGGGTGTCATCTGCGTAGTTGGTGTAGGTGACACCCAGATGGTCCAGTTTATCAAAGAGAGGCTTTGTAAAGATGTTATATAGGGTGGGGGAGACACAAGAACCTTGTGGGACACCACAGGCAATGGGGGTGGGGTCTGCTGCAGCCGCAGATGAAAAGACCATCATGGTCCTGTTGGTTAAGAAGGATTGTATACACATGACAGCAGAGGGGGGAAAAGTGGGCAGCAGATGAGAGGTGGTTGCAGAGTATTTTGTGGTCAACCAGGTCGAAGGCTGCTGAGAGGTCTAGGAGGAGTAGGATAGCTGCTTTGCTTTTGTCCTTGATGTCATCAATCTGACTTGAGGTCAACAAGGGCAGTTTCTGTTCCATGTTGAGGTCAAAAGCCAGATTGCCGCAGGCCTAGCAATTGATTGGACTCTAATCTTGAATTTGCAAGTAGGCAACTCTGTCAAGGATTTTTAGCAGGAAGGGGACCGTGGTGATAGGCCTGTAATTAGTGGGAATGGCAGCGTCAAGGGATTGTTTTTTTTTTTTTTTTTTTTAGAAGAGGGCGAACCCATGACTGTTTTAAGTTGTTAGGTACAGAATTGGTCGAGAACGATAGGTTTATTAGTTTGGAGATGAAGGGGGATAGGTCTCTCGCAGCATCTTTGATCTGGGCGGGGCAACTATCCTCTTTGCAATTAGAGGGATTGAGGGATCCTATAATTTTTTGGACTTCGGGTTTAGTGATCATTTTGAACGTGAAGCCGGATGTATTATTGGTCGGGGCGGTTGTGCTAGGGGTGGAGGCGTTACTGTTGGAAAGTTGGAGTCGTTTGGCCTCCATTTTGGTTTGAAGACCAGTGATTTGTTGGCCAGGGCATTTTGGATGCTAGTGCACCATGGCTTGTCTTTCACATAAGTGTCGGTCGGTGGGTTGGGATTTTCTAATTCCTTCAGAATGATGAGTTCTTTAGCAGAGGATTGTGCATTGTTTGTTCTAACATTGTAGGCTTCCTTTTTTGTGCGGATTATCTCTTTCTTGTAATGGGAGGAGATAGTCATGAGATTTTGTTTTCAGCTGAGGGATTCGTCTTCCATAGGGTTTCCATCTTGGCTTTCTTTTTTCTGAGTGTTTTGAGTTCAGGTGTGTACCAAGAGTTCAGATGAGCCCTAGGTTTACCTTTGCGTAGCTTTAGTGGGGCAACGGTGTCAATGGCATTAGTCATGGTGTCATTGTAGGTGTTGACTAGAAGGTTAAGGTCAGCAGTGGCTGGGAGCGTGTTTAGGAGGGGGGAAAACCAGTGGTGTGAGGGTCTCCGCAGTAATGTTGCGCTTGTTTCTAGGCAGACAGGCTGGTGCGTGGAGGCGCTGCTTGGGGTTAGGGTTGTTAAAGTTAATGTCGAATGGAATGAGGGAATGGTCAGTCCATACAAGAGGTTGTGGGGCTTTTCAGGTGATATTGCAGTTATGGGCCGCGACCCAAATCGATAGTTCTGCCTTTCTGGTGGGTAGGTAGTGTAATGAATTGAGTAAAGTCATTCTCAGATAGGGCGTTAGCCAGGGAGGCGGCAGGAGTGTCATTAGGGTCGTTATACACTAGATTAAAGTCTCCTAGAATGATATTTTGGGAATGGGGCTTAGAGTTCTCGGCTATGAGGGAGGTAATGTCTTCCTCGAAGGTACCTTTGGGACCTGGGGGGGGGGGGTCTGTATATTAGTTGCAGAGTAATTGTGCTCTTAGGGGTGGTTTGTATTTTAATGGTGAGGTGCTCGCATGATTTTAGTGGGAGGGAGGTTATGGATCTGAGGTCGAGAGAGGATTTGAATATAACTGCTACACCTCCTCCAAGAGCATTAGGTCTGTCTGCTCCGAGGATGGAGTAATTGTCGGGAATAGCAAGAGTTAGGTAGGGTCCTGCTGCTTCATGTAGTCATGTTTCTGTAGTAGCAAGGCAGTCGAGATCTGCTGAGAGGATGTCAGCAATTTCGGTGGGGTGAGCAACTAGGGATCTGACATTGAGTAGTGCTCCTTTTAGAGATGCCGTGTTGGTAGCATTAGCGCCATTCTTCTTGGTGGCCTTGGTCATAGGTGTTGCTATCAACTTGCTGGATGTGGTGTGGAGTCTAGGGCCAAGTCTGTTGTTGAGGGCAGGGAAGGTGAGGTTGGTTATGGGGCAGTATCCTGGTGGATTAGGAGGGTTGGTAACAGTGTAGTCATCTTTAGTGGGGTTGGTAGTGTTGGGTAAGGTGTTAGCTAGTGTGGCGCTGACTTTTGCAGTATGGTGTTGGTGAACAGTATGTGGGAATGGTGGTAGGGTGGGCAGGAAGGGTGTGGGACAGGGGATGGGTTGGTGTCTTGGGCAGCCGAGTTTAGCTAGTCCATTATTATATGGTATGTAGCTGTTGCATAGTGTATTGTTGGTCATGACACAAAAAGGGAACATGGTGAGAATGAGCCAAGGGAGCATAGTTGGGAGTGCGGCGTTGGCTGGGCTGCTAGGCTAAGGACGGGTTAGGTGGCTATAGGTTAGGTGCAAGAAGGTGAGCACAGTAGGTAGTTGGACAGTGTGAGGGCACGAGCAGGTTTGGCTAGAGCTGTAAATTGGCAGAGACAAGTATAGATAGCCAGTTTTGGTAATAGAGTATGGAAGTAGGTAGATGCAATTTGGTAGTACAATGCAGGCATAGGCTAGATTCGAAATTGCTAATATAGTGCAGAAATGGGGATTTTCATTTATCCTACAGCAAAGCAGGCTAAACTCGAAATTGCTAATATGAGGCAAGAGTGGGCTGGATAATTCTGCTAATGCAGTGCAAGAACCTAACCCAATGGGTATTAATAAAGGTCACGCAGTAGTAGTGGTTGGCAGAGATGAGTAAATGCAAGTTATGAATTGATGCATTATGTGGCAGTTTGTGAGCACAATGGTGCAAGATGGACCTCGGGAGTGGCAGTGTTAGGAGGTGCATGAACACCGGTTCCATGATGTTGGGGGAACAGTTCAGGTCACTGGCTGCAGGGGGTGGGCAAAGTTGTGGAGGAGAGCAGCACGCTTACCCTGTTAGATGGAGGGACGGCACAGGAGGGGCAGGGGTCGTGGCCTTAGGCTCGACGGCGTAAACAGGCGAGAGACAGGCACTGCGCCTTCGATGTGTGCCTTAGATCGTGGGCCTGCCGAGTTGTGGTTGGCTGTAAATTCGGAAGGTAAGCCAATCACAGTGCTGAGGGGCCAGGTAGGTGGCAGTCGGCCATCTTGGAAGGTGGAAACCCTTGTGGCTTTCAATGGAAGTTGATGCACTCACAGTGCCGATCTGGGGCAAATCCAGGTGAAAGTGGGGCAGCTGGGCAAAGCCACAAGCGGCGCGGATATAATTAATTATATCACCGCGGTTTTGCAATGAAAGCGCATTTACGCTGCTGAAATCTGAAGTGCAGCTGGGAGAGGCATATGGCCTACCTTACATCTGGCAGGACACGCGGGCATCGATCCTGTTGCCTACTGCTCCTGCAGTGGATGGAGGGAGCTCCTGCAATTAATGCTGTTTCCAAGCCATGTTGTGGCCGAAATCCTGATTGGCGGCCTCCTAGGTGTTGGTTGAGCTCCAGATACTTAAGCCACCATTTCTAAGATTTTGAGAAGAAATGGCACTGTAGTGATAGGTCTGTAGTTAGTCAGTATGGTTGGGTCTAATGTCTGTTTTAATGAGAGGGAGCACCCAGGGCTCTTTAATGTTACTTGGGATGATGCCTGGGGCGAATGAGGCACTGATTAGCTTAGATATGAAGGGTGATAAATCTCTCGCAGCATCCTTAATTAGTTGGGCTGGGCATTGATCGCCCTGGCAATTCAAGGGAAGAGGATGACTTTTTCGACCTCTCGAGAGAGAAGAGCTCCAGTTGAATTCAGCTTCGCCTTTTACTTTTGAAAACTAGCTTCTTGAGCAAGATAATCTCTACACAATATTTAGTTATGTGAGGGCAAGCATAGGTTTGGATACATACAGACTGTTTTGGACACAGACTTAGACTGGCCTTAGACACATCAGTTGGGGGAAATCCCAATTTAGAGAGCGCAAGATAGGCGTTAATATGCCAACCCAATAACATTTTGGTTTATTGGTAAAAAAAAGAAAGGTTTTCAAACGGTTATGCTCGTTGTCTGCGTCATCTCTTGACACCACACCTGTCTCACACAAGCCATATATATCTTCCAGGGTAAAACGAATATAATTATTAGACGCTGTTTTAGGTTGTCAAACCATACTGTAATTGTAGATTTAATAATGCTAAACATACAGAAAGGCCAGCAACAGAGTAATATCTAGAGAGGAAAGACACGGTTTCATTTACAGGGCCAAGCAGTAGGGAGCCCAAACCTAAGAGCCGACTACTCCTACCAAGGCAATGAAAATCAGAGGGGTTTGAGGACTACACATTAGTAAACTGATAGTGTAAATGTGAAGAAGAGTAAATGTGAAGAAGAGTAAATGTGAAGAAGAAAGCATCAATTTTGAATGTGTCCATGTTTACATCCCATTTTTAATTGTCCCTGTAACCAAAGCATTGAGCAGTTGGGAAATGCTACAACCGTACCACTGACCAGGGTGTGCTGCCAGGATTCCTGTAAAGGTCTCCTCAGGCCTTCTCTGCTCTATAGCTTCCCTACCCCTGTGCCCCCGCCTTTTTAAAAGCGTAAAGGCAATATCACCAAAGCTGTGAAGTCACAAACAATTACGTGGCTGGTGTTTATGCCAAGAGTGTACCTTTGAAAGTGGCCAATTAAGCCACGCAGTCATTGGGCAGATCTGTTCCGACACCAGGAACCAATACTCAAACCACGAGTTTGCCTGTGGGGAATATAATCAGTAGAAAACACCCTTTGATTTTATACATGTCCTTTCTTACATGTGATCTTAAGCCTCCTATGTTTGCTTAACAGAAACCCAATATCAATTGGCATCAACAGACAGTCACATTCAAATCACTATGCTGAGCTGTGCCTTCATTCCCAACACTGCCATGCTTGCTTCTTCAAGAATACCCGTTGTTGCCTTTGAACACTCGTAATGACTCAAGGTGTTAGAAAAGAGTACCAGGTCTATTGATATTTCAAATGGTAAAAAAAGTAGAAACTCCCACCTCATGAACCATACGAATTCCATATTTAATTATAAAACCGGGCCAATGTCCATTTAAAAGGACATATGCTCTTCTGGCAAAAGAAACGTTTGTTCTGAAACCGTTCATACAAGGTAATCTAGCAAACTAGCCTACAGGGGTTGCAATCTTTCATAACCAGGAAAGGGGGACATAGAATTGATACCATTCAATTACTAAAACTAAATTAGCTACATATGTTATTATTAGCTACATTCCCTGATTAATTTAGGTTTTAATAGTTGAACGTGCACTGTGCTAAACCACTGGCTCAGCACCCTCCGGCTCCCCTCGCCCCATCCATCTATGCACCCAGGACAAAAGGGTGCAATTGCACAACATCCGTTTCCTGCCAAACAGACAGCACGCTCATTCTAGCAGTAGAAATACTTTGAGGTAGAAGCAGAGAGCCACACACGAGGAATACGAGATCTTGTATCTTTGAGATACAGACTGACAAAGGATAACAATAGCAAAGCTTCATGGATGGAAGGGGGCATAGAGGGGGTGGTGGGATCCTGACCAGCCGCTTCCACAATACCACTGAACAGCTCTTGACTCCTGCAGAGCAAAATATGAATGACAGCGGAAAATGAACGCCCTGGTGCACGTCAACATCTACAAGACGACGACACCATCCACTTGCAAAATCAGGCTCCAATATAGAACACACTCTCAGGGAAAGACCCCCTACCTCGTAGACATGGTAACAAATACAGGTACAAAGGTGTTAGAAAAGTCCTGCTCCAAAGCACTATATAACAAGTGGTCTGAGGCTTGTCCCACTCAGTAGTCAGTACCCATGTCATCGTTGCCTCATCTCACTTGCCAATGGACACTGCCTCAAATACAAAGAGCACAGGCGAGGGCGATGGGAAGGTGGGTGGCGATACAACAATCACATGTAGCAAGGCAACTATGATCGCTACAGAGAACCGTATACAGCCATGTATGTTACTGGTAAAAAAAAAAATGTGTTATTTTCTGAGGGGCCTAACGGTCTTGAACCAAAGCCCAACACTGGGAATGGGGTGGCAGGGAAACAGTTAAAAGGCAGTGTTTCATAGCGGGCTTTGAATCCTCTAACAGGTATCTTGAAGGAATGTAAACATTTCCCAAGCTCCATTTAAAAAGAATACACAGCCTAAAACATTGTTAAAAGAAACTTCCCATTAACTACATCTACACCGGGGCTCCAAACTGCGACCTGTCTGCTTGCCCCACCTACCACTAACACCATGACTAAATTAAAAAAAAACACAGGGAAAACAAGTCTTTCTTCTTCTGGGGCGGGCAGAGTCCGCATGACACTCGCTGGCCCGGGTAAGGGTTCATTCCTCTGGAGGGCTGCCGCCGGCCTGCGTAACTCCCTGCTCGCTCGCCTGTGGGCACAAATGCAGGCAGCCGGTGTGCTGAGGCGTAATTGAACCACTCTGGGACGGGGCTCCATCCGGCTTTTAGCAAGTCATTGTTAAAAGGTTGACGCACTGACATGCACAGCAAATGTTGTCCTCTAGCACACTATGTATATATGAAAGCCATCTGCACCGTCATGCCTAGTTTTCAACTGAGGTTTCTGTCCCTCCAAACTAATCTGGCTTCAGGCTCCCCTCACATTGTGTAGCTAATTATATGTATTATTATTTTTTTTTTTAGAAACCAATGACACAGAACATAACCTTGTTGTCCTAAACGTACTCAGTTTAAGATGCTATCACTTTGCATTATGATGCATGTAGTGCTCATTCAAACTGAAGAAACTAAAGCTACATTTGTACTTTATTTGGGTAACATACGAATGTACATATTGTTTCGGGTTGGAACATAATCGGGCAAGTATTTACTCATTATAAATAACCAGTTGCGTGTGGTTACTTGGAGACTCTTGTAAACGTGGATAGGTCCGTTGTCCGCTACTTCAGCACGACCCCACTCATTCGTCACTTAAAAGTCGTGCAGAGCCGCCCCCTGTGTCCTCCCATAAACTCCTGGGCACCACCATCTCGACTCGCGCCTAGACACCTACTCCGGCACCCCTCACTCACCTACGCCCCAGAAACAGCTGCCCTGTCCTACCTCGCGCACAGACGCTTCCTCGCTGATGACAATCTCTTCCTTGTCCTTGGGCGTCTTCACCGTGACGCGTATGTGGCTCTTCTCCCCGGCGCTGTCCGCCGCCACGGGACCAAGCTCCGCGCTATCTCCGCCGCTCTCCGCCATCTTTACTGCCAACCGGGTCCAAGGAAGAGAGGCTCGACTCATCCCAGGAAGTGTTGAGCGCAGTGTGTTCTCACTGCCGCCATCGCGGTGAACGCGCAGCGCCCTCGCAGGCGGGGAGTACCAACTACAGGCTAACCAGACGGCCCGGAGCGTGGACGGGGGCCCATCTTCTGGTGTGGTGTCATAGATCGAGAAAGCTCGACTGGAAAAAGGGGGCTCCGCCAGGGAATCTTATATGTGGACAATAAGGGGAACCGAATGACCACTGAGGCCTAATGAAGAACCAGAGGGCTAACATTCTGCACTTGATAAAATACAACGTGGGGTATGCATGAACGGCATGCTGGTGGATCATACTTGCCAGCATTCAGTGTCCAAAAAGATGTAGGATTTTTCAAGTTTGGAAAATAATAATTCCCATAACAATGACGTCACAGGAAAATACAAAACATACAAACAGCACAACATGGAAAGATGTTGAAATGTTAAAAATGTATAATTCGGAATGCTAACACCAAATTGTCGGCAGATGCTGGGTGATGGTCACTCTGCCACTTGCTTTCACTGCTGGTTCACCTAAGTGTTGCACGGCAGCTGATAGGTCAGTGGATTGGTCTGAGTGCAATCAAAGTAATCACCTACCAGTACACTATATAGACAAACTAATGTGTTGCATGCTCTGTCCTGGAGCCTCCCTTAGAATCACATAAATTACTTGCCACTGTAAAAAGCAGTAGGATCTGTCACTGAAGTAGGCAGTAGGGCTGCTTCAAAAGCAGTATCCTACTGCCTAAATCTGTAGAGTTGGCAAGTATGGTGGATTAATGCATACAGGGCAGCAGGCCCTCATTGCCCATGTACCCCATCGCCTCGGTCTCCGCTGCCCCCTCCCATTCCTGCACCTGCCCTACTGGGCTCCCTCCCGCTGCACTAGCCTGGTGGGGCCAGACCTCTACTGAGCCCGGTCCAGCCCTGTCCTCGCACTTAGCCATAGCTCTCAACCATTTGTGTCGCAAAGGCAGGTGAAAACACCCAATTTTGTTTTCCGTGGGTGAGAGCCCATTGAAATGAATGGGTGAGCAGGAGGCTTGGCGGGTGAGTCAGCTCTTTACAATGTGGGTGACACCCGCCAAAAGTGTGGGAGTTGAGAGCTATGACTTAGCATTGGACCCCACTCCCCTGTACTTCTTGTTACTGCACTTGCACTATCCGAATGTCACAAGGCCTAGTAGGACTGTTTGTTATTCTTCACTAGTGATTGGGGAGCCAGCGATTTTATGTGTAGGGCCGAGCCTCTTGGTCAGGCCTATCTCTAGGAGACCACCATTGACTGCGCCTGGCCGGGAAATGGCTGCACAAAACAATTCCGGTGTGGGAGGGGGAGCTGTGTTGGGGTAAAAAAAAATGGTGACAAACCATCAATAATGCCATTCACCAATAGTATGGTAAGAGACAGTTAAACATGAAAAGAGCTATCTTTAAAGTGAACTCTTGTGAATCAATTTTGCTGCAAAAGCTGTGTCAGGAAAAGTGTATTTAAAAAAGCACAGCATGGGCATCCTAGGATTAGTACAAACAGAAAAAAACTGAAAAGTCCTGCAGCAGTGAACAATTCATGTGTTCGGAAACTGATATTCAAGACTGGCACATGGCCACTGTCTCCACACAACAAAAGGCATGGCAGAAGAAGTCGGCCTGAGTGAAAACAAAGGGAAAGACAGCATGTTAATAACAGCTGGTTATTGAAGGGAGGAGGCTACGGGGAACAGGGCCAAAGATCACATGGGTTGATGGGAGCAGCACACAGAGCCGTGCGCAGGGCCAGTGCTGTGACTCTGCTCTCGATCGCTCCTTCACTAGACCCTCATGTCCTTAATGTGGAAATAGTTATTTATGAGTTTTCAAAAAAGCATTTGTTCATCCAGTCTTTGCAGAGTCTCACCAATGGTATAAACCATTGCCAGACTGAGACATACCCATAGGGCCAGCCCTAGCAGTTGCAGGGTCCTAGGCGGTAAAAGATGTGTGGGCGCCACTAATTTGCAAAAATAGTTACATCAGTGATATCACAGAATGAGTGTTTAGTACATAAAGGTATCATGGGAAGTTACATTTAAAACATGTTTCCATGTGTAAGGTGGTAGACAAATATAATGTGACGTCCAGTATATGAATTGTCAATATTAACATTTACCTGTGAAGCATTTTTTTTGAAGTAGCAGGCTGCTGAATACCTTGTACAGACCTGGTTAAGTGGCAATGGACGCATTTGCGAGCAGTCTGCAATTCAGGCACTTGAATACATCTCTTCCCAGATGTAATTGATAGATATAATGTTGACAAAAATATGGTGATTGTTTTTTGCTTGCTAACTGAAACTAACTGCTGTCTTTGCAGAAGTTTCACAATTTCTTTTGTTTTTATTGTGTGTTTATTTGGGCATATTGTTCAAATGAGCAATATGCTTTTATTTCAGAAGCTACATATAAGGATTATTTTGACTGTCCAAAAAACTAATAGCAACTAGTAACTATGTTTGTCAAGTGCTGCCCACTACAAAATGAGAAGGTAGCCTCATTAATGTGCCCCGAGCCTTGATTGGAGGAGGTGAGCAGGCCAAAACTGTTTGCCGGGCATAGAATAGCAGGGGAGCCGATAGCAGAAAGTTGAAAAGGCAGCTGAGCAGGTTGAGAGACTGTTGCTGAGATGCTATACATTTAGACCTTCCTGTATATCATATTGTGTATGAAACGCTTGTGTATAGGCGCAGTATAAATGCCATATCATATGTCTTCTTTCCTATTGTGAGAAACCTGAAGGTGTCTCACCGCTAGTCGTCGGGGATCTGTCATCCAGGTGGCCAGGACTCAGCCATCGCTTTTGGATCCAGTTCCGGGGGGTGGACCAGTGCCGAAGGATCACCTGGATTTTGGGGAGTGGGACACCGGAAGGTGAGACGTGGTATCCCCCTCCCTGTAACACCCTTTCCCCATCCTAACAGGTAGGATACTTAAAAACTCACCCCCCCTTCCTGACACAAACACTTTCTCACAGACAGCTCACCGTGAGCAAAAACGGACTAACACCAGAGCCGTATACCTGACATGTCCCAATTCAAAGGTCAGCAATTACTGATCATTACACACACCTGACTTCCATCACACTTCCCCACACGGATAAAAGGCAGAGCACGAAAGCACACTCTGAGCAAGGCAAATCATACACGGAAACAGTGGTTCCAAGATGGCAGTTTAATACAAGCAGAAAGACAGCAAGTCCAGAAAGGGTTCCAAGGAGGGAAGTGCCCTTGACCTTTTCAGACCGTTACTTTCGTGAACCTTGGAAAATAAGAAACCTAAGAACTGGTACTAAAGCTGAAGAAACCTGAATTGTGTGTCAGAGGTACCCGGGGCTCTACCGCATCGATGAACAAGGCAGGGAGGAGGGTTTGCCGCCATGGTATTGTCCTTGGCTCCTACAACAAAGCAGCGCCAGTAAAGACAGCACAGCCGGTGAGTCGGATAGACTGATACCAGACTAACCTGTGTTAAAACCAAGGTTGCAAGCAGCAACAATGTATGACGAAATCGAAAGAGAACAGTGTGTCAAATGTATGTTACAAGCGACGCGAATATAATTGAAAAGCAGAGGAGTGACTGAACTTTGGAGGCCAAGAAAGATACTGTAGACAGAGTGGTCTGGCGCCACATGGGTGCATATTCAAAGGTCTCAGTTAGGTATTCAACTGGTTGAAAACTGTGAAAAGGGAATTTTGAAATCGAAGTGGTCCTGCAACGGGTCAAGCTAAACCCTGTGCACATTCGAAAGTCTTCGATAGTTTAATGCAAACTGAAATTATTCTGAGCCCGGCTGAGGGAGACTAATTGTGTGAGAGAAAGGATCTGAGGCCGGCTGAGGGGTATCTGGGGTGAACCGTGAGTAACCTGAGAAATAATATTTTCTGAACATTGTAAGAAGGGGGATCTGAGCCCGTAAGAGGAGATCCACAATAACGATCGTGCTATAAAAGGGATCTGAGCCAGACTAAGGGGGATCCAGGGCGAATCACCTGAATTGAGTACTTATAAAAGGAATGGAACTTTGTGTTTTGTTTTGGTACATCAGGCCCTCTTAGTCAAGAGACTTAGGCACAGACGGCCCTGATGCTGGTAATGGAACTGCATCCTCATGCCGAAGAAGCCAGAGTGTGTGCTTTGCTCGTGTGAACCGCCTTGCACTGTGCTGAAAACGTGGGGAAGGGAGGCCAACAGCCTGAACATACTGACATATCATTCTTTACACACTTCCTTCTTTTTCATGAACACTACCCCATACTATTTGTACTTAGCGGTAAGGATTGGCAATAGGTTTTTTAGTATAGGCCGTTTTATTTTGACAAGACCCCACTAGGACTGCATTATTATTATTTGATGGTTGTACCTTGCTCCCATCCGTAGATTTCGGTTTAGATAGGTGTTTATCACACCCTTGTTAAAGTTCAATAAACAACCTTGAACTGAGGTCCCTTGCACCTGTCTTACTGTTGATACCGTGCCTTCCTTATACTAGTCCTGCAGCAGTATGTGCTGTAAAATATGGTGCTTTGACATGGGGATGAGTATGGCTCCAGCGCTTCACTCAGTGTGGGAACCTTTACCCCCATAGCGGCAATCAAAAGCTGGCACCTAAGAATATACGTACAGTAAGTGAACATATCTTAAAGTGAAAGATACAACTTTAGGTCACTTGACCTTTCCTCTTAGATGAAAGTGTAGAAGACAAAAGAGTTTTGGCCTTTAAAAAAAAGTAATCAACAACAGAAAAAAACCCAGAGAGAGGACATTTTTCATTAAATACCCTGGTCAAGTATAAAAGGTGTTCACCTTTTTAACACAGCAATGCGTAATGAAATATTCCCTAGAAAACAAAATCCCAGTACAAGCATGTACCCTAATGATCATTTTATGCATCTTGTGGGTAAGTGTCTGCACTGGAAACATGACAACTTGGGTGAAATCCTGGTAGAAAAATGCTTGAGCAAGCTTGCAGACTTCAAAAACACCTAAGGGGTTTGTGTCCGCTCTCTGTAGAAAGGTATGCTGTTCACCCACATGTATCCTTTACTTGTGCCATGCAAAGCAGCACCTGGCCACAATCAGGGAAAAATAACTGCACCAGTCTCCCGGATTGCAACCTCTCTTGCCACCTGCTGGACAAATATTCAGGACTCGCTTGCCCTCTCATCATTCCCCCCTCCTCAACCCCATGTCTGGCTTTCAACAATACTCTACTTTATAAAGATGACTTGAAAAGTACACATACATAGTAAGAAATTACAGGAATATGCTAAGCAAAAAGTGTACAGTTGTGGCATTATTCCGCCATCTTGACTGGGAGACTACAAATACCAGAAAAATCCAAAATAAAATGCCTTTGGGGGGTTTGAAAGTGTATTTTCAAGATATATAATAACATTTAATGTGTGAAAAGGTTTGTGTTTCAGTGTTTGACAAATCCAGGGTTCATCTAGAATATGATGAAAATATCACATTTTACCAAAAATTATCTTTTTGATGCGTTAAATATGAAGATCTGCACATAACATAGCTAATTTAAAACTGTTTTGTTTGATATATTGTAATTGACCTGCAGGAGAGCGTAGATTTAGGCAGATAACTGGTGCTTTGTGCTTTCAGAATGAAAATGCCTATTATCATTTCTTAACACAAAAACATTATGCACCTCTACTGCAAAACAATGGTCTCTTAAATGGGCCATCATTTGTAAATCACCCCCACTTTTGTAAATCACCCCCACTTTTATGCGCTGCTTGAAGAAAGAAAGCAATGAGCAGACATTAAAGGGCCTGCAGCATCTGGTGGGCAGCTGAAAACGGGTGACTCTTTCTAGCGAACCACAGGAGGTTGGGAGGCGACACCGTAGCCTCACGCGAGCTTTGTACATGGAAGCTGCACAGGAGTTGTGGCAGACACTAGTGCCTTGTGGGACCCCGCTGACAGCGGGGCCATACTCAACACTAAGGAAACTTCTCTCCATATTACTTGAGTCTGCCCCACACCACTCAAAACGTGCCTTGTGGCATAAGCCTGCCCCCCACATGGCAGGAGTCGAATCTGCCCACACAGCAGCACCAACTCCCAAAAGACATACTCTCCCGACTGTCGGTGGTCACATTCTCCACCATGAAACATCCTGTCCCCAAAGTGTCAGATACATCCCCGCCACCAGCAGAGGCGTCTTTCTCGCACAAGCTGGTGTACGCTTATTCAGTGCCCTGAAACCAGCTTGTGGTGAAACAGAAGCCACCAGCATGCTCAGCCAAAGTAAAATGTGTGTGGGGTCTGGAGTGAGGAAGAGGTGCAGCCAATGCAAGCGGTTTGGGTCTATTTGACCTAAATCATTTGACCTAATCACATTTGGTTAAATGTATTTGACCTTTTTTTTGGTCTAAAATGCACGGGGAGATCCCCCTCACTTCACCACAACTTAATCTATACCCTTACCCACCCCCAAATATATATTTAATTAAATGTGAGCATAAAAAAAGGTAAAAAAATGTGATCAAATATGTTAGGTCAAATGTTTTCAGGTCAATTATGCTAATACCTTGCAAGCAAATGTTAAAAGACTGGAGACCCAAATCCTGCTGCTTCAAGTAAAGTCCAAACACCAAACCATGTGTGTAGCTACAGTCTCTGCATGCATTAAACAGCTCACTGCCATCCGCACAGATTCATCAGGAATTGTCAAACCAAAAAAATAACAGGGCTACTTATTTTACAGCACGGATACATTGGCGAGCAAGGATGAGACCTGATGCTGGCAGTCAGGCGGTTGGAAAAAATAGGCAGACGCAAGCGTGTCTTTTTAAAATAAATTTTTGGGAAATCTGAATGGGCGAGCACCCGGTGCAGCCCATTGCCGGCCCCTGCTTTGGGCAGGCACTGGCCTGAGAGGGGGGTCAGGACAGAGCCCTGGCTGGGGTTTGGGGTGACCCGAGCCCGGCCGGGCTCGCCCAACTCTATTCTTCACCCCTGTCCTCCCACCCATTTTTTGTCTTGTGGCGCCTTGAAACACCATTTGCTGTATAGGTGCATTATAAATAACCAATAAAATAAATAAATAAATAAACCAGCATTAAAGAAAAGATTCTAATTCTGGTTTGTAAGTCAGCAATGGCTTCATGGTGGAGGGTGTTGTGTCCTAACAAGGTGGTACAACCTTAAACGGAGGACTTCCTTAAACAAAAGGGACACTATTCAGAAGAGGGAAAGGGGGGAGTAGGGTAGTTGGAGAGAGACGCAATAAAGAAAGTTGAGAACATTCATGGCTTTGTGTTTGAATAGTTGAATGTGAAAGAGAGAGAAATTATGTGACGTAAGGCAATAACAACTGGCGTTGAGACGGAGGATCTAAGTCACGAACCGCCTGACCGACAAACAGGCTAAGCGGCATCGTGCCTCTGTCAACACAGACGGCAGTCCGCTGCATGGTTAGAAGATGGCTCCCGCTGCAACACCAAGACACAGTCTGCTGCATGGTCAGAAGACGGCTACCTGCTGCAATAATAAAGTGGCAGTCAGATGCACCAATAAGATGCCAATCTGCCGTGTAACAGTGAAACAGCAGTACACCACGCATCAATGAGACGGCAGTACGCAGTCTGACGCACTTTGCCAGGAGATGGCAGTCTGCCACACATCCGTAAAACAGTAATCTGCCACAAAAGAAGATGCTTTACCGAAACCCTCTCTTCATAGTACACATTATAACAACAAATAACCCTGACCTCATCGACGTCACATCGATGACCTTGCTCTCCACGTGCTCACACCTTTCACACTTCCACATGCATTGGTCCGCTACTTGTTATTTGTTACAAGAGTCTACTCACATGTGCGTGCTCACCCGAACTCCTCCGTCCTGGGGTTCCAACACCAGCCTGCACTCTCCTCGGAGCCGCGCCCCGCTTCAAAGCGCAGAGAGGACTTCTCTTCAAATGGCTCCTGCGAAACCACTCGGAACATGTGTTTTTTCCAGGACTGGTCCCTCAAGGTGGGCGGCCTAAAAGCCTCCCCAGGTACGGGTTGCGCTGGGATCAAGTTGGAGTCACCAATTAAAGGCAAGACCCTGAACGCTGACACCAGAGAGAATACAACCCGCTAGGGAAGAAAGCCCCAAGTCGATCTTCTAAGGATAACACGTTTTTAATATCATATGCAGATGAGAGCAACAAGAAAGAACTCTGCTGCTAAGAACATTCCGCCGAAAAGCAGTACAAGTAGAATCTTATAAAGCAACACATCATCATACATGATGCAATTACATAGGGTACCGTCCTGCACGGTGTGCGCCTATACAGGATCTGCCTACCGCAGAAAGGATGACAGGCTGTTTGTTCCAGCCCAGTCAGTCTGTCTTCCATCACATGGGGGCTGCAGTGATCATCTTCTTCGCATGTCGAAGGTCAGAAAACAAATGAAATATAGAACTATTTTATCACTCATCCTGGGCACTTGGCAGGCCTTAAGACAGGCATTTGATGGTTACAATCCTCTGCATCAAAGGAGGAGCCCGATACTCAGGTGAGTGACAGACAGCAGTGATCCTGTAGAAAGGGAGCAAAGTGCCATCTGCAGATATCAGGCCCACATGCACAGGCATCTGCACTCCATACAGCCTGATAAAGCGTGCCAAAGGAATGAGGGAGATGCCCCCCAGCTGGGGGGTTTCCCCCACACACCAAAAAGCAGCACAGTGGCACAAGTGAAAGAAAGAAAACAGTCACCCATGCCCTACAAGAAAACCATTCACTGCTAATTAGGCAACCTGTCAGTCACCCAGCACCAAGAAGCAATCTAGAATCGGGAATACCACACGCCCCTGGCAAGCAAAGAAAAGAGCAGCAACAAACACATTAGCCCCATGGCAGTGACCCGAGACAAGTCTCGAGCAAGAAAGGGCCACCACCTGACTATAACGAATGAGCCACACCACGCACTGCATTACGCAGTAACTACAAATACTCCGCCATTTATGCTTATTTCAGTCTTTCAAACAAAAGGATTTAACACAACTCAAGGTTAGCTTGACCTAGTTCATGGATTGCCTCATCCATTCAATGGCAGTGCCCCGTCTTGTCTTATTCCCCAATGTATTTTGGTTTTCAAAGTTAATGGCTCACTGGTCTAGGCACAGTTGTCAGACCACACAGGCCACCCATCTCAGGTCGCCTTTTGGCTTTATGGATGATATTTACAGTTCTTTGGCTTCTTTTTAGTAGCCTCCTGGCACTGCCAGAATATGTCACACGCCTCTTGCCAATCTTTGGCATTGCCACACTGCATTTATTTGTAAGTTTCACTTTGTGGTGGTCTTACTCATGTCCCACCTTTCTATGACGCTTTTTCACACTTGTGTTTTTTTCTCATATATTGTTGTCATATGGGCACTTTCCCTCTGACTGTCTTTCACTATTTGCTTTGCCCATAAAGTGTCACTTAAATTTTATACTCACCAAGCTTAATTGCGAGATTTCATTCCGCTCAGTAATGACTAAATATTCAATTTGCTTATTTTTATTAATTGTGCTTGTTTGTAAGCTTATATTCAGTTTGGTGTTTAACAAATGTTCAATATGCTTAATTTGAAGTTCCCATTTGTTTCGGTATTCAGTTTTTCCTATAATTCGGTAAAGCATTACCTATTTGCCGCTCACTAGGAATGTCCCCGGGTGCTGAGTGCCTCTCCCGACACTCACCGGTCTTCACAGCTGTTCCTCAGTGGCTGCCACTACTTCCTTCCAGCAGCCTCACCGTTCAGCAAGCCAGATACTGTGAGCCGCAGTCACAGTTCGGGATTTGTCTTGCCCTCGCTGGTTGCTCTGCTGCCTCCGGCTGGCTGCATACAGAATCCCGTTCTTGTCTCGGGAGTATAGCTCAGGGGCAACGTGCTAGCCTTGGAAGCAAGACGACACAAAGCAACACAGGTTCAATCCCCGGGTCCGCCCTTGGAAACCTCTAGGTATTAAGCGTGTTATGAATAACCTATCATATCATATCATAGATCCTGCTCTCCCGCCGCTCAGGCTGCTGGTTTCACACCACAAAGGCTCCTGCAAGAGCCTAACGGCCCAATTATTTTTTGGCTTGTCAGGGTTTCGGGCTTCTGGCCGGCATACTGACTCCTCCACTGGTCCCACCACAGCTGCCTTCTCTGAAACCCGGTCCCTTGCTTGTCTCCTTCCCACAGGCCTCCCGGTTTCTCTTCTGGCTGCATATTGTGTCTCCCTTTATACACCTGCAACCCTTTGATAGGTTGCAGGTGTGGACTTCCAACTGTGTTTGCCTGACTATGATTAAGAGGACATGCCTGAACTTCACTACTCTTTGCAAGCATCTTCCTCGTCACAGTCCTAAAGTGGTGACATGGCATAGTGTGCATTACTCTGTCTCCTCTTCCTCGTCTCAGTATTGTCAAGTGTCACATGTGGGGAAATGACGGGAGCTGGCTTATAACAGCCCATAAAGATCGGGGGAGGTTTAGGTTGGTCGTCAATAGGGAAAGGGGGATACCATGTCTCAACCGAGGGCACCCCAATCCTCAAGAACCCTCCACCTAGGTGATCCTCTCTCACTTCTCCAACCCAGGGGTCAGGATCCAAAAGCAATGGCCTTTCCCTGGCCACCTGAGCAGAGGATCTAAGGGGTGTAGAAGTGAGAATACCCTCAGGTTTCTCACAGGACATACACTTAAAAGAGCTTGAAATGCAAGAAAAACCTCTGGACGCATATTACTGAGAGTACGCGCGATAGCCCAAAGAACGAGCAGGAGATGAAGAAGCGTGGTACTAGAGCTCAATTGCACCCATTAATGCGGAAGTCTTGAAAGAGCAGTTTGGACATAAGTGGAGGGGAGGTTTTGTTTCCTAACAAGGTGCACGACCATAAACGGAGGACTTCCTTAAACAAAAGGGACACCGTTGAGAAGAGGGAAACGGCCATAGGAGGAGCTAGAGGAGTGGAAAGGGGAGTTAGAGAGGGAAGAAATAAAGAAGGTTGAGAAAATCCATGACTCTATGTTTGAATAGTGTGAATATGAAAGAGAGAGACAGGGCGTGAAGTGAGGCTAAAAGAGAGGAGTATTTATTGGACTAAAGCAATCGTGACCAATTTTCATGAACTTTGCCAAAAATTATATTGCTTATAAGTTTTGACTCCTGGATAGATCTGGATTAAATCTTCCAGAAAAGAAATTTCTGGCACAGGCCCTCCAAACTTGTCAAAAATGGGTCAAACGGTAAAAACACTATTAAGCAAAGAAAAAGCTTTCGGCTACTTCAATTCATATAGGAAAATGTGCCTCCATTTAACATGCGCACAGTGAAAACCCCTGGATGGATTTGCGTTAAATATGAAACAAGTTGTGCCAAAGCGCCACAGATATTCATTTTTCATAAAAATTGACAGATAAGGGAATTCACCCATCCCCAAAGAGTTTTAGATATCTTCTATGTTGCAGAGACTTCAAATCTCATGCATCGCACATGAGTATTAAAAAAATGCAGCTCGAGGATTCCAAGATGGTGGGCGGCAGAAGAGAACGTGTGTAGGTGTCTCACCCCCCCACCCCCGGGCCGCGCCAGTAGCAGTAATATTAAAGTGATCTCACCGGTGAATCGCCCCCCATGAAGCGGCAATCTAAATAATAAGAGGATTCCATCCAACCAAGCAGACACCACCAGCGAAAGCACCTTGCGGCAGGGACTGGAGACATAGCCCACAAAATTCACCCAGTAATCCTCCGGCAGGCCGCCGATAGAGGAGCCGGCAGAAAGAGTCAGCAGACACTGAAGACAGGACAAGTGGCACCGGCCCAGACCCTGCGACTACGGAACAGCGAAAAGAGGAAGCACCCCACCGGCATCGAGAGACCTAGCTGTGGGGTGTAACCCGGTGCCAGTCAAGCCCAAGGGCCGGACACCCAGTGCATGAGTAGCTCTGGGAGGACTGAGCCGCACAGGGAACAACTTCGGAATGGCCCCGGAGCAAAAGACTTGGTGGCGCGACTGCCCCACCCCACGCGTCAGCAATATATTACAGAGAAAAGAATCCGAGGGGAACCAACCGACCCGAAGAGAGAGGCACCACCCTCCGGCAACCCGACCTGCGGAGGAAAGCAGCTCAGCAGACAGGAAGCCTAAATACATACCCGATGCGAGGGACATACCCCGGACGGAGCCAGGTAAGGATGTCGTGAGTGTCTGTTGAAATTAGCAAGAAGGATATCCCCAGCAGAGGGCTGGAACACGAACCTGGAGGAGCAAACACCCCACAGCACGTAGGCAGCTACTAACATGCAGTGAGGGGCAGACTTATACGTGGGGTACAAGGGATATTGTGTGCCACTAATATTGGACAATAAAGAGGCTCACACATGGAAGCAGCACAGTGCAGGCCTCCACCACCCCCAAGAGACACAGAGACCTCCCCCTCCCACCCTTGCAGTAGCAAGCGCTAGACCCCTCAGGGGACTATCAAAAACAGTGGGGAGCCCTGAATGCAAACAATCACTTGCAAGATAGAGGGCACTGCACTAAGCCAGATCCACCGGGAGGTGGTCAGTGAACACTGAAGCAGCAAGAGTGCCCCCCCCCAAACCCCCAGGGTGGGATGAGGAAGAAGTAGGAGAAGAAGACAGACCACCACCAGCTGCCGGCAAGAACCCCAAGGACGGGTAGAGGGAGGGACCCGCCAAGGACTCCACAAGTGACAGTGCACCACGGGAAGAGCCACTAAAGCACTGAAACGTTATCAGCATATATGTCAAAGTGCAGACAGAAATCCACGACACCAGCACTTCAGTCCCCCCCAGGGAAGCAGCCCAAAAATATTAGACAACCCTGGAGCATGCACAATACAACAACAACGAGACGGGGGAGACCACTCGAGACCCGCTCCCCCAGGAGCAACAGGCAGCGGGGGAGAAAGCAATTACTGAAGTAAAAAATGCAAAACTGCTTCAAGGAATTCCAGAAACAATTCCTACTCTCCTTCCAGGAACAATTTCAAACACTGAAAGAGACATGAAGCAATCATTGCAGGAAGTGAACACAAAAACTTGCGAAACTGGAAGAAAGGACTGATACATTGGAAAAAGTGGTCCAACAAATGGAAGACGACACCCAAATATCAGGCGAGGTGCTAGAGCACCTATCTCGCCTATCCAGCAATCTGGAAATCCAAAGCGAAGACTTGGAAAACAGATCAAGGCGATTGAACATTAGAATAAAAAATGTTCCGGAATCAGTGAAAGACAAAGATCTGACCAGCACGGTCCTCACAAGTACTGACTGGGGACCCCGAATCCCCAATCCAGGACAACAGACTGCACTGGGTAGGCCCAAAGAGATCGACCAAGCCAGGGTCGCGGCCAAGAGACGTGCTGGTGGCTGTAAAATTGTTCGGCCAAAATAAACAAATACTACGCAAGACAAAAACAATGGGTCAACTGAGACTGAATGGAAAAGAATAACAACTATATCAGGACCTGGCACAGATCACACTCCAGAAGAGAAGGAGAATGGGACCAGTAGTACAACATCTAATGGCCAACCAAGTAAGGTACAAATGGACTTTCCCATTCGGTCTCCTATTCACATGGGTAGGGTGGCAACACAGGATCACGACATGCGAGGAGGGAGAGCAGATCTTGCATATTCACCAGGAAGGCGAAGACGATCGCGAACAGGCACGAGGGTGACCAAAAGGCCCAGGAAAACCAGAAGGGTGGAAGACAGTTGGAAGAAGGGGCAGAGGAGCAAGAAAGGAATGAAAGTTAACAAGTCCAGTAACCAGAACAAGCAAGACCTGAAAGTAACCTCACCCTACCGGGTGGGCAGGGTGGAGATCCACCCGGGATCAAACACTTAGAGGCCCAGGGGAGGAAGACAGAGGGTGTTTTGGGAAAATCAAGTTGGGTTTAGGACCCCCCCACAACTTAGTACTGAGGGTAACTGAGGGCCAGGCATGAGGGACACATCGTCCAAGTGCTCCTATGAACCTGGCCCACCTCAGTGGGAGGGGAAACGGGCAGGGGACACATACGGGGGAGAAGGGGACAGGGAGGTGGGGAGAGGATGAAGGGAGAATGAACCGGTGGTGGGGATTCGAGGTCAAAGGGACCGTAAGAAGACCGGGATATGGACAGAGGAAACTTATAACCAGTGAAAATCTTAACGCTCAATGTGCGGGTTATAAATACTCCAATCAAGAGGAAAAAACTAGAACGACAGGCCTAGAGAATGAAAGCAGACGTCTTAATGTACCAAGATACACACATTAAGAAAGCAGACAGGAAGCAAATTACAATCAGAGGGGCTACACAAACATACCAAGCCAATGCGGGGGAAAAGAGGAGAGGAGTCTTGATCGCCTTACACAACAGATTAAATGCACAAGTTCAGAACTCCCTATCAGACACAGTGGGACATTACCTCTTTCTTAACATAGAACTAGAGGGCAAGAAACTGATGCTAGCTTCGATATACGCCCCCAAAACAGGACAGGACGGCTATATTGACGAGGTTCTGACATCGTTAGAGGGATTTGCCACAGGGGAGATTATACTAGGAGGCGAGCTAAATATAGCATGGAACCCAAGCTTAGGTAGGAGCTCAAAGCCACAACAGGGGACAAATGCCCCCTCAAGAGCCCTAAAGACAGCATTTGAAACACTAGCACTCCACGACGTATGGAGAGCCGTAAGAGGGGACGCACAAGGCTTCACCCACGTCTCACATTTGCACAATACCCAGTCCAGAATAGACTACATCTGGGCATCTACAGGTTTAGTTGGAAAGGTGAGTAACATCGGGGTAGGCCCAACTTCCCTCTCGGACCATGCCCCAATAACGGCAACTTTTAATATACACACGACACGGGAAGAGATATGGACATGGAAATTCCAGACAGATCTATTACAATATCAGCTAATAGCGGAAGCTATAAAACACAAGAGTGAAGAATATTTTTCCAATAACGACACAGGGGAAACACTGCAAGACATTGTGTGGGACACCTTTAAATCAGTACTGAACAGTACTGAACAGCGATCTAATAGCCATAAAAGCACAAAGGGATCAGCAGAGAAACAGATGGGAGGAAGAGTTAGAAACTCAAACTCAAACTCAAACATGTAAAAGGCCAACTGAGGCTGATACAAAGTAAAAAAGCAGAAATAGCACTCCCAAATTCAAAACATAACTACTACTTTAGAGAAAACAAGGTGAATAAACTACTAGCAAGACAATTATGTTATGTTATGTTAAAGTTACTTATATAGCGCATCGTCGCCAACGGAAATGGTCCCCAGGCGCTCTGGTGGATCTGTAAACAAGAAGGAGGGCGGGGAGGGTTAATCGGGTGGAGGGGGAGTAGCAGAGTGGGAGAAGTGGTGTGCTATTGGTGGCTTCAGTTCGGTTTACACCGTGCGCTGAGCTTTGGTGGGAGCATCGGATCGGGTGAGACCTTGTGTGCTCTAGGTGTTGTTTATGTGTTGTTTGTGTATTGTTGATGCAGTGTGGTAAAGTGCGTGCAGATTGCTGGGTGAGAAATGGTTGTGTGAGATTTTGGAGAGTTGAGTATGCAGAGATTTTAAAGTTGGGTTAGAGGGGTCTGTATCCTGGTTCTAATACTTCTTTTTCCGTTTGAGCTGTATTCATGTGGGTGAGGTAGTTACTGATTTCTTATAGGTTGTCTGTCTGTAGTGTGTGATGGTGCGGTGCGGTCCCCGCTGTATCCTGATTAGCATTGTATTGTGTGATAGCTATGTCTGATTTCTCTCCCTCCGGTGTGGGAGCTGGGGTTGGGTGCTCCATGTTCCCTTGCTATCTATTGTGACATTAGTCTGTTGGAATTTGGAGGGGTTCAGGGGCAGGGTGTTGTTCATGAAACGTCCCAGTACTTCCGTCTTGGTCAGCCTATGTATTCAGTCTTTAGTTTCCTCCTGTCATGGCTATCTCTCAATTAGTCGTTCGGTATGTTGTGAAATGTCTTCTTTATAAGTTATTGTTTGGTAGTCGCTTGTGAGTGAAGGCGCAGCGCACTATCTGCTGTATCCTGATGAGCATTGTATAGTGTGATTGGGTGTCTCTATTTCTCATCCTCTGGTTTTGGAGCTGAGGGATGGGTGTTCCCTATTCCCTTGCTATCTATCGTGCTATCTATCGATTATGGGGAAAAAGGAGGAGGAAATCAATCTTGAAAATGAGAGATACGCAAGATCAAATCAAGACATCCAATGAGGACAAGTGGGAAATACTAAAGGACTACTACCAGACCCTATGCACGTCAGATGAGCCACTGGAGAGTAGACAGAAGCAATACCTTGAGAAACATAATCTCCCCCAAATTTCAGATGCGGTAAGGATGACACTAGAATGGGACATACAAGTTGATGAAGTGCTAAGTGTGATAAAAAAACTCCAGAGAAACAAAGCACCAGGCCCCGACGGGTACCTAGACATTTTCTTTTAGGAAATACCAAGACATCCTAGCTCCAAAATTAACCAGCCTCTTCAATAGTTTTAAGACAAAGGAGAAGATAACCAGATCAATGAATAAGCCAACTTGATGGTATTCCCTAAGCAGGGAAAGGATCCAACTCTCCCGGGGTCATACAGACCGATAGCCTTAATAAACCTGGACGCAAAGTTATATCGAAAGTGCTTGCAGCGAGGCTAACACTTCTGCTCCCATAACTTATAGGGCTAGACCAATCGGGGATTCATACCCGCGAGGCAAACGTCAGATAACACCCGTAGGGTATGCCAATTAATCGATAAAAGTAGAACTGACCCACACCCCAGCTATCCTTGTGTCCCTGAACGCAGAGAAAGCTTTTGATAGGGTGGAGTGGACCCAACTCTTCCACACAATGATGTGCATGGGATTCGGGGTGAACTATCTGCAAATGATTAAGGCCAACTACAACTCACCAACGTTGCAGATAGCTCTGAATGGAACCCTGTTGAGACCGGTATCTTTGAGCAGAGGCACCAAACAAGGATGCCCACTCTTACCTTTATTATATGTCATTGTCACGACCCACACTCTGAAGACCCCCTGGCCAACCTATGGGCCGGGGAGAGTCTTGATTCCTGCCCCCACTAAACCCAAGAAATTGCAGCATAGGCCTTCTTTGGGCCAGTCCTGGCGCCTTTGGCGCCAGGCTCATGTTTGAATATGGACTTGTGCTTGGGAACTACTTTTCATTAATGCCAGTCATGCGGAGGCATCCTCATAACCTGGCTCCTTGAAACCAGGCTTGCAGTGTTGTGTTTTTGGGTGTGGTACCATGGGGACTATTTTACCTGGACTTCTTTCTTGAAGCTATTTAAACCACACCCGAATAGGCTGACACGCTTCGCATTAGTTTGCATTACTGCAACGTAATGCTCACCGTGTTCAGCTTCAGCCACGAACCTCGTAAGGACAGCACCTGCAAAGGAAAGGGTAACACATTGTGAGAAAAAGGCAGCAGCTTACCTGAACTTCATCGCCAGTGGTCCGCAGCTCTTCCGACCATCATCCTGGAACCAGCGCTCCCCCGGATTGACAGACCTGTAAAAGAGAAGAAACAAGGCATTAGACATTGTACAATTAACGAACTGTGCCGAAAGGCTTACCTCGCCGGCCGCTCCTCAATCAGCATCACAACGGAAATTCCACACTCCGGCTGAGTACCACGACTTGTGGAGAGGAAAAGATAACAGGTTAGCAAAGGCAAGGCATCTTAAGCGCAGCGCATAGCGCCTACTCACCGCATCAAGGCGCTCCAAAAACGCCCATACTTACCGGCGAAACACAGATTCACCTTGCTACATATTGGACTTCCGCGTACCTAGGAAGAAAAAGACATTGTGCCTTATTATAACTCAGGCGGTCCGGAAATAACGGTGGCGGTAAACCCGCCGCCACCGTTGTTTCCGGACCGCCTGATCCCGACTCCTGCAGGCGGGAGGTGATTTCCCGCCAGGTCTGACCTGGCGGGTTTAACACCGCCCGCCTGCAGGTGGCCGAGGAAACACCGGCAGCATTACGAGATGCTGCCGGTGTTTCCATGATCTCCATTCCCATCGAGTCCCACAGGACTCGATGGGAATGGGGATTAACACCATTCCGCCTCTGTGATTCCCGGAAAACCGGGGTTGTAATGCCCCGGTAATTCCGGGAATCACAGAGGCGGAATGGTAATACGAGTCCGGCGGTAACCAGGTGGTTTTACCACCATGGTTACCGCCGGACTCGTAATGAGGCCCATTGTTTAAAAGGCATGCAAGAACAGCAATATTCACAGCAATAAGACCTACCTGAAAGACTCAAGACGGGCTGGCATCAGTGAAGCAACTCGATCGCCATTGCCCACCAAGCTCAACGCGCCCCTGCCAAGACAGCTGGACGGAGAACCTGCCAACATCTAAAACAAGGTGAGGAGAAGTCCAGAAGGGTCGCAGATCTACAGGGAGGTGGGAGGCCGTTTACCCCAGTTGGCCAGTCCTGAACATAGCTTACCTCTATTCCAGGCAAAACTCTTCCTCTGGTCGCATCTGGGCATCGCAAGGAGGGACATCTGAACCCCAACTGCTGGGTGGCGCCCCCGTGGAACCAGGTGAGCGTAACAGTCATTTTCTTGGAGCCGCTCCTGGTTTGGATTCGGGAAGCCCAGCACGTGACGAGGATAGCAATGGGAGGCGACAAACATAAGATAGTGGCCTTCGTGGATGACATGTTAATAGCACTGACAACCCCAGAACAATCTCTCCCCCGGCACTAATAGACAAGATGGATCTATTTGGCTCTATCTCTGGTTTGAAAATTAACAAACAAAAGTCAGAAATACTAAATGTAACAGAAACCCCATCAATAGTAGAAAATCTAGCTCAAACCACACAATTGAACATCGCAACACATATCTGGGGATAAAATTAACGCCCTCAATAGGCAGATGTATAAATCAAACTATCTGATGTGCGATCTGTGGTTGGGTGCTCCCTGTTCCCTTGCTATCTATTGTGACATTATTCTGTTGGAACATGGAGTGGTTCAGGGATAGAGTGCTGTTAATGAAACGTCCTAGTACTTCCGTCTTGGTCACCCTATGTATTCAGTCTTTAGTTTCCTGCTGTCGTGCCTATCTCTCAGTTAGTCATTCAGTTTGTCATGGAATGTCTTCTTTAAAAGCTATTGTTTGGAAGTCGCTTGTGAGTGAAGGCGCGGCGCGCTCCCAGCTGTATCCTGATGAGCATTGTATAGTGTGATTTGGTGTGTCTATTTCTCACCTCTCGTTTCAGAGCTGAGGGTTGGGTGTTCCCTTGCTATCTATCGTGATATCTATCTATTATGGGAACAAAGGAGGAGGAAATCAATCTTGAAATTGAGAGATACGCAAGATCAAATGAAGACATCGAATGAGGACAAGGAGGAAATACTAAAGGACTACTACCAGACCCTATACAAGTCATATGAGCTACTGGAGAGTAGACAGAAGCAATACCTTGAGAAACATAATCTCCCCCAAATTTCGGATGCGGTCAGGATTACACTAGAAAGGGACATACAGTTTGAGGAAGTGCTAAGCGCGATTAAAAAACTCCCGAGATACAAAGCACCCGGCCCGGACGGGTACCTAGACATTTTTTATAGGAAATATCAAGACATCCTATCTCCAAAATTAACCAGCCTCTTCAATAGTTTTACGACAAAGGAGAACATAACCAGATCAATGAATGAGCCAACCTGATGGCATTCCCTAAGCAGGGAAAGGATCCAACTCTCCCGGGGTCATACAGACCGATAGCCTTAATAAACCTGGGCACAAAGTTATATAGGAAAGTGCTGGCGGAGAGGCTAACACTTCTGCTCCCATCACTTATAGAGCTAGACCAATCAGGGATTCATCCCTGCAAGGCAAACGTCAGATAACACCCGTAGGGTATGCCACTTAATCGAGAAAGTAGAACTGACCCACACCCCAGCTATCCTTGTGTCCCTGAACGCAGAGAAAGCTTTTGATAGGGTGGAGTGGATCTAACTTTTCCACACAATGATGTGCATGGGATTCGGGGTGAACTATCTGCAAATGATTAAGGCCAACTACAACTCACCAACGTTGCAGATAGCTCTGAATGGAACCCTGTTGAGACCGGTATCTTTGAGCAGAGGCACCAAAGAAGGATGCCCCCTCTTACCTTTATAATATGTCATTTTCAGCACGTGACGGGGATAGCAATGGGAGGCGACGAACATAAGATAGTGGCCTTCGTGGACGACATAATAGCACTGACAACCCCAGAACAATCTCTCCCCCGGCACTAATAGACAAGATGGATCTATTTGGCTCTATCTCTGGTTTGAAAATTAACAAACAAAAGTCAGAACTACTAAATGTAACAGAAACCAAATCGATAGTAGAAAATCTAGCTCAAACCACACAATTGAACATCACAACACATATCTGGGGATCAAATTCTATGTCAAGGTGAAGGCGAGCATTAAGCTTTCATCTTCTTTATTCTCTACTCTCCAGCAGTTTCAACAAATATAACTTTGTAAACTTTCAATTTAATTTTTTTGTTAATTTCTTTTTTTAAACAAACTTCAAATCCCATCAATCCTGTAGTCCCCTAGTCTCTGGCCATGTGACCTAGGCCTTCCTGTTCCTCTGTCCTTCCTCTTCTTTTCCTGCTCTCCACAAGATAAGTACCTCTTTATCTTAGCTCCGCAATATTCACTTGACAAAATGTGTTTTATGCCCCACGCACGGCGAATGCGCCAATAGAGAACGCCTCCTACGCGGGGGCGTGGCTTTAGACAGCGGAGCCGCTCGATTATAGAGTATTACCAGGCAAATAAGAAAGATATATCCTGCAAACATACATACTGTATAAGGAAGGTGCAGCCTCGAGCAAAGTGAATCTGTGGACGCGCCACTACACCTAGTCAGGTATTGATTCAGGCACCGACCAGCACGATGCCGAACTTCGAGTGGAGCGAAGAGGAGCAGGAGGCAGGCTACCAAGAGGACCTAGCCTATAGCTTCAAAGAAGTGCTGGGAGATTCACTGACAGAGGCAGTACGCCCAAGGAGTGCAGCCTTTACAAGAAAGGCTAGATACCATAGAACTATTCCTGAGCCAGAAGGAAGAACGCACCAAGCAGGAAGAAAGCGCGTCCACAAGGGCAACGTTTAACGACCCTAATGGGTGTAACAGGGCCCGGAAGAGCAAAGACTCTTCTGACCCCCCGGGCCAACCGACAGGGGCGAGTACAGGAGCCCCAGAGGCTTCCAACGCGTTCCTCAGACTAAAGGAAGCGTTCATGAAAGATTCCCAGGTGCCGGGCCTCCAAACCCCCTACCCAGGGGATGACAATATGGGTTGTACAGAGGAGGAACCCCCAGAAGGCTTCCCAAACGAGGAACCGCCGATATCCCCCACATCCACTCAAGCGGATGCAGATAACGAAGGGGATGAGGGGAGCCAACCTCCGCCTAAGAAAAGGCAACGAAAACTCCACCACCTAGAAGAGGACGAAACGGTGGACATGTTCCAACCGGAAGAAATCAGAAATCCGAGATCCTCGGAGTGGGTGCCATCGCCGAGAGTGGCGAAATACATGACGCAGAGACTGAGGAAAGCTCTCGAAAAAGAGGTCAGACAAAGACTGAGGGCCGAATGTCCAAGACCAGCCCTGCCGGTCAAAGTCGCTGAAGCCCCAGAATTGGACCCTAAAATGTTGTCGTTCGTCTCCAAATCGCACAGAGACCCAAAGAACGGCATAGACCACTCCTGGAGAAGCTGCCAAGAAAAACTCCTCGACCTGGCAGGTCCGCTAGCTAAAATAATGGACCTAGCCGAAAGAGCCAGGGATACAGGCGGAGAGGTAGACCCAGGAGTGCTGGCAAACTGGGCCCAACGGGCCGTATGCATACTAGGAAACGCGAACTGCGTGATTTCTTCGGAGCGCAGGAGAGGCATCCTCTTGAAAATCGACCAGAAACTAGGAGATCTTTCGTCATACGAAGCCGGCGAGGCAGTGCAGGGCCTATTGTTCGGAGAGACTTTTGGTAAGGAGATGGGGAAGTTCATAGGGACCTACACCTCCTTGGAGAAAGCACAGGCTTCGATGAAGAACATTTTCCCAGGGAGAGTTTTTGGCGGGACCGGTCGCTACAGAGTTCGTTCGACCGATCAATACCAAACATCGAGAAGACCTCAGTACAACAGAAACCAATACTGGGAATCCAGGCAGCCTGATACCTTCTTTCCCCCAAGTGGCCGCTTCCCTAGAGGAAGACGAAGCAGAGGTCAGGGAAGAGGACACAACTTCCCCACAGGTGAGAAACTTTACATATCCACCAGTAGGGGGGAGGACAGCTATATTCTGGGAAAACTGGCGCTCGCTTTCCAGCTACGCTTGGGTCCTTCAAACAGTAAAAGGCATGTGTATAGAATTCACAGAAACACCCGTGCAGGATCAAGCGCCATGCCCCGTAGTCACGACGCTGACCGAGAAAGAGCGGCTAGACTCGGAGTTGCGAAGCCTAGCAGAGAAACGAGCGATCGAGCCATGCATAGCGCCGCCAAGATTTGTGAGCAACATGTTCCTGGTTCACCGAAAAAACAAAGTGAGACCAGTGATAAATCTAAGGCACGTGAACAGCTGGGTGGCCTACAACCACTTCAAAATGGAAGGAATCCACCATCTCAGAGATACGCTCAGACAGAACGACTGGCTGGCGAGGATAGACTTGAAAGACACCTATTTTACGATCCCTGTACAGAGGGATTTCCGTCCATTCCTAGCATTCGACTGGGACGGGCAATTATGGCAGTTTGCAACTATGCCTTTCGGGCTCTCCTCGGCACCGTGGGCATTCACAAAAGCGATGAAGCCGGTAGCCGCAGCGATCAGAGGGAAAGGAATTTTCATGATTATATATCTAGATGACATCCTACTGATGGCCGACAGCAGAGAGACTTTAGTCTACCAGACCGACTGGGTAGTACACCTCTTAACTTTGTTAGGTTTCCTAGTGAACTGGGAGAAGTCGGAGATGGCTCCGGCGAGGAGGGTAGAATTCCTGGGGTTTATTATAAACACCAGGTCGGCGACACTGGAACTCCCAAACAAAAAGATTAGAGACATAAAGAGAGAAATAAGAGCATGTCTCAGCAAAACGAGCATATCACTCAGCACCATCGCGAGAGTAGTAGGCTTACTAGCGGCATCGATACAAGCAATCTTCCCAGGGCCATTACACTACCGAGCCCTGCAGAGGCTGAAGATACGGCATCTTCGGCAAGGCCTACACTACCACCAACTGGTACTCTTAGATCAAGAGTCCAGGACAGAGTTGGAATGGTGGTTAGCAAACATGGAGGCCTGGAAGGGCAGAGCCATCTTCGGCGACCGCCCACACCTGATAATAGAATCAGATGCCAGCAGAGCAGGCTGGGGAGCCCGGTGCAGGGATCTCCAGACAGGAGGGAGATGGAGCGCATCGGAACTCCAATTACACATAAACTGTCTAGAGTTACTAGCCGGATCCTTTGCAATCAGGGCATTTACGAAAGGGAGAGTGAACTCCTGTATCCTGCTAAAAATGGACAACATTTCGGCAGTCAAATACATCAACCATTTAGGAGGGACGAGGTCCAAATTGCTGGCGGAAATAGCCAAGGATTTCTGGCATTCCTGCCTAGAAGCAGGGATCTCGGTGGTAGCCGAATACTTACCAGGTTCGTTGAATGTAGTAGCGGAGTGGAACTCCAGACATCTCTCAGACTCTAGCGACTGGATGCTGGACCGGATGATTTTTCAGAAACTGGAAAAGATCTGGGGCCCAATATATACAGATCTGTTTGCGTCCAGGCTGAACGCTTAGAAAGAGAGGTTCTTCAGTTGGAGGTTGGACCCAGCGGCAGCCGGAGTGGACGCTTTCCTACAGGATTGGAGGGAGCACACGCTTTACGCTTTTCCCCCATTCATAATGATGAACCGAGTACTAGCAAAGGTACGCAGAGAGACAGCGGACCTGATAGTGGTAGCTCCGATCTGGAAATCCCAATTATGGTTCCCAGCACTCATGGAACTATTGGTAGATTACCCGAGAATATTGCCCCAAGGAGAACACCTCCTCACGGACCAGGCTGGGTCATCTCACCCTCTGAGAGTGAAGGGGACACTGCCATTGATGGCGTGCAGGATAGCAGGAGACGCTGGAATCTCCCGGGCATTTCCTCACAAGCTGCAAGTCTCATCGCAGAGTCATGGGCTCTATCAACTCGAAGGAGCTACGACGCAGCTTGGAACAAGTGGTCGACATGGTGCAGAAGGAGAAATATTCATCCCGTTTCTGCCCCTCTAGTTGAGATCTTGAATTTCCTAGCGGAACTCCTCCAGGACGGCAAAGCATACAGAACAATAGGGGTATACAGATCTGCGATATCAGCAGGTCACCTACCCATGGAAGGAGTACCGGTGGGAGAAAACGTAGCAGTTATTCGGCTACTAAGAGGAATTAGATTCAGGAAACCACTCCAGCCGAAATATGAATGTTTTTGGGACGTAGCAATAGTATTAAAACTATTTGCGGACTGGCCCGACAACAAGTATCTGTCCCTAGGACAGCTATCCGAAAAACTAGCCATGCTACTATGCTTGGTGTCATGCAGGAGTGTAGCCGACGAGTAGAAGTGAATAGGAGAACGTACGGGCCGGAAGGCGTGACGTTCAGCTTAGCCAGAAGAACGAAAACTGATTCTAGTACCATCACATACCCGTACATGCAGGAGCACCCGAAATGGTGCGTAGCGGCATGTATAAAGGAATACGAAAATAAAACAGCCGAACTAAGAGCGGCAGGGATGACTCAATTATTAATTGCGCGCAGAAAGCCACACAGAAGAGTAGCAACAGCCACCATAGGACGGTGGGTCAGAAACATTATGAGTTTAGCAGGCGTAGACATGACAAGATTCGGGGCACACTCAGTCAGAGGAGCGATGGCCTCGAAAGCACTAGGACTAGGTGCAACATTACAAGACATCATGAAAGCCGCAGACTGGGCTAGTGATACGACATTCAGAACTTTTTACTACCGACCTATTAAGGCAATGGCAGGAGTAGTAGTAAGAAGCTTTGAACAAGCTTAATGCTCGTCTCTGTCTTGACATAGAATGAAGATTCCCCCTGCTAATAGGGCAGGGAGCTCTTGATTCTATAAAGACAAGGTGTCAGGAACTCGGATTGGAGGGTCTGGAAATGCTGGAGGCATTGACCGCCGTACGCGCTTTTCAGTCCTCACCCAAGATGGCAGACGAGTCCTTATATGCTGACTCCTCCCACCAACCGACACGTTGTATCTGTTTACCAACGCTATGGTTCGTGAGGAAACTTCGTCTGTGAATTTTCTCTTGCCTCTTCCCTTCTTTTGCCTTTTCAACCCTCCTGTTCCTTCTTCGTTGGAACGTCTACTTCCCGCTGCCTTTTGTAGCCTCTATTTCCCTGCTTCTCCCTTGTCCTCTTCCGTTGCTATCCTTGCCGCCTCCTGACTTTCCTGCCTTGTTATTGTTTCTTACTTCCTACTTTTCTACTTCCTCGCATCCTCCTTTTCTGTCCGGTTCTATTCCTACGTTTGTTTGGACACTCTTCCAGGTTTTCTGTCTTCTTGCCTTATATTTTGCTAAGGGTTACTTTGTTTTACAACGCCCTTGCTATTTCTGCAGCCGGTTTTAAACAAACTTCAAATCCCATCAATCCTGTAGTCCCCTAGTCTCTGGCCATGTGACCTAGTCCTTCCTGTTCCTCTCTCCTTCCTCTTCTTTGACTGCTAGAACTTGTTCCCTTGCTATCTATGGTGCTATCTATCTATTATGGAAACAAAGGAGGAGGAAATCAATCTTGAAATTGAGAGATACGCAAGATCAAATGAAGACATCGAATGAGGACAGGGAGGAACTATTAAAGGACTACTACCAGACTCTATACAAGTCATATGAGCCACTGCAAGCAGAACCTGGGGATACGGACAGAGATTAATTCAAATACACCCAATTAAAGCATCAGATTCACCCCGACCCCCATAAGAGCGGCAGCCATGAGACAGCTGACACCATTTGAGACCTATATGACATTGGACACAGGTTCTAAGAAGATGGTCTTGAATCTTTATACATTCCTGAACGATCTTGGGGATGAACTACGCTGGAACTATATGAAGCGCTGGGATAATACACTGGGGGAACCCATCACCAAGAAACAATGGAAACATGTATGGAGAATTATCCCAAAACTGACACACTGATACAAGTGAGAGACATGTGGCAGAAAGTTCTTCCGGTCATCAAGGAAGAGAATTACATCCAATTAAACCCATCTGAACTTACAGGGTTTTTTCCGCCTTTGTGCTTTTTCCCTGGATTTAGGGCTAGCCCCCCGCGGTTCCCCGCAGTTAGGGTTCTTTCTCTGCCAAGGTGGCCTCCGGAGGCGCCAGACCCTACTTGCACGAAAAGAAGATCAGGACATCCAAGAAAGAGACTCCCACTACACGGAGGGAACGAAAGAAGACCGAGACCATCCCAATAGAGTATACCTCTGAGGAGCCAGGTGAGGAGGAGGGGGAGGAAGTTCTTAAACTTGACAGCATACAACGCCCAGAACCCACCATGGCGTCATTGGAACAGTATCAAGAACTGGTGGCAGCCATGCAGAATCTAACTATGGCGGTCCAGGCCCTGAGAACCGAAAATATCGCCCTCTGACAACAGGTTGTAATGCATCGTGACGACCGCGGAGACTTGCCTACAATGCCTTTATCCTTTGGCAAGTATGATGGTCAACCCGGAGGAATGAAGGAATTCCTCGAGGCGTGCAAGGTATATCTTGCCTTTCGTAGCCACGCCTTTGAGACTGCTCGATCGAAGGTTGGGTTTATCGTAGCCAATCTAATGGGAAATACACTTTCATGGGCTACACCATTTGTCACCAGAAATGAACCAATATTGGGTGACTACGATCGTTTTACGGAGGTGTTTAAGGAACGATTCGACAGACCTGAGGAATTTTACTCTTCTTTAGAAGCAATCTTAGATGTCGAACAAGGAAACACTGATGTCCAGACCTATCGCTCCCGTTTCCAGAGACTGGCAGCCAAGGTGATTGGCCGGATTCCACCCAGCAAACCATTTACCGACGCGGCCTTCATGAAGAGATTAAGGATGAGCTAGCTCGAATAGCCCGACCTGCGTCTTTTCAGGATCTGGTGACATTGTCTCTTCAGATAGAGTTTCGTTTGAAGGAAAGATGATCTGAAAGAAGAAGAAGCTGAGGCACTTCTCGACCAACCCCTCTACCCTCTTCTATTCCTCCCACCAGGTCTTCTCATCCCCCGGATGAACCAATGCAGATTGGAACAACCCGAGGACCTTTAACGCAGGAAGAGAGAAAGAGAAGAAGAGACTCTGGGTTGTGTATGTATTGCGACTCTTCAAAGCACTTATTAAGAGATTGTCCTGAAGTACCTCCAAGAAGACAGGGAAACTTCAACCCCCGATCTACAGCAAGGGAAGTTTCGGGGGAAGTCTCAAACACCCTTGCAACCATACAAGAGCAGTGAACACTCCTGAGGATAACAGTTTGATGGTGTTCCGAGTCCACCTTTGGCTGACAGAGGCCGGTCCCACTGAAGTATTAGCTATGCTTGACTGTGGAGCAGCAGGGAACTTTATAGACTCCAAGTGGGCAGCGGAACATCTTGTCTCCACTAGAACCAAGGCCACACCTATCCCAGTGGAAGGGGTTGATGGTAGACCCTTGTCGTCTGGGCCGATAACCAAGGAGACAATCCCCTTGAGAATGAGGTTAAGCCACCACGAGGAGTTTCTGGTCTTCGATCAGATCAGAGCAGCCCATTTTCCTTTAGTTATCGGTATTCCATGGTTAAGGAGGCACAACCCTCACATTGATTGGACCGCCAACAAGGTACACTTCGATTCCAAGTTCTGTAAATCACACTGTTTTGAATTACCTCTGGTCTCAAAGAACCCTGAGTCTTCCATAAGCAGAATCCCAGAACGGATCACAGTTGCTTCTGTTCCTCTCCACTATCAGGAATTCTCAGAGGTATTCCTGGATACCATACCCCAACAACTCCCGCCGCATAGAGCTGAGGACTGCTGCATTGACCTAACACCAGATGCCGTGGTTCCCTTTGGGAGGATGTATCCACTGTCGTTACCGGAGAGGAAGGCATTAAGGGATTACCTCGACACAAACATACAGAACGGACTCATCCAAGAGTCCAAGTCTGCTTGTGGAGCTTCCTTGTTCTTCATTCCTAAGAAAGACTCGGCAGAACTATGCCCTTGCATTGATTACAGGGGTTTGAACAAGGTCACCATCCGGGATAGATACCCCATGCCCTTGATTCGAGATATCCTGGAGGCGGTTCAAGGAGCGGAATACTTTACAAAGCTTGAATTAAGAGGAGCTTATCACCTCCTGAGAATAAGACAGGGTGACGAATGGAAAACAGCGTTCCGTACCCCTTTCGGACTCTTCGAGTATAGAGTGATGCTGTTTGGCCTAGTAAATGCTCCAGTAGTCTTCCAAAGATACATGGACAAGGTTTTTTCGGATATGCTATGTGTATCTGTGGTAGTGTATCTAGATGATATTCTTATCTTCTCCAAGACTCTTTCAGAGCACAGATCACTGGTCAGACAGGTCCTACGACGTCTTCAATCCCATCAGTTGCTGGTTAAACCAGAAAAATGCATTTTTTAATCTACTTCCGTGTCCTACTTGGGATTCATTTTGTCTAAGGAAGGTATCGAAATGGATGCTAACAAGGTAAGGGCCATCACTGAATGGAAGAATCCAGTTAACATCAAGGAGCTGCAGAGCTTCTTAGGATTGGCCAATTTTTATCGGAGGTTCATCCCCAACTTCTCCAACAAGGTGTTTCCTCTGACCTCTTTATTGAAGAAGGGTGTTAAGTTCATCTTTGGCGATGAACCCCAAAGGGCGCTCCAATTTCTAAAGAAATGCTTTTCTACCGCACCCATCCTAGTCCAACCAGATCAGACCAGACCGTACATTCTGGAGACGGACGCCTCTTCAGGAGCAGTAGGGGCAGTCCTACTTCAAGAACAGGAAGATGGATATGAACACCCTGTAGCATATTATTCTAAGACACTAACCTGTAGCGAACACAACTATTCTGTTATCGAGAAGGAGCTTTTGGCGATTAAATTGGCCTGTCAAGAGTGGAGACATCTACTACAGGGAGCTAACCATCAATTTACCATTCGAATGGATCATCGCAACCTTCGGGTTTTGCAACAGATGGAATGTTCTAACGCCAGACATGCCAGATGGGCATATTTCTTTTTACAGTATGATTTCGTTATTACATACATTCCAGGAACAGAGAATAAGAAGGCCGATGCCTTGTCAAGAAGCCTGGGAGAAGAATCTGGTTCCTACAAGGGACATGAGCTTATTTTCCCAAACCTTACTGTGTTGGCATCTACGGTTTCCTTTCTACAAGATCTGGTACCACAGTATCAGATGTGCACTGAGTTTCCATCTAAGGTGAACCAAGACAAGGACGGATTGTACTACTATGAAGGTGCACTCTATATTCCGACCAAGAAGCTTCAGGAACAGATATTGTCTTGGTGTCATGATACGCCCTTAACCGGGCACTCAGGTATTAGGAAAACATATGACCTCCTACGGAGAGGTTTCTGGTGGCCAACCTTAAGAAGGGATGTAAACCAGTACGTATCTAATTGTTCAGTCTGTGCCTCTAACAAATACCGAACTGGAAGACCCCTAGGATTGTTGCAGCAGCATTCCTTACCGAACCGTCCCTGGGAGCACATATCCACCGATTTTATAGTAGACCTCCCTTCATCCTATGGCATGACAGTAATCATGGTGACCATAGACTCATTCAGTAAATTGGCCCATTTTTCAGCCTTCAAACAGATACCGTCTGCCTCCGAGATGGCAGCAACCTTTCTCCAGGACATTGTCCGTTTACATGGTTTACCCAGAACCATCGTGTCGGACAGAGGCCCCCAATTCACATCCAAATTTTGGACATCTCTCTGCCAAATTCTGGGTATTCACAAGGCTCTCTCTTCAGGGTATCACCCGCAGAGCAATGGACAAACAGAAAGGTTAAACGCCAGCCTAGAACAATATCTCGGAAGCTTCTGCAGTCCTCAACAAGCAGAATGGTATTGCTTTCTCCCTCAGGCAGAATTTGCCTATAATAACGCCCTGCATACCTCGATCCAGATGAGTCCCTTCTATTGTACATATGGGTTCCATCCCCAACACTTACCCTGGCTCAGTCCTCCTTCTACCAAGATCCCAGCTCTTGATGGAGTTCTACAGGACCTACTGGAGGTACACAGATTGGCCAAAGAAGCTCATCAAGCAAGTCAACATTCGCAAAAGAAATGGGCAGATAAGGGAGGTAGTGGCAATCCTGCATGGAAGATAGGGCAGTTGGTCTGGTTATCCACCAGGTTCCTGCCGAGATGGGTTCATAAAGGCAAATTCTCCTCGTGCTTCCTTGGGCCATTTCCAATTTTACAACAGATAAACCCTGTGGCATTCAAGCTCAGGCTACCGGAATATCTAAAAAGGGTGCACCCAGTCTTCCACGTCTCCCTTCTGAAAGAACATAAGGAGGACCCTTTCAAGAGACCCGTATTCAGAGGGCGTACTCAAGTGTCTCCTATTCCCGACGAATATGAAGTATCTCATCTAGTGGATTCCAGATACCACAAGGAACGACTGTACTATCTGGTCCACTGGAAGGGTTATCCAGTAGAAGAGCGAACTTGGGAACCAGTGAGCCATGTCCATGCCCCACAGTTAGTACAACGATTCCACCGACTTCATCCGGGTAAACCCGGGGGAGAAGAAGGGGGCATACTGTCAGGAACTCGGATTGGAGGGGCTGGAAACGCTGGAGGCATTGATCGCTGTACGCGCTTTTCAGTCCTCACCCAAGATGGCGGACGAGTCCTTATATGCTGACTCCTCCCACCAACCGACGCGTTGTATCTGTTTACCAATGCTACGGTTCGTGAGGAAACTTCGTCCGTGATTTTTCTCTTGTTTCTTCCCTTCTTTTGCCTTTTCAGCCCTCCTGTTCCTTCTTCGTTGGAACGTCTACTTCCCGCTGCCTTTTGTAGCCTCTATTTCCCTGCTTCTCCCTGGTCCTCTTCCGTTGCTATCCTTGCCACCTCCTGACTTTCCTGCCTTGTTATTGTTTCTTACTTCCTACTTTTCTACTTCCTCGCATCCTCCTTTTCTGTCCGGTTCTATTCCTACGTTTGTTTGGGCACTCTTCCAGGTTTTCTGTCTTCTTGCCTTATATTTTGCTAAGGGTTACTTTGTTTTACAACGCCCTTGCTATTTCTGCAGCCGGTCCCGGCACCTCATTTTCGTTTACTGAGCAGTCTTCTGCTCCCTAAGCATCTTCCTGTCGTCTTATCTTATTGCTTCTAGTTCTGTACTTACTATTAGCTCTGACTGTCTCTCTCTATACCACTTTCTTGTCACCTTCGCTATCGGATTTTACTTTGGCTCCTTTCTATTTTTTGGAGCCTCCATTTCCAGCAATTCATCAAACTCCTGTCCTAACTCTAAGGATTTATATTGCCACAAACAAACATTCCCTTAAATTCTACCTACGCCGGCTGCCTTCCGGTCATCAAGGAAGAGAATTACATCCAATTAAACCCATCTGAACTTACAGGGTTTTTTCCGCCTTTGTGCTTTTTCCCTGGATTTAGGGCTGGCCCCCCGGGGTTCCCCGCGGTTAGGGTTCTTTCTCTGCCAAGGTGGTCTCCGGAGGGGCCAGACCCTACTTGCACGAAAAGAAGATCAGGACACCCAAGAAAGAGACTCCCACTACACGGAAGGAACGAAAGAAGACCGAGGCCATCCCAATAGAGTATACCTCTGAGGAGCCAGGTGAGGAGGAGGGGGAGGAAGTTCTTAAACTTGACACAAGGAGGTGAGCATTAAATTCCCATCCCGGATACACAATGAATGCAATGATGAAATACATGTTGTGAAGTACTGATGATAATTAACATGGCTATTTCTTCCAGAATAGGGTGTGTATTCCCGCCCTAACGTATACCATTTTGTTTCTTACTGACTTTAGGGGATGAGCAAAAGAACAGCTGAAAGCCCGAATCAGAGCAAGTCGCCTAGATCAGCTTTGAAAGCTCGTAGGTGATAGACCGAACTGGTACAAAGCAGGAAGTTCTGCACAAGTTCAACAGTGAAGTGCGCAGTTAAAGAGAAAGGACAAGTTCTAGCAGTCAAAGAAGAGGAAGGAGAGAGGAACAGGAAGGACTAGGTCACATGGCCAGAGACTAGGGGACTACAGGATTGATGGGATTTGAAGTTTGTTTAAAAAAAAAAAAAATTACATTGAAAGTTTACAAAGTTATATTTGTTGAAACTGCTGGAGAGTAGAGAATAAAGAAGATGAAAGCTTAATGCTCGCCTCCTTGTCTTTAATAGAATCAAGAGCTCCCTGCGCTATTAGCAGGGGGAATCCTCATTAACGCCCTCAATCGGGCAGATGTATAAGGCAAACTATCTGATGTGCGAGCTGAGGTTGGGTGCACCCTGTTCCCTTGCTATCTATTGTGACATTATTCTGTTGGAATATGGAGTGGTTCAGGGGTAGAGTGCTGTTAATGAAACGTCCTAGTACTTCCGTCTTGGTCAGCCTATGTATTCAGTCTTTAGTTTCCTCCTGTCGTGCCTATCTCCCAGTTAGTCATTCAGTTTGTCATGGAATGTCTTCTTTAAAAGCTATTGTTTGGTAGTCGCTTGTGAGTGAAGGCGTGGCGCGCTCCCAGCTGTATCCTGATGAGCATTTTATAGTGTGATTTGGTGTGTCTATTTCTCACCTCTGGTTTCAGAGCTGAGGGTTGGATGTTCCCTGTTCCCTTGCTATCTATGGTGCTATCTATCTATTATGGAAACAAAGGAGGAGGAAATCAATCTTGAAATTGAGAGATACGCAAGATCAAATGAAGACATCGAATGAGGACAGGGAGGAACTATTAAAGGACTACTACCAGACTCTATACAAGTCATATGAGCCACTGCAAGCAGAACCTGGGGATACGGACAGAGATTAATTCAAATACACCCAATTAAAGCATCAGATTCACCCCGACCCCCATAAGAGCGGCAGCCATGAGACAGCTGACACCATTTGAGACCTATATGACATTGGACACAGGTTCTAAGAAGATGGTCTTGAATCTTTATACATTCCTGAACGATCTTGGGGATGAACTACGCTGGAACTATATGAAGCGCTGGGATAATACACTGGGGGAACCCATCACCAAGAAACAATGGAAACATGTATGGAGAATTATCCCAAAACTGACACACTGATACAAGTGAGAGACATGTGGCAGAAAGTTCTACTGCAGTGGCACTACACCCCGGAAAGACTTCACGCAATGTTCCCATCCACCAGCGACAAATGTTGGCGCGGATGTGCCATCAAGGGAGACTGGAGTCACATTTGGTGGAGCTGCCCAAACCTACAACAGTTCTGGTGTGAGGTGAAAACCCAAGTGGGCAGAATGGTGCAGGGAATGGACCAACTTCGGGAAAGAGTATGGATGGCAGGAATATAGGCCCCTGGCCGGGGGCCCCAAACGAATGCACAAAAAAGGAGAGTGATGATCATGATAATAGCAGCATGGCTAATAATAGCCCAACAATGGAAGCAAAAAGACCCACCCACGGTCTACACTGGCTACAGAAAGTGTGGCGATTTGTGTCGCTAAAATGGATGACATACAAAATCCAGGGGGCCATGTCTTTTAGTTGGAATTCCCAAAACAAATAAGTGTTCACATAATTGTGCTTAAAGGTATAAGGACTTTGAAGATGATCTGCCTCTAACTAAGTGTTACACAAGTTTGACCCCTTTTGTTAAGCTCTCACTCTTCTTTTCAGTACTTATGTGTTTATGGGACTTGAAACCATAACTCCTTTTGGGGTTTTAACTCCAGAATACTTCTTTGGTTTTCACATGAAGGCACATAAGAAAACAATGATGTTTAAAATAATCTATATGTGTTTATATAAAAAGGCAGAACCTGATTAAAATGACAAAAAAACGAATTCTTGATTCCTTTTGCAAGGGGAATTGTGGGAATATTAGTCTCTTGTTGAAAATGGGCTTTTAAGGTACGACCAATGCCTTTCATTATTCTCTGTAGGAACAATTAGGGAAATTACAATGGGCCCTTAGATCGTTACTATTATTGGGGTGAACCCCAATTTTCCCTGACA